>NW_028270164.1:27868225-28182225 GCF_037043375.1 Chiloscyllium plagiosum
AACAATGGAATTTGCTGAAGAAACTGATCCACATGTAATGTGATCTAAGATTTTTTCTCAACATTTATCAGCATTCTAACATGCAGTGATACATTAGGCATGCAAGCTGATGAAGAAAAGAAAATTATTTTTAAACAATCAAACACGATGCAGAGAATCAGTTTTTCAGTGATCTCCTGTCATTTTGGCTAATAAGCACCAGGATAACAGAAATACTTGTTCATTTGTTCACATGCTTATCCCTTTCCCTCATACCTTATTATTTACTTAATCAGAATAATTTGATAAAGAAGTTGATTATTCACAGATCCTGTTATTTTTCTAAGGACTGAGGTATTTTTAATTTTCTGCAAACTGCTAATGTCTCCTTGAATCTGCAAAAGTTCCAAAATGACACTTTAGGCCAAACTTTAAAACAATATATGAAACAAGCCACAATTCACAGTATTATTCTCAGAAAGTTGCTTAATGCTGAAATAATGCTCACTGCTCACTATAATCCAGTGGTCTTTTGTTAACACTTGTCATCCATCTTCCACACTCACAAATTGCTTTTTATCTCAAAGGTACAACAAAAATGAATGCCATTTATGATGATGACGTAGCAGAGGAAGAATCCCTTTCAAAATTGAGGTCAAATATGAATAAAGTGAAAACTATTCAAATCTATATTCCCTAACACCAGCTCAATGACAGTTTAAAACTTAATTCAGCTTCTCATTGAAGTATGTTTATAGGTCATATTTTAACATTCCTGGCTGAATCAAATCAGATAAACTCGCAACTGTTGTGTTCAGATTCAGATGAATCTATTAGTTTGCAATTTTTCAAAAATTCTCAAACATTTGGCATGATAACAGATCACTGGGGAAATACCAATTTTTTAAACTCAAACATGTTTTATTTTTAAACAACCAAAATGACCATGGATGTGCATCCAGTGACTGAGAGAAAGTGAGGACTGCAGATGCTTGAGATCAGAGTCAAAAATGTGTGGTGCTGGAAAAGCACATTCAGGAAGCATCCAAGGAGCAGGAGAATCAATGTTTCTGGCATAAGCCCTGCATCAGGATTGTTGGAGGGTGGGGGTGCGGTGGTGGTGGGGGGGGGGTGGGGGGGGGGGGGAGGGAGGTGAGCTGGGGAAGGGAAGGGGCTAAGAGATAAAATAGGAGAAGGTAGCTGGGAAGGTGATAGGTAAATGCAGGTTGGGCGATGTTGATAAGTCAGAGAGAAGGGTAGAGTGGATAGGTGGAAAGGAAGATGGACAGTTCAAGAGGACACTGAAAATGTGTTGCTGGAAAAGCGCAGCAGGTCAGGCAGCATCCAAGGAACAGGAGATTCAACGTTTTGGGCATAAGCCCTTCTTCCTGAAGGAAGCTGATGAAATTGACATTAATGCCATGTGGTTGGAGGGCCCCAAGGTGGAAAATAAGGCTTTCTTCTTCCAGTCACCAGATAGCTTGGATTTGACGGTTGTGGAGGCCCAGGACTTACATGTCCTTGGCGGAGTGGGAGGAGGAGTCAAAGTGGTTGGCCACAGGATGTTGGAGTTGTTTGGTGCATGCGTCCAGAGATGTTCTCTGAAACGTACCATGCATTGGTGTCCTATCTCCCCAGTGTAGAAGAGACCACATTGAGAGCAACGGACCCATAGATAAGGTGTTTGGATGTGCAGGAAAATCTCTGCCCAATTTGGAAGGATCCTTTGGGGCCTTGGATGGAGGTGAGGGGGGAGGTGTGAGTGTCTGGGGAGGAATTATGAAACATCACACGTGCAGGTGTCAGAGGTTTCAAAAGGAGAAATGGATGACAAACTGAACTGTAATCTCCTGTGACTTATCTCAGATTGTGAATACAATGGTAAAAATGGACAGCTGACAAGGTGAAAGACAACATAGAGTTGGGAGCTAAATGCAAGTTCAACCATGGTGTGTTTGTATAAATGACATCTTAGTGTGTGGACTACTGTGCTGTGAAGGTCTCATCCTTAAGAATATGCATTAAATAGCCCTGCACTACAGGTAAAGGAAGAGAAATTCTCATTCACACGCTGAGTGTTGCCAGCAAGCCACTGTTGAAAGAAGTAAGGACAGGAATTTCATTCAATTTGTAAAGAACCTCAAACAACTATTGAACTAACAATGTCAACACTACCATTCCTTCAGCATTGTTGGGTCAAAACCTTGGAATTCTTTCCCTAACAATATTGTGTGTCTGCTTAGAGGATACCTCCAGTATTTCAAGATGACAGTTCACCATTGAGGGTATCTATGGATGGTCACATCTTGGGAATGAATAATTTTTAAAAAGTCCAATGTTACAGTTGCAATGTTCCAAAATCTACTCTTTACAAATGACTTCGAGACTGATAGACATTTTTCGTAACATTTTTTGGACTCTTCATGTCCAATTTATGTATATATGCATTAATTCTTATTTACTCGCATGCTTAGTAGCTGATCAACTGACTCTTTTGTAAACACAAAATAGCAAGTTGAATTGGCTCTTCTTAAACATAAATTAATTTGGTTGAAAGCTGTGCACATGCACAGCCAAGCAGGCCAGGGTGAAGTGAGGGGTAGAGGGGGTTGGGTGAGCGATTAGGAGAAGGACTCTTTGTTAATTAACTTTGTAGCAACCAACTGAGGGAGTGACAGAACAAATAAGTAGTTTAACAAAGAAGTTTATCTTTCCTTATCTGGAAACTTCTGGTATCCAGTCTCAAACCATAATAACTTGGTAAACCTTGCCTGCTGTCTCATTATAACACTTTATATTCTGTTCAAACTTATGCAAAGAAGAGGAAATATTTGGGATGTTCCTTGTGCACAAGAATTTTTCTACAATATATTTATGGACCATGGGTTAATTATAGGATATGTTCAAATATTCCAGAATACTGAAGAAACACTCAGTGATAATCCAATCTAAACCCTTACCATATTGTTTAAAAATCCAGTCTTGCACCCCAAGGAATGTGCTAATAATGGAGGACAGCAGCATGACACTTAAATATCATAGTAATCTATGCCAAGCAATGAAAATTGACATTTAGAATTCTTTACATAATAAGCTCCCACTCTCAATTAGATTTTCGGAGCAAATTCCAATGGAAAGTGCTGTGCAGTGTTGAGGAATAACAAAAACAAACTTCAATTACTTTCGTCCTCGAAATTTTCTCTCGTCCTATCATGAGGACATGTTTCAGGTTATAGTGAAGTTCGACAAGTGCCATTATCCTTAGTTATTCATCTCTGACCCTGAAACAATTCTGTCAGCAGGCAGTTTCTCCATGTTGAGAATCCCAGTCAACAACTTTTGCTTTTCCATATCAACATTATATTGGGTCATGGAGCATCAACGCTGATTGCATCATTCTCCTCTTCTGAAAACTGTGGTATTAAGGCATGGGAATATGCCCTTCCTACCATCTTGAGTGAGACCAGCTGAAACACGAGATCATGAACCTAAACTCACACCAGCTCTTACTCTTACTGTATGGTCATACAGGGTGCATGATATCATTTTAGGATTGAGGGAATTGTATTGTGCTTTAAGTATAGTCGTATCCCTGAATCAGGTAGACTTTAATAGGAAAACATTGCAGAATGAGGGCAAATGGATGCTTTGAAATTTACTTTTAGTAGCATGAGAACTTCTTCTCATAACAACTGAAAAACAATAAATTCAACAATGTGCAAAAGCCAGGTTGTAATTTTGGCTTCATTTAAAAATCTTCATAGTGCAACCTCTAATATGATACAAATATACTGCTGGTTGTGTCTGAAACATCCTACTATCGACAGGCTGCAATGCAAAATTAAGCAACATAATGGCATGTTGCAGATGTCCCCTTGTGCAACATATGGCTTGCAAAACTATTAGACACCTGAAAGAACTATATTCTTTAATGGTACAGAGGTAACAGGACTGTACCTAATAGGTTTAGATATGAAACAATTATAGCACTTAACGTTTTAAGCACATAATTCAATTGTGAACATTTTGAACACACATAGGTCAGTACATTTATATTGTTAACCTTTCCTTGGTTGAAACATGCAGAGAATATAATATGTCGTTGAGACCTTACTTAGTAGAATAATAATTTTAATCTGCATGCTAATTTGATCAGTGCTTGTCAAGAAAATGTGCAGAGGGGACCAGGGAATGCTCTACCTGTCTAATTACAGTCTCTATCCCATGTGCTATTCCTTAGTTACGGCAAAAATACAACATGTGAGTACTCCTTAGAGGACCAGGATTTTAAGAAAATAAAGTAAAAACTGAATAACATTGTAAAGCCCACAATGTTTTAATTGAACAATGGAATTATTGGCAGAACCAGGTGCTCCTGCTCCACTGAACTCATCTCTACCTCGACACTGTCCTATCCCCCCTAGTCCAGGAACTCCCCACATACGTTCGAGACACCACCCACACCCTCCACCTCCTCTAAGACTTCCGTTTCCCCGGCCCCCAATGCCTCAACTTCACCATGGATATCCAATCCCTCTACACCTCCATCCGCCATGACCAGGGCCTCCAAGCCCTCTGATTTTTCCTCTCCAGACGTCCCCAACAGTACCCTTCCACCGACACTCTCATTCATTTGGCCGAACTGGTCCTCACCCTTAACAATTTCTCCTTTGAATCCTCCCACTTCCTCCAGACCAAAGGAGTAGCCATGGGCACACGTATGGGCCCCAGCTATGCCTGTCTCTTTATTGGCTACGTAGAGCAGTTGATCTTCCGTAATTACACCGGCACCACTCCCCACCTCTTCCTCCGCTACATTGATGACTGCATTGGCGCCACCTTGTGCTCCCGTGAGGCGGTTGAGCAATTCATCAACTTCACCAACACATTCCACCCTGACCTTAAATTTACCTGGACCATTTCTGACACCTCCCTCCCCTTCCTGGACCTCTCCATCTCCATTAATGATAACCGACTTGACACTGACATTTTTTACAAACCCACCGATTCCCACAGCTACCTGGATTACACCTCTTCCCACCCTACCTCTTGCAAAAATGCCATCCCGTATTCCCAATTCCTCCGCCTCTGCCGGATCTGCTCCCAGGAGGACCAGTTCCACCACAGAACACACCAGATGGCCTCCTTCTGTAGAGACCGCAATTTCCCTTCCCACGTGGTTAAAGATGCCCTCCAACGCATCTTGTCCACATCCCGCACCTCCGCCCTCAGACCCCACTCCTCCAACCGTAACAAGGACAGAACGTCCCTGGTGCTCACCTTCCACCCTACCAACCTTCACATAAACCAAATCATCCGCCGACATTTCCGCCACCTCCAAACAGACCCCACCGTCAGGGATATATTTCCTTCCCCACCCCTTTCCGCCTTCCGCAAAGACCGTTCCCTCTGTGACTACCTCGTCAGGTCCACGCCCCCTTACAACCCACCCTCCCATCCTGGCACTTTCCCCTGCCACCGCAGGAACTGTAAAACCTGCGCCCACATCTCCTCCCTCACCTCTATCCAAGGCCCTAAAGGAGCCTTCCACATCCATCAAAGTTTTACTTGCACATCCACTAATATCATTTATTGTATCCGTTGCTCCTGATGCGGTCTCCTCTACATTGCGGAGACTGGGCGCCTCCTAGCAGAGCGCTTTAGGGAACATCTCCGAGACACCCGCACCAATCAACCACACCGCCCCGTGGCCCAACATTTCAACTCCCCCTCCCACTCTGCCGAGGACATGGAGGTCCTGGGCCTCCTTCACCGCCGCTCCCTCACCACCAGACGCCTGGAGGAAGAATACCTCATCTTCCGCCTTGGAACACTTCAACTCCAGGGCATCAATGTGGACTTCAACAGTTTCCTCATTTCCCCTTCCCCCACCTCACCCTAGTTCTAAACTTGCAGCTCAGCACTGTCCCCATGACTTGTCCGGACTTGTCCTACCTGCCTATCTTCTTTTCCACCTATCCACTCCACCCTCTCCTCCCTGACCTATCACCTTCATCCCCTCCCCCACTCACCCATTGTACTCTATGCTACTTTCTCCCCACCCCCCCCCCTCCTCTAGCTTATCTCTCCACGCTCCAGGCTCACTGCCTTTATTCCTGATGAAGGGCTTTTGCCCGAAACATCGATTTCGAAGCTCCTCGGATGCTGCCTGAATTGCTGTGCTCTTCCAGCACCACTAATCCAGAATCTGGTTTCCAGCATCTGCAGAGATTGTTTTTACCTTATTGGCAGAACTAAACAACTGTGATTCATTTCATTGAATAAGTATATTAACTTAAGCAGAGGTACTAAAGGTCAGAAATGATGCAAATTAGAACATAGAACATAGAACATAGAACAGTACAGTATAGAACAGGCCCTTCAACCCACGATGTTGTGCCGACCATTGATCCTCATGTAAGGTAAACCTAATGTATGAACCCTCAAATTTCTGTGACTATATGCATGTCCAGCAGTCTCTTAAATATCCCCAATGACCTCGCTTCCACAACTGCTGCTGACAACGCATTCCATGCTCCCACAACTCTCTGCATAAAGAACCCGCCTCTGACATCCCCTCTATACTTTCCGCCAAACAGCTTAAAACTATGACCCCTCGTTTTAACAATTTCTGCGCTGGGAAAAAGTCTCTGGCTATCAACTCTATCTATGCCTCTCATTATCTTGTACACCTCAATTAGGTCCCCTTTCTTCCTTCTTTTTTTCAATGAAAAAGGTCCGAGTTCAGTCAACCTTCGTAAGATAAGCCCTCCATTCCAGGCAGCATCCTGGTAAATCTCCTCTGAACCCTCTCCAAAGCATCCACATCTCTCCTATAATAGGGCGACCAGAACTGGACGCAGTATTCCAAATGCGGTCTAACCAAAGTTTTATAGAGCTGCAACAAGATCTCACGACTCTTAAACTCAATCCCCCTGTTAATGAAAGCCAAAATACCATATGTTTTCTTAACAACCCTGTCCACTTGGGTGGCAATTTTAAGGGATCTATGTACCTGCACACCAAGATCCCTCTGTTCCTCCACACTGCCAAGAATCCTATCTTTAATCCTGTACTCAAATTTCAAGTTCGACCTTCCAAAATGCATCACTTCGCATTTATCCAGGTTGAACTCCATCTGCCACCTCTCAGCCCATCTCTGCATCCTGTCAATGTCACGCTGCAGCCTACAACAGTCCTCTATACTGTCAACGACACCTCCAACCATTGTGTCGTCTGCAAACTTGCTAACCCATCCTTCAATCTCCTCATCCAAGTCATTAATAAAAATTACAAAGAGTAGAGGCCCAAGAATAGAGCCCTGTGGAACACCACTCACCACTGACTTCCAGGCAGAATACTTTCCTTCCACTACCACTCGCTGTCTTCTGTTGACCAGCCAATTCTGTATCCAGACAGCTAAATTTCCCTGTATCCCATTCCTCCTGACCTTCTGAATGAGCCTACTATAGGGAACCTTATCAAATGCCTTGCTGAAGTCCATATACACCACATCCACTGCTCAACCCTCATCAACTTGTCTAGTACCATCCTCAAAGAATTCAATAAGATTTGTGAGGCATGACCTTCCCCTCACAAAGCTGTGCTGACTGCATTTAATCAAGCCATGCTCTTCCCGATGGTCATAAATCCTATCCCTCAGAATCCTTTCGAACACCTTGCAGACGACAGACATGAGACTGACTGGTCTGTAATTGCCGGGGATTTCCCTATTTCCTTTCTTGAAGAGAGGAATTACATTTGCCTCCCTCCAGTCCTTAGGTACGATTCCGGTGGAGAGCGAGGATGCAAAGATCTTCGCAAGCGACGAAGCAATCACATTTCTCGCTTCCCAAAGCAGCTGAGGACAAATCTGGTCTGACCCTGGCGACTTGTCAATCTTAATGTTCGTCAAATTTTTCAGCACATCAGCTTCCTCAATCTCTATTTGTTCCAGCATGCTTACCTGCTCCTCAATGGTTTCATTCACTACAAGGTCCTTTTCTTTCGTAAAGACAGAAGCAAAAAACTCATTTAGGGCTTTCCCTACCTCTTCAGACTCTATACACAAGTTCCCTATGCTACCCCTGATCGGCCCTACTCTTTCTTTGATCATTCTCTTATTCTTCACATACGTGTAAAATGCCTTTGGCTTCTCCCTAATCCTTCCTGCCAAGCCTTTTTCGTGCCCCCTCCTGGCTCTCCTCAGACCATTTTTGAGCTCCTTCCTCACCTGCCTGTAATCCTCTAGAGCTGAGCAAGACCCTTGCTTCCTTCACCTTACGTAAGCTGCCTTCTTTCTTTGGACAAGAAGCTCCTCCGCTCTTGTCATCCAAGATTCCTTTATCTTACCCCTTCTTTCCTGTCTCAGAGGAACACATTTGTGCATCACTCGCAACAACTGTTCCTTAAACAGTCTCCACATGTCTATAGTGCCGTTTCCATGGAACAATTGCTCCCAGTCCATGCTTCCCAACTCATTTCTGATAGCATCATAGTTTCCTTTTCCCTGATTAATTATCCTTCCATTGTGCCTACTTCTCTCCTTCTCCATGGCTATGTAGAATGTGAGGCAGTTGTGGTCACTATCACCAAAATGCTCTCCCACCGCACGATCTGACACCTGCCCCGGCTCATTGCTGAGCACCAAATCCAAAATGGTCTCTCCCCTCGTCGGCCTGTCAACGTACTGAGTTAGGAAGCTCTCCTGAACCATCTGCTCGAAGGAGGTTCCATTCAATATTGGGAAAGTTAAAGTCACCCATTACAACAACCCTACTACATTCACACTTTTCCAAAATCTGCTGACTTATGCTTTCTTCAATCTCCCTGCTTCTATTGGGGGGCTTATAGTAAACCTCTAATGAGGTGACTGCTCCCTTACTGTTCCTAATTTCCACCCATACTGACTCAGTAGGCAGACCCTCCTCGACAGTAGTAACTTCTGTAGCTGTGATACCCTCTCTGATTAGCAGTGCTACACCCCCTCCTCTTTTTTCCCCCCCTCCCTATTCTTTTTAAATGTTCTAAATCCTGGAACATCCAGCAACCATTCCTGCCCCTGAGAAACCCACGTCTCTGTTATGGCCACAACATCATAGCACCAGGTACTGATCCATGCTCTAAGCTCATCACTTTTATTCCTGATACTCTTTGCATTAAAGCAAACACACTTTAACCGATCCCATCGTTCTTTCCCAGGAAATTCCTTCCCACTGGCTGCGCTACCTCTTGCTATTGCCTAATCTCCATCAACTCTCACCACTGGTATAAAGCTCAGGTTCCCACCCCCCTGCCATACTAGTTTAAACCCTCCTGAACCACTCGAGCAAACCTTCCACCAAGGACATTGGTCCCCTTCCAGTTCAGGTGGAACCCGTCCTTCTTGTACAGGTCCCACCTTCCCCAGAAGGCATCCCAATTATCTACATATCTGAAGCCCTCCCTCCTACACCAGCTGCGCAGCCACGTATTAAGCTGCGCCCGCTCCCTGTTCCTCACCTCACTATCTCGTGGCACCGGTAGTAAACCCGAGAACACTACTCTGTTCGTCCTGCTCTGCAGCTTCCACCCTAACTCTCTGAAATCACTTTTTATATCCTCGATCCTTTTCCTGGCTATATCATTGGTGCCAATATGTAACACGATTTCTGGCTGTTCGCCCTCCCCTATCAGAACCTTATACACCCGATCGGAGACGTCCCTGAACCTGGCACCAGGGAGGCAACATACCTTCCGGTATCTCAATCCTGACCACAAAATCTCCTGACCATCGAGCCTCCTACCACTAGCGCTTTTCTATTCTGCCCCCTTCCCTTCTGGGCCACAGTGTCAGGCTCAGTGCCAGAGAACTGACCACTACTGCTTTCCTCTGGTAGGTCATCCCACCCAGCAGTATCCAAAAAGATATACTTATTGCTGAGGGGAATGTCCACAGGGGATCTCTGCACTGTCTGTCGGTCCCCTTTCCTCCCCCTGACTGTAACCCATCTATCCTTATCCTGAGCCTCAGGAGTGACCAACTGTCGGTAACTCCTCTCAATTACCCCCTCAGCCTCCCGAATGATCCGTAGTTCATCCAGCTCCAGCTCCAATTCCCTAACATGGTTTTCAAGGAGCTGGAGTTGGGTGCACTTCCCACAGATGAAGCCAGCGGAGACATATGTCACGTCTCTCACCTGCCACATTCTGCAAGAGGAGCAAGCAACTGCCCTAGCATCCATACCCCACTTATCTGAACGCCCACACAATACTAAACAAAAAAGCTTAATTCAATTGCTATAAAATCAAGCAATAAACTTATATTCAATAAAGGAAGTTTAGAAATGAACCGTACCTTATTAACTTGGTTAGAGGAGGAGGGCGGGTGGGAGACATTACAGTTGTAGTGCCTCGGATTTAGCCGCCTTGCTAATATATATAGTCACTTACTTTCCTTTAACAATTGTAAATGAAAAACAATACCATGAAGAACAAACACAATTTTAGCATGTTCCACCAAGTTTCACAGAAATATTTCATTGCAGAATTTCTATAAAATATTCACTTTTTGCAACAGTTATTTATTGGTACATATGAAAATGTTGCTACAATTTAAGTTGCAAATATTGCCTGAGTGCTTATATTGGATTATACCATTGAAGTCTACAGGATAGAAGGAGGACATTTGGATCATTGTATTTATTTTTTTGCTGGATGAATTCAAATCAAATCTAATTGCTTTTCACATTTCCCTTAGCTCTGCTTCAAATGTTTACCTACACTTCATTGAAAAGGTGCTATGATTTCTAATCCAACATGGATTCCCATGTCATTTACATTCTAAGTTCTACGCAAAGAAATTCTTCTGATCTTTCACTTTTTTTAAGTGATAAAGTTAAATTGTTGACATCTTGTCACTGATTCCTCAAAGGAAACATTATTTTTCTATTCAATGTATTAATATCCATAATAATGTTTATATTCTTAACTAAATGGCCTCTGAGCTGCAATAGAATTAATCCCAAGATCTAAAATTTCTCCACAAAATTTTATCTTCTGATCCTTTTAATTTACATCTATTTAATTTATGACCATTGTATTCATTCTGTAGATGAGTGCCCAACATGGTATACTATGAGCTAACTATGTCTTGTACAAATTTAGCAGATCTACTTTGCTCATGGATACAAATGCATAATAAGGTTTTGCTGAAAGCCTGGACTTCCATACATCTTTTGAAACAGCTGTGCCCAAGGGGGAAAAATGATTAATTGACAAGTTTTTCTATGTAATCTATCTAGTCAGTTGCAAAACCTTTAGTCATGTAAGAAGGAGGTTTCAGGTGTTTGCAGTTTCTCGTACTGATATGTTAAAATAGTCTCTTTACAGGTCTGTAATAAAAATAATTTTTCTGAAGGAAGTGGAAAGTTATGAATGAAAGGTTAGTTCTTTAAAACTTTTTCAAAGACATTACTGGAAAAGCACAGAAGGTCAGGCAACATCCAAGGAGCAGGAAAATCGATGTTTCGGGCAGAAGCCCTGTTACTATTGGGTTCAGTGGGTCTGTTTAGAATGTACACTGAGTGAATGGGCATAGAGGTGCCATAGGTTTACATAGACAAAATGAGGGGTCATAGCAGGGGGGGATGGAGAGGGATAGATGGGCAAGGAGGACATTGCTAAGATATTTCAACTTTACTTTTCAAAGGTTTCCCTCAAACAGACGACAGTGTATGCCATCATTGAGGAGCACAGAACCATCAATTGTTGAAAATCTGATCAACTCCATGAAAATTGCAGAGGATTCAGGGAAGCCTTTACCTGCAATTGAGCTAGTCAGGTAGGAGTTCAGGGTGTGATCATACAAATTGCACCAGCCCGCACTTTTAAGCTACATGGGGGAAGGTTGCAGATGCTGGTAATGGAGCTGGGAATCCTGGTTAAATTTCGAACATGAAACTCAATCCCACACAGAAGAATATGGGATTGGACCATATATTCAAGAGGTTTTCTTAAATCATCCAAAAGAAGCTGCGCACATAAAGTTGTTCCCATGGGTTTGACATAACATGTGTGAAATATAATTGATGACGATACAAAGTGACAAATCAATAATAGAAGCCAATATCTTTTGCCCATGAATTGGAAGGTTTTATTATTGAATCTTAATATTATTGGAGCAGATCTGTTTAAAACCCATGAATTTCATTAGTACTTAAGGAGTTGTAGAATTATACAGTAAAGGAGGCCATTCAACCCACTCTTTCTTGAAAGACTAATCCAATTATTCCAGGCCATTGCTGTTTCCCTACAGCCCAGCAACTGTTTCCACTTTGAGTTAGAAACTATAATTCAATCTGCTTCCACAACTCTTTCCAACAGCACTTTCCAGATCATAGCAACACTCTCAACTGCCTGGTTGGCAAATAGGTGTTCCATCTGACGAGAAGGGAAAACTGACATTTTGTTCATGCTGTTCAATTTGCTCTGCTGGTGACTAATTATGGAGCAGTATTAAGGCCTGCCAAATTTGCTGATCTAATTTTAGCAATCGGAGGGTGTAGCTAGACCAACAGGGAGAAAACATTTAATAAAATTCTAAATCTGATCATCAGCATTGGCTGAAGCTTAAATCTGTTAGCCAAAAACTAGCTGGCAGCACTGGTTCTACAATTGGCTTCAACAGCCCTGGAAGGGAAAAATAGTTCTCAGATTCCCATTCCGGATTGGAGCTCAAGATCACTGCGAGAAGAGCATGAGTAAATATCATTAGGGAAGCTTTTTTTCTACTCTGTGGAAGAATATTATGTGTAAGTGATTTATAATTCTGTTACACAAAATGCAAAGAGGAAAATTCTCTCCAGGTGAAGGCAAAAATAGAAGCAGAATACTGTGGATGTTGGAAATCTGAAATAAAAACAAGAAATGCAAGAGAAACTCAGTAGGTTGAGCAGAATCTGTGGAGAGTGAAAAAGAGTTAATGATTCAAGCTCAAAGATTCTTTTTTGGAACTGGTTGTGTTGAATAAGATGTAAAAAGTTAACTCTATATCTCTCTCCACAGGTGCTGCCAGATCTGCTAAGGATAGAAATGGGCTCAGCTGTGGTTATAGAGTTGGAAAATGTCGTGCTGGAAGAACACAGCTGGCCAGGCAGCATCTGGGGAGCAGGAGAATCGACATTTTGGGCATAAGCCCTTCGTCAGTCCTCACTTTCTCTCAGCTGTGGTTATATACCATGTGATAATCCACTGACCCTTCAATGGCAAGATTCAACATGAATAGTGACCACATGATTGAGGCAACAGACTGCACACTACGGCCAATGATCTGCATCCCAGTGAGCAGGCAGTGTCTATATGACAGGTGGCAATAGGGGAAAAGTTGTACTTAAAAGAATTAAAACATAAAAGACAGCAAAGTGGAATACAAGATTTTCAGCTAAGAATATCCCCAGATTTCATTGACAATTATCATGAGGAGTTGATGCCTCAAGTTATCCTGAAATTAAGGATTTATAGTTTTATGCAAAATTTAGTATTAGAGAAGGGTAATAGAGATAAAAGCCAAAAGCACTATGAATGCTGTAAATCAAAAATGGAAGTTGCTGGAAAAGCTCAGCAGGTCTGACAGCAGCTCTGAAGAAAACTCATTAACAATTTGGGTTCAGTGCCCCTTCCTAAGAACTGATGGTAGCTAGGAAAAGGTTGATTTATATACAGAAGATAGGGTGGGGGAGGGGTAAGGAGGAAACGACAGGTGAGCTAGAGCCCAAAGAGAGAGAAGAACAGTTGAACAGACAAAAGAGTGGATCATGATCTGGCTGGGAGAGTGAATGGTTGTTAATGGAGACTGTGGCTAACAATAGGTAGATTGTAATGGCAGTCTATATGATAGCTGAAAATGTGTTGCTGGAAAAGCGCAGCAGGTCAGGCAGCATCCAGGGAATAGGAGAATCGACGTTTCGGGCATAAGCCCTTCTTCAGGAATCCTGAAGAAGGGCTTATGCACGAAACGTCGATTCTCCTGTTCCCTGGATGCTGCCTGACCTGCTGCGTTTTTCCAGCAACACATTTTCAGCTCTGATCTCCAGCATCTGCAGACCTCACTTTCTCCTCCAGTCTATATGATAACAGGGCCTGATGTGTGGCATTAGGGGCTGGGACATGGGAGCATTCAGGCCATAAAATTATGGAAAGCAATATTGAGTCCAGAGGGCTGCAGGGTCTCCAAGTGGAAAATGAGAGAGCTGTTCTCCAGCTTGCACTGAGCTTCGCTGGAGCAATGCAGCAAGCCTGAGACAGAGACATTGGCCAGGGAACAGGGTGGCATGTTAAAGTGGCAAACACCTGGAAGCTCAGGGGACAGAATTTGTGGACAGAATTTAGGGGCTTTGTGAAGGGGTCACTCAGTCTAAAATTTGTTTCCCCAAATTTGTAGACCACACTGTGAGCAGTGAATGCAGTAGACTGGATTGCATGAAGTTTAGGTAAAGTGCTACTTCACCTAGAAGATATGTTTGGATCTTTGGATAGTGAGGAGGGAGGAGGTAAATGGTCAGGTGTTACACCTTTGGTGGTTGCAGGGAAAAGCGTTGTGGGACTGTGGGAGGTGTTGGGAGTGAAGGAAGGTGAGACCAGGGTGTCCCAGAGGGAGCAGTCCCTGCGGAAGGTGAACAAAGGAGTGGAGGGAAATATGTGTCTGGTGGTGGCATCTTGCTGAAGGTGACAGAAATGGTGGATGATGATCTTCTGGATGTGGATGCTGGTGAGATGATAGGTAAGAAAGGCTGAGGGGTGACCTGATAGAGGTTTATAAAATCATGAGGGGCATGGATAGGATAAATAGACAAGGTCTTTTCCCTGGGGTGGGGGAGGACAGAACTAGAGGGCATAGGTTTAGGGTGAGAGAGGAAAGATATAAAAGGGTCCTAACGGGTAACTTCTTCATATAGAGGTTGGTGTGTGTGTGGAATGAGCTACCAGAGGAAGTGGTGGAGGCTGGTACAAATACAGCATTCAAAAGGCATCTGGATGAGTAAATGAATAGGAAGGGCTTAGAGGGATGTGGGCCAAGTGCTGGCAAAAGGGACTAGATTAAGTTAGGATATATAGTCGGCATGGACGAGTTGGACCAAACGGTCTGTTTCCGTGCTGTACATCTGTAAGACTCTATGACAAGGGGAACCCTATCATTGTTGTGGGAGGGAAGAGAGGGGGTGAGGATGGAAGTGCAGGAAATAGGTCAGACCTAGTTGAGGGTTGGGGAATCCTCGGTTGAGGAAACAGGTGGACATGTCGGAGGCCCCCTGGTCAAAGTTGGCCTCATCGAAGCACATGCGATGGAGACGGAGGTTCACTCCACCTTCAAATCAACCAGCAGGGAAGGAACCATAAAATCCAGCCTGAAGTGTTTAAAATATTTGTTAATCTGCCATGAATATGTTCAGTGATTGGTCTTTCACCATCTCGCTATTGTATTTTGTGGCCTTGCAGTTAGAAAAACAGTCACATGGCCATATTATTAATGGCACATAATTCTGTGAACGGTATTTATTTTTAAGCTCTCTGAATATAATATGGAGAGCAAATAGTGACAAAAATAAAATCAATACGATTTATACAGCTTGCCTAAAAATATAAAGTGCTCAAATGATAATCTTCAATAATAAAAGTAAGTGCAAATGTAAATATCAATCAATGGTTTTATAAAAGAGGACTGATTTTATGTACTGCCTGAGAAATGTTAGGACTGCTAAAAGGTAATACATATTTTAAAACTACAACATGCCAACTGGCACATAAATACATAAAAATATGATTCTGTAAACAGCGTGATTCCCTGTTTGTTCTATTTTGACATTAAATTTTAATATTCATATGTGATAAAACATTAAGTTCACTAACAATAGTTGTATGCTGAAAAATGTAAAACTCCATTAATTCAAAATCACACAACACCAGGTTAGAGTCCAACAGGTTTAATTGGAAGCACACTAACTTTCGGAGGGTCGGTCCTTCATCAGGTGATAATGGAGGGCTCAGTCCTAACACACTGAATTTATAGAAAAAATTTACAGTGTGATGTAACTGAAATTATACATTGAAAAATTGATTGTCTGTTTGCTATAAATTCTGTGTGTTAGGATTGAGCCCTCCATTATCACCTGATGAAGGAGCGACGCTCCGAAAGTTAGTGTGCTTCCAATTAAACCTGTTGGACAATAACCTGGTGTTGTGTGATTTTTAACTTTGTATACCCCAGCCCAACACTGTCATCTCCAAATCATGACCATTAATTCAGGCTGCAAACTTCTTTCTACAAATCATTTGATCTTCCATGTAAACCTGACTGAGATTTTGCAATATCAAATATGGAGAGATTAGGATAGGTGAATTTTGTTTGAGAAATTAAATGTGATTTTATAAAGCTTGCCTTCATTTTTAATATCACGGTATTGAAGAAGTATCGTGGGCATGGAAGGAGAAATAAGTTGAGTAGTTTGGATATTTGAACCATGAGGAAAATTTGAAGGAGTTAGGGATATCTATAGTGAGGAGAAAGACGTTAGAGATGACATTGTTCAGGAAAATTAGTTAATTGGATCTCAAAGAGATAACAATTCAAGGCCAAGATGAAGAACAATGAATACACAAAAAACATTTCTGTGTTAATATGTGGAATAGCCTACTTAATAATAGAAGGGATGATAAATCCCCAACACCTGACCTTTCACTCTAATGCTAAATGATCTATACTCAGCAAAGGGCTTAATTTTATCCCTTTGCAGCCCCACCTCAATGAAGTTTGGCTAAAACATGACATCGACTTCTTCTTTCATTGCCTTCATCACCATGCCCATTTCTTCTGTCAGGAGTCCTCTCCCTGTCCTACAGACCCAATCACCCACCTCCAACAATCTCCCTCCACCTGGACCCCTTCCCTCTGATCTGCACTTAACCAGTTCATTGAGAACTGCTGCTGCTATTGTCAAGCTTTGTTTCCATGGCTTTTGCTAACTTCATTTCATCGGAGAATCTCCCCTCAAACAGCTTCCAACCACATTGTACTCCAACCTCGGACAAGCAGGCAGACCCATTTTTTCAGCTTGTTCCTGTCCCATGGAACTTAGATCTTTCTGCTTTGACTTGATTTTCTTTCCCTCTCTCCAGTGCCTCCCCATTACCATCCACAATTCTTCTGATGCTTTATGTCAGCATCAAAATTTCCAGTTTGCAGGCTCCAGCCACCTTTTCTTTGCCAAAGACGTGCAATCCTTTTACGCATCCATCCCCCACAAGGATGGTCTCAGGGCTCTCTGCTTCTTCCTTGAAAGAAAGGCCTGCACTGTCCCCATCCACCACCACCCTCCTCTGCCTGGTTAAGCTCTTTCTCACTTTCAACAACTTCTCCTTTCACTTCTCCCACTTCCTTCAGGTCAATGTGTGGCCACAGGATACCCATACAGTCCTCAGTTATGCCTGAACCTTTGTTGGGCTTACTGCAAAGCTCCAATGAGGCTCAACGCAAGCTGAAGCAAAAACACATCATCTTCTGCTTAGGTAGCTTCTTGCCTTTAGGACAAAACATTGAACTTAACAATTTCAGAATGTCAACACCCTCTGCCTTGTTCAGTACCTTCCCCCAAACTCAGGTCCTGTTGTGCATGGGTTCCTCTCAGCACAGCCAACTCACTTTCAACCATTAACACTTATCATGAGCACCCTCCACGTAATCATCTCTGGCTTGGGTTTCATCAACGACCTCTGTTTGGCGATCGCTTTTTTCTCTCTTTGTCTCTCTGGGCACCATCTCCATGTACAGAGGAACCACAATTATCTGAACGAGATGGGCTGGCACTACTTTGTTCGGATAATTGGTTATTCGGTTAATTGATTCAATGCCTCTCCTCTGGGGCTCGGAGTTTTCAGCAGTTTCCTTTTTCCTCGCTCTGCCTGTCTTGCTCCCTCTCTCAGCCTCAAGGTTTGTTTCCGAGCAGACATACACTTGCGTTTAAGGGACCATCAGCATTACTGAAGCCTCCCTCCTCCAACCACTCCCACCGCCCTCCCTCTACCACCCCCCCCCCCCACCCCCACGCCCCATCTCCCACCCCATCGAATAAGTTGACACAGCGACCACTTACTCAATCTGCTACCCATTTAGGATGAGGCAGCAGCACACCACGCGCGAGCCTCTGCTCCCCGCCTGGTCCCCCCGTTCGACCCCTTCCAACCCTGCCCCTGTCAGACCCCCTCCACCCTGCACCCCATCCAGGCCCCCCCCAATCTTGTCGACTCCCGCCACCCATCTGCCCCCACCCCACCATCCCCTCCTGTCCTCCCCCCCCACCCCCCCCCCCCCCCCGCCCCCACCTCCCCTCCCCACAACTTTTAACTGCAACCTTTTGTCAAGTTCCACCTTTGACCTGTACACGAAAATATTGGAGAGATTATCTGGGATGGGAGGTTGTGGGTACACCCCTGTGTAGATCCCATTCCAGGGAAAGTGTGGAGAGAGAGAAACAGACACAGAGACAGAGACAGAGACAGAGACAGAGACAGAGACAGAGACAGAGAGAGGGCGGGAGGTCAGTCATTTGGAGATGGTGCCTGGGCTCCCATCGTATTCAGGACTGTTCTCGGCAGCATTTCAGTAAGCCAAATTCATTTCTATTTATTGTAAACAAAAGCCACAATTCGTGTTGAAAACATGTCTTTGATGTAATGTTTCTATCGGGACCTCGAGATCTCCTTCGGAGAATCCAATATTCGAATAATTGATATTCGGATAATTGAGGTTCCTCTGAATTCCTATTCACTGAATTCCCCTCCCACAATTCCTCTCTCCTCCTTGTCCTCAACATGTATACAACCATTCCCCAGTTATTTTTAGTTCTGATGAAGAGTCCCAGGACTTCAAATGTTACCTTGAAGATAAGGTGTGGGAGGGAGGAGAAAGACCCGATGGGTGGAGATGGAGCCCGGAAAGAGAGAACAGCAACTGGGCAGGCAAAGGAATGGGTAATGGTCAGCTTGGGAGGATCGATAGCTCTAATGGGGATCATTCGTAGCTGACAATGGGTTGATTGTGATAGCAGCCCACGTGATGACAAAGCCTGGTGTGTGGGAGTTGAGGGAAGATGCTCAAGCACTAAAATTATTGAATTCAGTATTGAGTCCTGAAGGCTGCAGGGTAATCAAATGGAAAATTAGATGATGTTCTTCCAGCTTGCGCTGAACTTCTCTGGAGCACTGCAGCAAGCCTGAATAGTGCTGTTGGCCAGGGAACAGGGTGGTGGGCAGGCAATAGGACATTCAGGGTCACTTTTACAGACTGTACATAGGTTCTGCAAAGCAGTTGCCCAGTCTGTATTTTGTCTTGCCAATGTCAAGGAAACCACATTGTGAGCAGAGTTTAGTCTGGATTGAATGAGGTGCAGGTAAATCAATGTTTCACCTGGAAGAAGGACAGACGTAAATGGGCAGGTATTATATCTGCAGTGGAAGAGAAGGTGCCTTGAGTCTGTGGGGGGCTGTTAGGAAGGGAGGAGGAATAAACCATGGTATCCCAGAGGGAAGGTATCCCTGTGGAAGACTTACAAGGGAGGGAAGGGGAATATGTGTCGGGTGATGGCATCTCGCTGGAGGTGGTGGAAATGGTGGCTTATGATTCTCTAGATGCGAATGCTGGTGGGTATTAAGTGAGATTCCTGTGAAGGACTTTGGCCCGAAACGTCAATTTTCCTGCTCCTTGGATGCTGCCTGACCTGCTGTGCTTTTCCAGCATCACTCTAATCTTGACTCTAATCTCCAGCATCTGCAGTACCCACTTTTGCCTGGTAAGTGAGGACCAGGGGGATCTTATCATTGTTGTGGGAAGGAAGAGGAAAGGTGAGGGCAGAAGTGTGAGAGATAGATCGGACACGGCTAAGGGTTCAGTTGACCAGGGAAATCCTCAGTCGAGAATAAAGGTGGACATTTTGGAGCCACACATGCAGAAGGTGGCAACATCAGAATAGATGTGACAGAAATGTACATTCTGGGAGAATGGAATAGCGTCTTTACAGGATGCAGGATGTGAGGATGTATAGTCAAGGTAACTTGGGAGTCAGTGGGTTTGTACTGGATATTGGTGGCCAGCCTAGCCTCTGAAATGGAAATAGAGATGTTGAGGAAGGGAAGTCAGAAATATCATGGTAATAAAAGAATCTTGGCTCAGGGTTGGACAGGGCTGGCAGCTTAATGTTCCAGGATACAAATGCTAAAGGAAGGACAGAAAGGGAGGCAAAAGAGGAGGGGGAGTGGTGTTTTGATAAGGGATAGCATTATAGCTGTACTCAGGAAGGATATTCCCGGAAATACATCAGGGAAGTTATTTGGGTGGAACTGAGAAATAAGAAAGGGATGATCACCTTATTGAGATTGTATTATAGACCCCCTAATAGTCAGAGGGAAATTGAGAAACAAACTTTTAAAGAGGTCTCAGTTATCTGTAGGAATAATAGGGTGGTTATGGTGGAGGATTTTAACTTTCCAAACATAGACTGGGACTGCCATACTGTTAAGGGTTTAGATGGAGAAGAATTTGTTAAGTGTGTACAAGATAATTTTCTGATTCAGTATGTGGATGTACTTACTAGAGAAGGTGCAAAACTTGACCTACGCTTGGAAAATAAGGCAGGGCAAGTGACCAAGGTGTCAGTGGGGGAGCACTTTGGAGCCAGCAACCATAATTCTATTAGTTTTAAAATAGTGATGGAAAAGGATAGACCAGATCTAAAAGTTGAAGTTCTAAATTGGAGGAAGGTCAATTTTGATGCTATTAGGCAAGAACTTTCAAAAGCTGATTGTGGGCAGATGTTCACAGGTAAAGGGACGGCTGGAAAATGGGAAGCCTTCAGAAATGAGATAACGAGAGTCCGGAGAAAGTATATTCCTGTCAGGGTGAAAGGGAAGGCTGGTAGTTATAGGGAATGCTGGATGACTAAAGAAATTGAGGGTTTGGTTAAGAAAAAGATGGAAGCATATGTCAGGTATAAAGTTAAAAATCACACAACACCAGGTTATAGTCCAACAGGTTTAATTGGAAGCACACTAGCTTTCGGAGCGTCACTCCTTCATCAGGTGGTAGTGAAGGGCTCAATCCTAACACACAGAATTTATAGCAAAAATGGCATGGCATAGACAGAGAACACAGGGGGCTAACACTGTTGTTAACAGCTAACCTGAGAACGCAACTTTTTAGAAAAAGGTTTTGTGATTTACACATGAAAGAAGTGAAAATATCATGGTATTCTAACAGATGAAAGGCTTAACAGACAATCAATCTTTCAATGTATAATTTCAGTTACATCACACTGTAAATCTTTGCAAGATAGATCAAGTAAATCCTTAGAAGAGTATTAAGGCAGTAGAAGTATACTTAAGAAAGAAAGCAAGAGGGCAAAAAGGGGACGTGAGCTAACTACATTCTCCTAAGAAGAATCCAAAGGGCTTTTACAAATTCAATAAGGACAAAAGGGTAACTAGGGAGAGAATAGGGCCCCTCAAAGATCAGCAAAGTGGCCTTTGTGTGGAGCCGCAGGAGATGGGACAGATACTAAACGAGTATTTTGTATCAGTGTTTACTGTGGAAAAGGACATTGAAGGTATAGAATGTAGGGAAATAGATGGTGACATCTTGAAAAATATCCAAATTATAGAGGAGGAAGTGCTGGATGTCTTGAAACACATAAAAGTGGATACATTCCCAGGACCTGATCAGGTGTACCCTAGAACTCTGTAGGAAGCTAGGGAAGTGATTGCAGGGCCTCTTACTGAGATATTTGTATCATTGATAGTCACAGGTGATGTGCCAGAAGCCTGGAGGTTAGCTAACATGGTGCCACTGTTTAAGAAAGGTGGTAAGGACAAGCCAGGGAACAATATACCGGTGAGCCTGATGTCGGTGGTGGGCAAGTTGTTGGAGGGAATCCTGAGGGACAGGATGCACATTTATTTGGAAAGGGAAGGACTGATTAGGGATAGTCACCATGGCTTTATGCGTAGGAAATCATGTCTCACAAACTTGATTGAGTTTTTTGAAGAAGTAACATTCAAATCTCGATAAGGTCACCCCTCAGCTTCCAATGTTCCAGAGGATTGATGAGGACAGAGCGGTGGATGTGATCTATATGGACTTCAGTAAGGCGTTCGACAAGGTTCCCATGGGAGATTGATTAGCAAGGTTAGATCTCATGGAATACAGGGAGAACTAGCCATTTGGATACAGAACTGGCTCAAAGGTAGAAGACAGAGGATGGTGGGGAAGGGTTTTTTTCAGACTGGAGGCCTGTGACCAGTGGAGTGCTACAAGGATCGGTGCTGGGTCCACTACTTTTCATCATTTATGTAAATGATTTGGATGTGAGCATAAGAGGTATAGTTAGTAAGTTTGCAGATGACACCAAAATTGGAGGTGTAGTGGACAGTGAAGGGGGTTACCTCATATTACAACAGGATCTGGACCAGATGGGCCAATGGGCTGAGGAGTGGCAAATGGATTTTACTTTAAAATTATGCAAGGTACTGCATTTTGGGAAAGCAAATCTTAGCATGACTTATACACTTAATGGTAAGGTCCTAGGGATGTTGCTGAACAAAGAGATCTTGGAGTGCAGGTTCATAGCTCCTTGAAAGTGGAGTCGCAGATAGATAGGATAATGGAGAAGGCGTTTAGTATGCTTTCCTTTATTGATCAGAGGATTGAGTACAGGAGTTGGGAGGTCATGTTGCGGCTGTACAGGACATTGGTTAGGCCACTGTTGGAATATTGCGCGCAATTCTGGTCTCCTTCCTATCAGAAAGATGTTGTGAAACTTGAAAGGGTTCAGAAAAGATTTACAAGGTGTTGCCAGGGTTGGAGGATTTGAGCTATAGGGAGAGGTTGAATAGGGCTAAGGCTTGGAACGTTGGAAGCTGAGGGGTGACCTTATCGAGATTTATAAAATCATGAGATGCATGGATACGATAAATAGACAAAGTCTTTTCCCTGGAATGGGGGAATCTAGAACTAGAGGGCATAGGTTTAGAGTGAGAGGGGAAAGATATAAAAGAGACCCATGGAGCAACGGTTTCACTCAGAGGGTGGTACATGTATGGAATGAGCTGCCAGAGGAAGTGGTGGAGGTTAGTACAATTGCAACATTTAAAGGGCATCTGGATGGATATATGAATAGGAAGGGTTTGAAGTGATATGGGCTGGGTGCTGGCAGGTGGGACTAGATTGGGTTGGGATATTTGGTCGGCATGGACGAGTTGGACCGAAGGGTCTGTTTCCGTGCTGTACATCTCTATGGTTCTATGGCTCTCGAGCAGGTAAAGGTCAGAGGAGGATGGAAATTGGAAGCTAAACAGAAAAATGTTCACTATTCTGGCTTGGAGAGGGAAGCAGTACCGATGATGTAATTGAGCTATCGGAGAAAGAGTTGTGGGTGGAGGCCCGGGTAGGACTGGAACAAGGAACCTGCACTTACCCCACAAAGGGACAGGCACAACTGGTGCCCATGCAGGTACCCATGGCCACAACTTTGGGTCTGAAGAAAGTGAGAGGAGTTAAAGGAGAATTTGTTCTAATTTATGCACTTTGGTACTTGTTCAATGGATGGTGATAACAGTTTTAATGCCGTATGGTCCTTTGCTGTTAAAGAAATTGGAAAGTTATAGAAGGATGAGACAATGGATCATCAGGAATAATTTTTCATTAGCATTCACAATCACCTTTGTCTTAAAGGGATGAGCAGGAACTTTCTGGTGTCCATTTTTTTCAAAAAATTGTGACAGGTGTTCTCCTTCGTTTTTATTTTTGTATCAGATGTTAATGGAGCTAGTAATTGGAAGAGTAATGAGTGAATTGGACTACTTAATGCTTAAGTAACAATGATGCCTTTTGTTATTTTGTATGACTATAACCTTTGGTTTATTAATTAGGATATAGGATCAAAAGTTATGGATTACAAACAATAATAAAAATTAGACCAAATTGATAGTGATTGTCCTTATTATTGTCTCAAAATTGCATTGCGTGGCTGAACAAAAAAAAAGTTATAATTAGATGTTTCTACTTGTGGGTGAATCCAGACCAGAAGGTTATAACTGTACCATAGCAATGAACAGATTAAATAAAGATTTTCTTTAATGTAGTACAGTGATAATGTGGAATTCACCTCCACATGCAGTGACTGAACCACATAGCAGTGACATAGTTAAGGAGAGGCTTTATGCATACTTGAGGGAGCAGAAAGTACAGGGATATGGGAATAGAGTGTGAAAAACTAATTAGTGTGGGAGGTTTGTGTGGAATATAAATATTGGCATAACCTATTTGAGTTGCAGATTCTACGCAATAACTCCATTCCACATTAACCACTAATTTTCAATTGAGACATCAGGATCACTTTATAATTCTGAAAATAAAGTGCAATCTGTCTGCACTGGAGGGACTGACATTAACGATCCAGTGGTACTCTATAGAGATGTCCAGCAAGTTCTATGGTTCTCTCTGGCATTATTCCTCCCTCAAACCAAACACAAAGTCATCTTGACTCAAAACACTAGCTTGTTTCCTCTCCATGGATGCTGCCTACCTGCTATGATCTCCAGCATTTCTTGTTTTCAAACATAAATTAGTTGAACTGAGATCTCTTTGTTTTTGTTAGATAGTACTGGTGTTATGGCTAAATCTATTTCCAGAATTCCAGCCAACACACTTCAAAAATAATTTGATTTATGAAGTGTTATGACATGGCAATAGTGCTGATATAACCAATTTTCTTGCATTCATTTCTGAATGACAATCATATTGGAATCAAAATGCTAACTCAGCTTCTCTCTTCAGCATTTGGTTCAGATTTCCAGAATCTGCAGTATTTGCTTTTATCTTTCATTAACTTAATCTGACAGTTATAACCAGTAATGCAAAATATACTACATAGTCAACAGGTAAATTTATCAGTCCCTGAAGTCTTTTATTATCATTTGAGAAGATATTCCAATGAAAAACTGGACTAATGTCAATTCATAGTTCCTCAGTTCAACTGGTTAAATCAGTATTTAAAATGGAATTCATTGAGATTGACTGGTAGCTCAAGAAGCCAATCACATTCAGTGTGTGAACACACCCAATCACTTTCTTCTCTTCAGAGTCTGAAATCCAGCCCCTGAGGGAAAACGTGAAAACACCTGTGGCAGAGCTTTTCGTAGACAAATAGGAAATGGCTCGTTTGTTTACAGCTTGGACAATTGGACTGATGCTGATCAGAAACCGTGCGTTATTAAATCCCATTGCATTTTAAATTACATTAAAAGATTTTAATCAGCATGGCCTGATCAAATAAAGCATAATTAATTTCCATAGGGGTGTTCTAATTTAAAAGATTACAATTGTACTGCCACAGATCTGTTGTGTTCAGCAAAAACCATTCCCCTAAGATTTTGAAACTTCACAGACAGATATAAGCTTGCTTCCATGGTTCATCAATGTGCTTATTTTGATGATGCTGCTAAACCTTCACAAATCTCCAAAATAAAACCTCAAAGTATTCTGCATGTTAAAATGAAGGAACAGAAGACCATTTCACAATATCATTTTAACAAATCACAGTATCTTTCACACAATGCTACCTGAATTTTTTTTTACCAGAAAGTAATGTGTTTTTTTAAAAAATAGATTTTAATTTTAATTTTCCAGCACATTTGTGGATTGTTTTCGAATTAGTCTTCAAATTATAACAATTTCTGATCAATTTTTATGTTGTACCTACATTGTAAATATAAATAAACCTCGTTTTCAAATAGTAACCTCAGTTCCTTGGTGGAGAAATTTGGGTAGCTGTAATATTTTATCAAAGGATACAAGTTCCTGGTGGAGTAATGCCTCTGACCCCAGTTGTCAGCCTTTGGTTGCAAACCTAAAGCTAAACGCATTCAACAAATCTTATCATCTCCAGATTAACTGTTCTTCGTTACTGACATTATTACCTCTTCACTTCTGTAGTCTCTTCTGCAGTGACTGGAATCAGGTGGATCTTGTTGACCACAAGATCCTTGTTTGGGGTATTTAATCGGAGCCATTTAGGAAAGCCCTGGCTGACCAATATAAACAGGAGCCTTTGTCCTTAGATGAGAAGGGCACTGCTTGTCACTGGCCACTCTGGTGTGTCCTTTCTTCCTGGTGATGGAACATCAATACACCTGTTGTTCTTCACTGTGTCCGATACGTGCACACACATGACATGGGCACTGGGGAAAAATAAGCACTACTGCAATTTGGTGGTAGTGTGGGGTAAAAGGAAAAAGGATTTGGAATTTCCTCTGAAGAAAAAAAGGCCAGGAGATTTAGAGTCTCCTCAGAAAATAATAAAAAATATAAACAGGAGCCTTTGCCCTTTATTGAGAAGGACATTGCTTGTCACTGGCCACTCAGGTGTTTCCTTTCTTCCTGGTGGTGGAAAATGAATAAGATTTATCCACCTGTTTTCTTTCACTGTGTCTTACACCTGCACACACACATCATGGGTGCTGGGGAAAATATAAACACTTCCGCTGTTAGGCTTTAACAAAATATATAAGCAGGAGACTTAGAATCTCCTCAGTTCAGGGGACTGACTCCAAGCTGGCTGGCCACAGCTGGTGTACTGTGCACAGGTATATAAAGGATGAGTTGGTGACAGGATACCTGCCTCTGTGCAGTTATTTCACTTCACAACCAAACATGCTCTACAAAAGGTTTTAACAAATGCACATACAGGACAACTTATTGAGTATATTGTACAAAATCAATCATTGTGATAAATCATAGTGTTCAATGCAATTAGTTCCTTTTTTTTAGCAGTTTAAAAATGCAAAGTCCCAAAATCAATTAGGATGCAACTCTGCATGTTATGCATTCAGTCCAAAAAAAATCGAGAGCACATTTTCTTGGTGCTGTTTTGGCTCTAAAAATATACATTAATTGTGCAAATGTGCACATCTACTTACTTAAGAGCAAACTGTATGCATGTCATTTTGGTATGTCAGCACACACAAAAAGACACAAATGGAGTAGAAGGTGATGAAGCTGGTTTGGTACCACTCTGCCAATTTGGAACTCAATGCTTCAAACTGTATATTGCCTTCATAGTGAGAGAATTTGAGTACAGGAACAAGGATGTCTTGCTGCAATTCTACAGGACATTGGTGAGGACCCACTTGGAATATTGTGTGCAGTTTTGGACTCCTTAACTGAAGAAGCATGTTTTTTCTAATGAGGGAGTGCAGCAAAGTTTTACTGAATTCATTCCTGGAATGGCAGGACTGATGTATGAGGAGAGATTGAATTAGTTAGGATTTTACTCATGGACGTTTTGAAGAATGAGGAGGGCTCTCATAGAAACCTATGAAATTCTAAAAGGATTAGACAGGCTAAATGTAGGAAGGATGTTCCTGATAGTGTGAGAATCCAAAATCAGCAGCCATAGTCAAGGATAGAGGGTGATCCTTGCAGGACTGAGATGAGAGGACAGGTTTCTCCGCTCACCAGAGACTGATGAGCCTGTGGAAGTCAGTACCACCGCAAGTGGTCGGAAGCCAAAACATTTTCAAGAAGGCTGTAGGTATAACTGTTGCGGCTAAAGGGATCAGGGACGTGGAGGGAGGGCAGGATTAGGATATTGAGCTCAATCATCAGCCATGATCATATTGAATGTCAGAACAGGCATGTGGAGGTGAATGCACCATGTTTCTGTTAAGAAGGCAGGTAGAGGAATTGAGTTCCGGAGCCGTAATGTCATGCTGTAACTATATAAAATACTAGTGTGGCCGCACTTGGAATATTGTCTACAGTTCTGGTCACCCCATCACAGGAAGGATGTGGAAGTATTGGAAAAGGTGCAGAAGAGACTTACCAGGATGTTGCTTGGTCTGGAGGGAAGTTCTTATGAGGAAAGACTGAAAGACTTGGCTCTGTTCACATTGGACAGAAGAAGGCTAAGAGGGGATTTGATAGAGACATACAGGATTAGAAAGGGTAGACAGTGAAAGTCTTTTTCCTAGAATGGTGACATCAGCTTGTACGAGGGGGCACAACTACAAATTGAGGGTGATAGATTTAAGACAGCTGTCAGAGGCAGGTTCTTTGCCTCAGAGAGTGGTAAGGGCGTGGAATCCCCTGCCTGCCAATGTAGTTAACTCAGCCACATTTGTGGCATTTAAACAATCCTTGGATAAGCACATGGATGATGATGGGATAGTATAGGAAGATGGTCTTAGTTTAGTTCACAGGTCAGTACAACAGCGAGGACCGAAGGGCCTGTTTTGCGCTGTATTGTTCTATGTTCTATGTAGGGCAATCTTTTAACCTCATATTGTAGAACACACATTCAACAGTAGGAAGGATCCTCCACACTGCCTCTCCTATATCTCCAACTCCTGTCTCCAACTCCTGACTCCAACAGTGCTATTTTAACAGATAAATGTTAAGAATGTTATACTGGACTCAAAACACTGAAACTATTTTAACTCACCATTAGCTATTTTTAGGATAATTGCTGCTTGAACTTTACTGATGGTTAATGTCGTTGGTTATGAACAGGTGAGAAGTGGTAAGCTGACTCCCTTCTGTTAAAACTCCATAATTGGGTTGCACAAAGTTTTAATTTCTAATTTTGGATCGGACTGTACCCCTTCCCAATTAGAAATATAGTCCTCAATATCCGAGGATTCGCTGCTCATAGACCCGAGTACGTGTGAGTTTGGCTGCAGTAGATCTACAATCTTTGCAGTAGATATGAGAGTTACATGGTAGTGCTCTTTGTTACCTTTAGGAAGTTTAATCCCCCAACCCGCTGTGGATCATGAGGATTTGGTGCAGTTAACCAATTTTTCTATGAGCAACAAGGAGTCAATCAACAAGGTTTTCTTGAGGCAAAGAAAAAAACAAGGAAAATATTAGAAAAAATTCAAAGATGCAGCATTCATGCAGTAATGTGGGCCCACACACACAGAGAGATACAACATTAAAGGGAAATAGCTTCTGATACAGAGGAAGATAAAAGGGTATATGATTCAGAGTTCTTTGGTTGTCTTTGAGGGCAAGATTTTAACCTACACAGTGATTAACCACCATGTCAAAAGGCTGCCACACATAACCAGATATCACCCACGATATAAGCTGGTATGCATACCTGATTTTTACATCACTGCATTCTGTGCACAGTGACATTAGTATTAACGCATGTGCTATTAAGAAGCAGTCCAGAGAGGCAGAGCAGAGAGTGGGAACCTAGCATGAATCGGGGCAAAGGCCAGTGACAGGGGTGGGATCAGGTTTGGTCGATACTAGAGCAGGGAGACCCCTACTCTCCGAGCCAAGAGAGTCAATCCCCATTTGTCCATTGCATGGGTTCGTTTTTACTCCAAAATTTTTAAATCTGTCAAACTTTTCTAAGCGCACATTTCCTACAGCACCATCTTTGAGACTGCCTGCTGCTTTCCATCACTTACAAACACAAATCAGTTTTCCTTTTGCACATATGTCCCCTTTACACCCACTACAAGTGGTGTTTATATGACTCATAGCATTTAACCTAAGGCTATTGTTAAATATTTACTTTCTTAGATATAGTCAGTTGTAGTGAATGTTGAAGGAATTGAAAATTCTACTTCCTTGACTTTTCTCTTTGGGTGTTTCTATGAGAATTTGTTTGGAAAAAGAAAATGGAGACAGCAGTTTAATCTGCTACATGTACTTTGGTTTATGACAGCCACTGTATCAATATCCAGTCCCCTTCTCCAGCTGCAATGCACCTCCCATTCATATGTTGCCAGTTAAGTTTTCTTGGACCTTAGCTCAGACTTAACAGCATACTTAGCACTGGCTGCATGCTACAATTATTTAAATGTGCAGGCAACACGAACTTTGCTGTTTGCCTAGTTCAGAAATATCCAATGTGGGACAGTCCCACAGTGATCCTGGCACCCGTTTAAGGTCTTGTTAAAATTTAATGGTCAAAATATTCCTTCTGGCAGGTTTTTCTATTCCTAAGTCTCAATAACACTTCTGTATCTATCACAGCTCAACAATTAGAGGGAACGAGAGTGTAATTCCCTTAAATGTGAGGTCAACCTTTCGGGTGCAGATAGCAAAACTGATTAAGATGTGAAAAGCGAAGAACAATGTATGGAAGATGAGATACAGTCTCATACTGGGAGTGGGATCCACCTCTGGAGACTAGGTAGTCTTTCTTCGGGGTATTGGGCCTTCGGTTTGTCTGAAGAGTTCAGCTCCTAATGGAACTGAATTCTGACAGAGGAATGTATTGTTAAGATTATTGACGGTTAAGACAGCAGTAGATGAGTTGGGAGGAGTCTTGTGTGGAGTATAAATGTCAGCCTTAGATTATTTGGGCCAAATGACTGATTATTCTGATGCATATTCTAGATGATACTATGCAAAAATATTGATTCAGACAAATACAAATGTTTAATACAGGGGAACCTCGATTATCTGAACGTGATGGACGGGCACTATTTCGTTTAGATAATCGATTATTCGATTAATCGATTAAATGCCTTTCCTCTGTGGCTCAGAGTTTTTAAAGTCTGCTCCTTGTTCAGGAGACTGCAGCAGCACACAATGCGCGAGGCCCCGCCCCCAATTCCACCTCCCCACCCCCGACCCCCACTCGCAACACCATCCAACACCACCCCTGCCCCAACACCACCCCCAACAACTCCCTGCCCCCAACCCCATCCAACACCACACACCCCCACCCGCTCCCCAACCCCGTACACACCTGCCCCCTCTCCGGGGCAATTAGACTGGACACCAACAACAAGACTGCTGCAGTTGCCTTTGTGGTGTAAGTCTCCAAATAGCGCGCACACACACACACATGCAACCACAGCCACACACACAACTTTTTACTGCAACGTTTTGACAGGTACCATCTTTGCCCTGTACAGGACAATGTTGGCAAGATAATGTGGGGAAGGGGGTATAGGGTACAACCCTATGTAGAACTCCAGGGAAAGTGTGGGGTGAGAGAGAGGGCAGGCAGTCAGTCATTTGGAGACGATGCCTGTTTAATCACTGTAAACAAAGATGCAATCATTGTTGGAAACAAGTCTTTGATGTAATGTTTCCATCGGGACCTCGAGATCTGCTTCAGATAATCTGATTTTTGGATAATTGGTGTTCAGATATCGAGGTTCCTCTGTAATTGTTCTGTGTGCAGGGATGTCCAAATAAGAGATTTTTGACAGAAAGCATGTGGCAACAAAAGGAACTGAACAGCACACAAGGATAAATTTACAGAGATACCCAATGTTGGGTAAGATACAGGCTAAGAAACACTGGGAAAGGTAGGATGCAAGAGGTAGGGAATAATACAGATGAGTTCTAACATAATCAGTTGCTTTTTTTCGAGTTATAGCAAGTAGCTTAGGATTTAGTAAATGTAAAGCAAATAGTGGGAGACCGTAACTTTGAGATGACAACATTTAATGTTGGAAACCGAACAAAGTTGATCTTCAGTTTTCACAGACTACATTCTTGACATTTTTCATCAACCACTATTACTTATGTGGCAATAACACAGCACTGACATGGAGAATGTTATGAACAAATGATCTTTTTTACTCATACAATTCCTTCTTTAAGGCTTTTTTTGTGTTGTGGATATTGGTGACCAGCCTATCTTGAATTCCTTATCTTGGATTCCTTTAAGCTTTTTTTTGTGGCTGCAATGGAATTTCATGAACAAAAGATAAAGATCTTCTTTCTGAAGAAAGTGATAAAAGATTGGTGACTCAATAGATGGGCATGACTTAAACACTTTGAGCAATCAAATGGTGCAATACAGTTTCAAATCCCAGAGTTACATCCTCTGCATGACTCATTATTGGTGTAATGATTTCCCGAAGCCAGGAGTGGCTCTGCTCATTCCAAAGGTAACATGAACTTTCCCCTGGATCACAGTCATGGTGTTTGCTTTGTTTTAATGTGCTTAATGAAATATAGAAGTTAACCAATGGCTCTGATAAGTAGATTGTTGACCTGGTTCATTAATGTGATTTTTGTATGACACTGACTCATACACTTCAAGGCAACATGTGATGTGCTGTTTGCGAAGTGACAACTGAATAGCAATAATAAGTGTTTTAGCAGGGACCATTTTAGATTATTGATTGCTTTGTCAGAGAAAAAATGTTTTTGCCAAGACCTTTAACCTGCAGAGCATTGAAGTATCTTGGAAGTGTCCTTGGAATGGTATTCATTGGAGATGGTATGTTTCCTAGATAGTATTCTGTTCAGTGGGCCTGGAATATGTTCAAATATTTAATTCTAAAAAAAAACATGCATTATCTTTACTTGATATGTTTGGTGAATTTATTTCATCAGACTGAGTTGTAAGCATAATGGGTAAAATTTGTCTTTTCAGTTACAAAACCAATTTGTATCGAACCAAGTTCAATACAATGAAAATACCCTCACCTTTTGAAGTATTTTGATTGCATATGGTTGCATCTTCTGGCCCCAGAGCTGGCAGATCTGGAGCCTGGAAGATACCTGAATTGGTTGGGATGGTGACCTGAAGAAAGACCTAGGCAGAAAGGCTCAAGTTGAACTTTTCTATCACACCACTGATTGAGGACCTTAAGTGGTCAATAACAGATCACTTAAGAGTCTATTCTTGCTTGGACTGCAATTATCCCAATACCAGGCAGGATAAAACAAGGTTGTTCCAATCAATTGATGAACTACAGAAAGGTAGTAGATAGGAAAGGAACTAAACCATTAGACTCTTTGAGCCTGCTCTGACATTTAATATGATCATGGCTGATCATTGAACACAATACCCCAATCCTGCCCACCCTCCATTATCAATTATTCCTCTCTCTTTGCAAAATATGCAGTCTAACATGGCCTATTCTCTAGTTGACAGTGTTGGAAGCCTATCAGTTAAAGGGTGAATATGCTGATTCATGCATGATTGAGCAAATGGACATAAGGCCTCAGGGTGGCTGCTGAGAGCTACATCCCTGGTCTTGCTTCTGAATTGCCTGATACTCTCTCCTCCCGTCCCCAAACCCAAGAAACAATACACACACTCATGGACGCTTAAAGAAAGGTAATCCTGAGACCCGGGTCCATGCGATTTTGGTGTGTCCTACAGGCAGCAACTAAGGTCTTTGTAATGGTCCTGCTGAATGTGAGAGCTGCCAGCATTTGAATTTCCAGCAGTTTTCCACTTTTGGGAATTAACATCCAAAAAAATGTCCATCGTTGCCTTCAAACTCACTGTCAGGAGCAAGATAATGAGTTCTGCTTTGAAAAGTCAGAGCACTGTCTTGCCACTTTTTCAGCAAGTGAGCAGGACAGCTGTTGATACTGGGACATTGTAGTTACAAGCTGATTTTATTAATGCGCGCTGTTACTATGGAACCCTGACCACTGGGAACATTAGTGAAAAGCAACAGCTTCTATGAGAAACAAAATTGTTGTGATCAGTTCAGCATAGGCCTTATTATAGTCATGTCTATAGCAGCAACATGACATTGTTTGTGACAGTGAGATTAAATTGACTAGTCAGAACAGCTATAAAGTTGACTTGTGTCCCATCCAAGATGCTTTGTTGAGTTATTGATGTTTATTAATGATCTGAAGTGGGGGTTAATTGAATGATTCACAAATTCATAGATAGAGAAATATGCATTGGGATAAGCAATTCAGATCATAAGAAGTGGCAAACTAAATTAAACGGATGAATGGTTTGCATGTGCTAAGGAATTTAATGCTTACAAGTGCACTATAACACTTTTGAGATTAGCAAATCGTGTGGGCCAATGCATTAAAGTAAATGAATTAAATGTTAAGCCAAAAGATATTAACTGATGGAATGCAGGGTGTCAAGTGTTTTAGATTGTATCCTTTTCGGTCATCTTTGTGGTGTGCTCTCTGTAATGATTGTAATAAAGTCAGCCAGGTATACCTCAGGGAATGAGTTCCTTGATTGGACCAGATTAACAGCCCCAGTCAGGGGGCCCTGCCTGACAGAAATGAACAGCAGTGTCAGACATCATGTTCACTCTGAGAGCTCGTTCTGAGGGAGCTGAATCAGTGTCAAGGACTCTCCACATGTAAATAAAGAGTGACTTGGTGGTAGGATACCAGCCTTTGTAGATTTATTTCACTCTCAAATCATTTTCCACATCACAGGTGGTAGCCATATTTGTATTTTTAGGTTTGTTTAGAAACTCATCATGGAGTACTATATACAAGATATAAAGGGCTATGCCTTAGAATACAGTATCCAGTCTCGATCCAGATGAAGGACAGTAAGGCTGTGAAAAAGCTGCAGAGAAGCAGTGATGAGGAAGATACTAAACCTTTGTTTTGTTTGTTGTTATGTGAATAAAGTCAAAATTAGAACTTTGCATTTGCAGAAACAAAAACGTAGAGGAGATATGGTTAGGAGTTTTAAATAACAAAGACTTTGCTGTGCTTCGATAGCTCATTTGAAATTGAACAGGAAGTTTAGCTTCTGGTCATGCATATCAAATCTACAAGCAAAGATTTAAGTTGGGAACAGGGAGATATTTATTTCTTGCAGGGAATCAATAGCCTCTTGGGATAAACTATGTGGATATATAGAGTCATAGAGATGTACAGTATGGAAACAGACCCTTCGGTGCAACCCGTCCATGCCGACCGAAAAGACATGCTATTACATTTTAAATGGAAACTTTATAAGTTCTGAAGGGATGAGAACATGACCAATTATAAGAAGGAAATGTATTAGTTTCAGACCAGGTTCCTGGTCTGAATGATGTTGGAAAAGCTGGGCATATTGTAAGGGGCAGTTGGTCTTCCTCCTTATGTAGCAACTGGTTTCACAACTGAACAGCCAATTGCTATGCAATTCTTTATATGATTGAACCTTAAAGCTCTAAATTGGGACTGTCACATAAAGTCAAGACAAGCCTTCTTTACTTAAAGGAGAGGAAGTTTGGTTGGCATTGTAGTTTAGGAATCAAAGTGGAATGAAGAAAACTGGCTTGATACTCCTGTCAGCTTTCTTTTTGCTCAATTGAGTGATCAGAGGAAACATAGAAATTGGTAACAGTATGTACATATCGAGTAGGTCTTGTGCCTCAGTGGGTAGCAGCCCTACCTTTGAGCCAGTAGCTGCTAATCTAAGAATTGATGAACAAGGAAGGTACATTTAAAATGCAACCAAACAGACCGAGTGTAAACTTTCTACCATCACTATCCATAGTTCCAAGCAATAACATGCATGTGTCCATATATGTTGCCACAACAATGTGGACCTCCTGGGGAGCTTTGTGGCATCAGTTGGTTTGTGGCTGTTGGTATGGATAAGATTAGTGCCAATAACAAAGAGGCTGGTCCCTCTTCTGGCTGAGGTGGATTTTGGACCAGCCTTCTGGTCATCCTCATAGTGGATGTATGCCACTGTGGGTTGGATCTGCCTTCAATAAAAAGTGGAAGGAGAAGATGCACATGTGAGGATCATGATGCAGCTTAGGGTTTTATTTTCTGAATGTGAGGATCCCATAATGGTTCAGATAGTTTAAAAGGGTTACTAACTGAGCCAAAACAGCTTTGTAAGGTCTCAAATTCTTGATTTTTTGAATGAACTAGTTCTATTGAGATTGGTAATAGAAGCAAATTAATTAATGTCAATGTCCTTTGTGACCAATGTTGAAAGTTTTGTGTGTGTACGCATATGTGTGTATGTGCATCTGTATGTATGCATGTGTATATGTTAATGTTTTACTTATGCCTTATATACCTACAGACAGAAAGAATGATCATTTGAGCAATGTGCACAAAAATGACTAACCCGATAGTACCATACCCCTATACGAGTTAATTTCTTCAGAAAATGGTAAGGTTTCAAAGTTAGAAATGCAACTATCTTGAGGGCTCAAACAAATGAGCTCCAGAGTTGGTTAGAGGTAATGCTCAGTGGGCTTTTGTATTTACAAGAAGAGGTCTTCCCTCAAAGCTTTCAGAGGTAGATGGGCACCGCGGTGCTGGAGTGCATTAACTATGGCAGTTCAGTTTCTCCCTTGATTCCCAAACCACTTTTGAATTTTAATGCCTCTGGTAGGCAATATTGTTTGTTGGATATTTAGGTAATTTGGATATGGGTTCTTAAGATTAAAAACAAGAGTTGAGTTCTTCCCTGTTGACAGGGAAAAATTAAGATTGACGTTTTAGCATTCCATGCATTTACAATCTTTTGCTGTCTAATTCACTGTCTGGATATTTGCATCTGAAACATGAGGAAGGAGGAATTTAAAAAAAAGCATACAGGGTGTTTTCCTACAATTAAATTGGAATGTTACTGTAAAATATGGCAGGGCTTTGTCAGTTATTTCTCATATTGCCTAAGCATGTTTGCAAAATTGTTCTATAACCACAAGTGCTTATGTAAAACTCAAACAACAAAGATGACTGGTTCATGAGGAGTAGAAGCTATTCAAAACTATGTACCCATCATTAGCAGAAAAACCAAAAAAAATGAAAAAGAGTACTTCTTTAGCTCCAAAATCAGCACAGTTCAAACAAATGATGCTTGAACACTTGAATAAAAGATTGTTTCACAATTTATCTCTTCTCTGCTGAAAGACTTTGATTCTGATCGAAACACATCTCCACAAACACTACTAGCTATTCAGTACTTAGTGCAATGTGCCATTGTTCATGGATGAGTTTTCAATGTGAGGACCAATTAAATATTGTAGCACAACCAGCAACCAAATTCAGTGTTATCCTGGGCAAATGCCCATACTTTCCAGGTGCTCTATTACTTTGAAATGGGCTAGTGGCTGGGTGACTTTCCAGCAGTTCTCACTAATTAGTATTCAGTAATATGAAAACTTGCTAATTATTCAATTCTCGAACACAGAAGCCCTGGGACAAATAGCAGCACCTGCAACTGAAATCATTTTGGCACCATCCTGTGATCAAATCTGTGGAAACAGATTTTTTAAAAAAATAATAAATGAAAATAAAAAAATATAAAGATGTGTGTTATCAGGCTTCTAAAGCATTTCTACTTACTCAGAGGACTTCATCTATGTATTTTCAATTTGAGCAAAAAATCACGCAACACCAGGCCCAACAGGTTTATGTGGAAGCACTAGCTTTTGGAGTGCTGCTCCTTCATCAGGTGATTGTGGAGAAAAATTGTAAGACACAGAACTTATAGCAAATATTTAGTTGCATCACACTGTAAACTTTTGCTACTGCTTCAAAATAAATATGTTGGACCTGATGTTGTGAGACTTTTGGCTTTGTACACTCCAGTCCAACACCAGTATCTCCAAATCATGACTTTCAATTTGAAACATCTCAGTTAGGTGCAAGGATCGTAAGTGAAATGGGTTTGAAGTACTTATTGAGTCATAAGGTCATAGAGATGTACAGCATGGAAACAAGACCCTTCAGTTCAACTCATCCATGCCGACCAGATATCCCAACCCAATCTAGTCCCACCTGCCATCACCTGGCCCATATCCCTCAAAACCCTTCCTATTCATATACCCATCCAAACGTCTCTTAAATGTTGCAATTGTACCAGCCTCCACCACATACTCTGCCAGCTCATTCCATACACGTACCACCCTCTGCGTGAAAAAGTTGCCCCTTAGGTCTCTTTTATATCTTTCCCCTCTCACCCTAAAACTATGCCCTCTAGTTCTGGACTCCCCGACCCCAGGGAAAAGACTTTGCCTATTTATCCTATCCATGCCCCTTATAATTTTGTAAACCTCTATAAGGTCACCCCTCAGCCTCCGATGCTCCAGGGAAAACAGCCCCAGCCTGTTCGGCCTCTCCCTATAGCTCAGATCCTCCAAACCTGGCAACATCCTTGTAAATCTTTTCTGAATCCTTTCAAGTTGCACAACATCTTTCCAATAGGAAGGAGACCAGAATTGCATGCAATATTCCAACAGTGGCCTAACCAATGTCCTGTACAGCCGCAACATGACCTCCCAACCCCTGTACTCAATACTCTGACCAATAAAGGAAAGCATACCAAACACCTTCTTCACTATCCTATCTACCTGCGACTCCACTTTCAAGGAGCTATGAATCTGCACTCCAAGGTCTCTTTGTTCAGCAACACTCCCTAGGACCTTACCATTAAGTGTATAAATCCTGCTAAGATTTGCTTTCCCAAAATGCAGCACCTCGCATTTATCTGAATTAAACTCCATCTGCCACTTCTCAGACCATTGGCCCATCTGGTCCAGATCCTGTTGTAATCTGAGGTAACCCTCTTCGCTGTCCACTACACCTCCAATTTTGGTGTCATCTGCAAACTTACTAACTGTACCTCTTATCACATCCAAATCATTTAGGTAAATGACAAAAAGTAGAAGGCCCAGCACCGATCCTTGTGGCACTCCACTGGTCACAGGCCTCCAGTCTGAAAAGCAACCTACCACCACCACCCTCCTGTCTTCTACCTTTGAGCCAGTTTTGTATCCAAATGGCTAGTTCTCCCTGTATTCCATGAGATCTAACCTTGCTAATCAGTCTCCCATGGGGAACCTTGTCGAACGCCTTATTGAAGCCCATATAGATCACATCTACTGCTCTGCCCTCATCAATCGTCTTTGTTTCTTCATCAAAAAACTCAATCAAGTTTGTGAGACATGATTTCCCATGCACAAAGCCATGTTGACTATCCCGAATCAGTCCTTGGCTTTCCAAATACATGTACATCCTGTCCCTCAGGATTCCCTCCAACAAGTTGCCCACCACCGAGGTCAGGCTCACTGGTCTATAGTTCCCTGGCTTGTCCTTACCACACGTCTTAAACAGTGGCACCACATTTGCTAACCTCCAGTGTTCCGGCACTTCACCTGTGATTTTCGATGACACAAATATCTCAGCAAGAGGCCCAGCAATCACTTCTCTAGCTTCCCACAGAGTTCTCAGGTACACCTGATCAGGTCCTGGGGATTTATCCACTTTTAACCGTTTCAAGACATTCAGCACTTCCTCCTCTGTAATCTGGACATTTTGCAAGATGTCACCATCTATTTCCCTACAGTCTATATCTTCCATATCCTTTTCCACAGTAAATACTGATGCAAAATATTCATTTCGTATCTCCGCCATTTTCTGTGGCTCCACACAAAGGCCGCTGATCTTTGAGGGGCCCTATTCTCTCCCTAGTTACCCTTTTGTCCTTAATATATTTGTAAACCCCTTTGGATTCTCCTTAATTCTATTTGCCAAAGCTATCTCATGTCCCCATTTTGCCCTCCTGCTTTCCCTCTTAAGTATACTCCTACTTTCTTTATACTCTTCTAAGGATTCACTCGATCTATCCTGTCTGTACTTGACATATGCTTCCTTCTTTTTCTTAACCAAACCCTCAATTTCTTTAGTCAACCAGCATTCCCTATAGCTACCAGCCTTCCCTTTCACCCTGACAGGAATATACTTTCTCTGGATTCTTGCTATCTCATTTCTGAAGGCTTCCCATTTTCCAGCTGTCCCTTTACCTGCGAACATCTGCCTCCAATCAGCTTTTGAAAGTTCTTGCTTAATACCATCAAAATTGGCCTTTCTCCAATTTAGAACTTCAACTTTTAGATCTGGTCTATCCTTTTCCATCACTATTTTAAAACGAATAGAATTATGATCGCTGGCCACAAAGTGCTCCCCCACTGACACCTCAATCACCCTCCCTGCCTTATTTCCCAAGAGTAGGTCAAGTTTTGCATTTTCCCTAGTAGGTACATCCACATACTGAATCAGAAAATTGTCTTGTACACACTTAAGAAATTCCTCTCCAGCTAAACCTTTAACACTATGGCAGTCCCAGTCGATGTTTGGAAAGTTAAAATCCCCTACCATAACCACCCTATTATTCTTACAGATAGCTGAAATCTCCTTACAAGTTTGTTTCTCAATTTCCCTCTGACTATTGGGGGGTCTATTATATAATCCCAATAAGGTGATCATCCCTTTGTTATTTCTCAGTTCCACCCAAATAACTTCCCTCGATGTATTTCCGGGAATATCCTCCCTCAGCACAGCTGTAATGCTATCCCTTATCAAAAATGCCACTCGCCCTCCTCTTTTGCCTCCCTTTCTATCCTTTCTGTAGCATTTGTATCTGGAACATTCAGCTGCCAGTCCTGCCCATCCCTGAGCCATGTTTCTGTAATTGCTATGATATCCCAGTCCTATGTTCCTAACCTTGCCCTGAGTTCATCTGCCTTCCCTGTTAGGTCCCTTGCATTGAAATAAATGCAGTTTAATTTATTAGTCCTACCTTGTCCCTGCCTGCCTTGACTGTTTGACTCATGTCTGTTCTCAGCTGTACCCGTCTCAGATCGATCTCTTTCCTCACTATCTCCCTGGGTCCCATCCCCCCCACCATACTAGTTTAAATCCTCCCAAGCAGTTCTAGCAAATTTCCCTGCCAGTATATTCGTCCCCTTCCAATTTAGGTGCAATCCGTCCTTCTTGTACAGGTCACTTCCACCCCAAAAGAGATTCCAATGATCCAAAAATGTGAATCCTTCTCCCATACACCAGCTCCTCAGCCATGCATTCATCTGCTCTATCCTCCTAGTCCTGCCCTCACTAGCTGGTAGCACTGGGAGTAATCCAAATATTACTACCCTTGAGGACCTCCTTTTTAAATTTCTACCTAACTCTCCCTTCAGAGTCTCAACCTTTTCCCTTCCTATATTGTTGGTTCCAATGTGGACAATGACCTCCTGCTGGCCCCTCTCCCCCGTGAGAACATTCTGCACCCTCTCTGAGACATCCTTCATCCTGGCACTAGGGAAACAACACACCATTTTGCTTTTTCTCTGCTGGCAACAGAAATGTCTGTCTGTACCTCTGACTACAGAATCCCCTAACAGATTTCTTGGAAGCCGACATACCCCTCATTGCATTAGAGCGAGTCTCAATACCAGAAACTTGGCTGTTTGTGCTACGTTCCCCTGAGAATCCATCACCTCCTACATTTTCCAAAACAGCATACCTGTTTGAAATGGGTATATCCACAAAAGACTCCTGCTCTAGCTGCCTGGAGTTAACCCATCTATGTGACTTGCCCCCCTTTCTATAACTGCCATCCATCACACACTGTAGCTGTTGCAAATTCCTCATCGCTTCTATTTGTCTCTCCAACTGATCCACTTGATCTGATAAGATTCGCATCCAACAGCATTTATGGCAGATATAATCCGCAGTAACCCTTAAACTCTCTTTAAACTCCCACATCTGACAAGAAGTACATATCACTGTAAAGGCCATTTTTGCTCCTTCACAACCTACAGACCCAGAAAATAACACCGTCTTATTCCTCTACAAACACTGCCCCAGGTTAAATTAATAGCTATGGCTTATATTTTAAGTTTAATCAAGAGACTTATCTCCAAAAACATATAATCAAGAAAGAATCCACTGTACCCACTACTGCAGCCTTTCTCTTGGACAGACTTAAAACAACAATTAACATATCTGATTCTGTGCTGTGAACTTCACCCAACAGTTCCTCCAAGATTAGTTGTGGATTTCACTGTTTGTTAATTTTCCCAGCTGCACTCCGATGTCCAGCGATACACGAATTCAAACAGCAAAGGTGGTAACTGTGCAGGTTATCTCTCTCTCCCCCCCTCCCCTGTCCTCACCATGTGCTTCCTTTGTCTGCTCTTCTTTTTAAAACTGATGTTGTTTTGACTTTTTTTTCCCCAAAGTTCCAAAACAATGCAACAGCATATAAAACAGTGATTGCTGCTCCTGGAATTCGAAGAAATCATCTCCAACACCTAAAATACCTCAAAAAAAAGGAGCAGCTCTTACGGCCAGAAATTTTTCCCGTCCTCCATGTTAAATTCTGCTGCATAAGTCCATGATCATTAGATGAAAATTGATGCTGTGGAGCCAGCAGAGAAGTTCAACTACCTGTAAACTGAGCACTTTTCTTTCCTTTTTATTCTTAAGCTTGATTTGGAGATGCCGGTGTTGGACTGGGGTGAACAAAGTTGTGATTTTTAACAATATTCTTATGCTGGACTTTTATTTATCATTCTTTCAATTTTGTACCAAATACTTAAGTATCTCGGTACCTTGTACCTAAGATGGCACCATAAGCAGCAATATTCAAACTTTTCATATCACTCATTGGTGTGCATGTGACAATAAAGCTAATTCAAGATATATATATTTACAAATCTATTCAAAGTTGGACCTGCCAAACTACCGTTCAGAAATGGTCCCCATGTTTTGTGCTGCTTCTCTTTTTCTGCTTTTGGGCTGACACACCAGTGAAGTGCTGAACTGTCAGAGGTACTAATCTTTGGGCAAGATGAAAAACTGATGACCTGCCTCTTCAGGTGGATGTAAAAGATTCATGGCAATTCTTTGACGAACAATGGAATTATCCCAGGTACCTGGGCCAATATTGATCACTCAATCAATAAGACAAAAACAGATCATATGGCGATTATCATATTGCTGTCTGTGAGAGCTTACATACTGGCTACTGTATTTCATACATTACAACTGTGACTACATTTCAAAAGTACTTCACCAACTGTAAAGTGCTTTAAGATGTCTGCTGGTCATGTAAAGTGTCATATAAATGCAAATCTTACTTTTTGCTTTTGAATTCATGGATACCATCAACAGCATGGAGTTCACATTTGTTCTTTTATTAAGTGCTGTTCACTGTTTGAGTGCAATCAAGTCAGTAATGACACACATTCAATGGAAAAGTGTTATAAAGAGGTCATGTGATACTCAGCAGTGGTTATGAGATGGCCTGTCATACCCAACTCAGTTTACCAATACAATGCTACTTTGCAGGAATGTACGTTAAAACAATTCAGTTTGTCAGTAAGTAAACACACCTTTTGCATAACAGACTAAGAGATGCAGATCAAATTACAATGAATTTCAGAGATAATCTCTGAACAAAGGTAAAGCTTTGCAAACACACTTTACCATTCAACTCACAGGATCACTAGAGCAAATAGGGTTTTATTTGGAGAATGCCACTTTTGGACTTTTGAAACAAGTGGATAATAGTCTAGATATTTACTAAGTGAACAACAGACAAACTGCAGAGAATTAGCAGTTGATTGTCATTCAATTTAATCTGCTGGACAGCTTGTTAGCAATGTAGGAGTGATGCCAATAGTGTGGGTTCAATTCCTACACATGCTGAGTCTTCTTCTCAACCTCTACTGAAGCAGGGTGATCCTCAGGTTAAACCACTAGCCCTCTTCCCTCTCTGATTTGAGAACAGTTCAAAATTCTGGTAAAACAAGAGCAACTCTACCTTTGTAAACTGGCAAGGGTTTTTGGTGTATTGGCTGTTCCAGAAAATCAGAAAAATTGGCTTTGTTTAAACCCAATATTCTGTCGCATCAGTATCTATGGATTTCAAATCAGGTCACAATTTATCTTTTCAAAGTGATATTGTTGTGATATACACTTTCGAGATGTCTATCTGAAGTACATCATCAGATGAGAGGTTCCATACGAGAGCCAAGTGGGTCAAGTTTGACAACTTGCTGAGTTGTGAACAGATTTTACACCACAGAAAATAATGTATTTTCTTTTCATTCATTGATTTGTTTTCATCCCACTTTTAGTATTTCTCCTTTACCCCTCAGAAGACACATATAGTGTTTACGGAAGCACTTCTGAATATCTTGCCAAACCCCAATCTAATCTCATGCCAAGGTGCCATCCTGTTTTCCCAAATCTGTGGATAGTGAACAAAATTAGGGCGCATGGTATTAGTGAGCAAAACTAGGGCACATGGTATTGGGGGCAAAGTACTAACTTGGATTGAAAGTTGGTTGGCTGATAGGAAACAAAGAGTAGTGATAAACGGCTCCATTTTGGATTGGCAGGCAGTGACCAGTGGGGTACCGCAGGGATCAGTGCTGGGACCGCAGCTTTTTACAATATATGTTAATGATATAGAAGATGGTATTAGTAATAATTTTAGCAAATTTGCTGATGATAATAAGCTGGGTGGCAGGGTGAAATGTGATGAGGATGTTAGGAGATTACAGGGTGACCTGGACAAGTTAGGTGAGTGGTCAGATGCATGGTAGATGCAGTTTAATGTGGATAAGTTTATGGTTGTCGACTTTGGTGGCAAGAACAGGAAGGCAGATTACTACGTAAATGGGATCAATTTAGGTAAAGGGGCAGTACAAAGAGATCTGGGTGTTCTTGTACACCAGTCAATGAAGGTAAGCATGCAGGTAAAGCAGGTTGTGAAGAAGGCTAATAGCATGCTGGTCTTCATAACAAGAGGGATTGAGTATAGAAGCAAAGAGGTTCTTCTGCAGCTGTACAGGGCCCTGGTGAGACCACAGCTGGAGTACTGTGTGCAGTTCTGGTCTCCAAATTTGAGGAACGACAATCTGGCTATTGAGGGAGTGCAGCATAGGTTCACGAGGTCAATTCTTGGAATGGTGGGACTACCTTACGCTGAAAGACTGGAGTGACTAGGCTTGGATACCCTTGAGTTTAGAAGACTGAGAGGGGATCTGATTGAGACGTATAAGATTACTAAAGGATTGGACACTCTGGAGGCAGGAAACATGTTTCCGTTGATGGGTGAGTGCTGAACCAGAGAACACAGCTTAAAAATACGGGGTAGCCCATTTAGGACAGAGATGAGGAGAAACTTCTTCACCCAGAGAGTGGTGGCTGAGTGGAATGCTCTGCCCCAGAAGGCAGTGGAGGCTCAGTCTCTGGATTCATTTAAGAAAGAGTTGGATAGAGTTCTCAAGGATAGTGGAATCAAGGGTTATGGAGATAAGGCAGGAACAGGATACTGATTAAGGATGATCAGCCATGATCATATTGAATGATGGTGCAGGCTCGAAGGGCAGAATGGCCTACTCCTGCACCTATTGTCTATTGTCTATTGTTTTGTCAATTTTTATCTCTTTTTCTGCATTTTGGAATTTGAAAGCAATTTTTTTTATATTCAGTCACATCTTCTACAAGTATAATAATCTGAAATTACAACATATTCAGAAATTTGTTACAGTTTGCTCATTGTGTGTTACTATGGGTTGCACCCTATGAAAGTAAGGGACAAGAGACTGAGTATGTGAGATTTAGAGAGCGCAACTGCATTCCTGAGATTAGTATTTGAAATCAAAAAGCATTTAGAAGTGAGCTTATAATTTTTATATTGATCTTGACAAAAGTATTACCAAATTCAATCTGGGTTAATAAAATTGGATATTATGAATTTATGTACTTTGGTTGGCAGTGTATTCTTTTCCAGCTGACACCAAATTGGCTATAACATTCAGCATTCCATTACCTTATATTTGACACACAATGTAAAAGGAAATGGAAACAGGATGGATGTTAATCCTGATGATAGGGAGCACAGTCAGACAGGAAAAGAAAGAAACCTTTACAACCCATATACCTACTGACCAACTTGACTCTTTCTGTAGATGTTTATCTCATCCTACTCAGGAACAGATTGTGCAGACGCTAAGATGGGAGGCTTGTCGGAACTAAAGAAAGACTTGCATTTACTTAAAGCTTTTTACAATTATCAGACATCTCAAAGCACCTTACACCCAATAGGTTACTTTAAAGGGCAGTCACTGTTGTAATTTGGCAGGAGTTTGTGCAGAGTAGTCTCCTACAAACAGCAACATGATCATTTTTTTTGTGGTATTGATTTGAAGGATAAATATTGGCCAGGACTATAAGATAATTCCCCTGCATTTCATCAAGATTGTTCCATGGGAGGTTTTGCATCCACTCAAAAGGTTGGCCAAGACCTCCTTTCATTGTAACAACTGAAAATAACACCTCCAATTGTGTAGCAGTCCCTCAGTATTTAACACCCAATCAAGACTGCTGTGCTTCAGTCCTGGCAATTACATCTAAACTTCACAGGAATGCTAGGAACTGATCATGGCTAACACCACATGACTTACTGCATGCTTAAATTGAGACACAGTACCACATCCTATCTGACAGGATGAAGGTGACTCATACCTTGAGTTGTATTGCTTCAGAGTGAATGTGGAGAGCTGGCTCAGGAAACACAGTCCGTAGTACACAAGTATATTCACCTGGTCACAAATGGACAAAATTTGGGAATTCACCTATGTCTCAAATTGACTGCAAGAAGGAGGAGGCATGATCGTTAGAATTCTTCTTACTAATTGGTCTACCAAAGCTTCAAGAAGACATTGAGACAGATCTTCCAGCAGTGACAAAAACTCCCAAATTGCTGCTACACTCCTTTCTTATATCATGAAAGAGCTCCATATTTCTGATAGGAGATCCCGATCAAGACTCCTTCAGAAATGTGAAGCCCTATTTCCATTGTGACAGTTCTCTCATAGTGCAGAATAGTTGGGGAAAGGCTAACCACAATCCCTTTTCTGTAACAGTCAGTGCCACATTCTGAAATGTGAAAGTTTAGTCAGTCACCTGGACAGTTACTGTCAAGTATCAGATTTCAGGATGCCAGAGGATAAGGCATTAGGTGGATAACAGGTGGGATAAGTAGCATGTCAAGTGGATAGGGTAGAGTGCAAGTAGGAAGGGTGCTAAGCAGATAAGGGGAGGGTTCCAGGTAAGTAGAGTGCCAGGGTGCAAGGCAGCCAGGTGATGGAGTGTTAATGGTAATTCACAGTGGGTAGGAGATATTGGTTACAGCAGGGAGGCAGGGGTCAGATGTGGAGCAGAAGAAGGAGGGGGTCATGTCTAAAGCAGAGGGAGGAGGGGTCAGACCGTAAGGGGAGAAAGGGTTCAGCCACAAAACAGATGTTCTTCTAGCATACGTTGTACTTTGTTGGAAGACTGTCGCAGGCCTCGGACAGAAATGTTCGCAAGTTTTTTTTGAAATGGAAACAAGTGGACAGTTGGGTAATACTTACGGAAAGGGTATTCCACAAGAGAGTTACCCACAACTACACTTGGTCGCTCCAATGTAAAAGAGATCATATTGTGAGCAGTGAATATGGTTGACATATTAGATAGATTGTCCTCCTCCAGTGGTCCCCAGCATCACAGATGCCAGCTTTCAGCCAATTCGATTCATTTCAAGTTATGATAAGAAACAACTGGAAGCACTGGATACTACAAAATCACTGGGCCTTGATTACATTCAGGCACTGGTATTGAAGATATGTGTTCCAAAACTTGCTGCACCTTTGGCAAGTTGTTCCAGTATAAGTACAACACTGGCATCTACCAGACGATGTGGAAATATTCCCAGGTTTGTCCTAAAGTGGGACAGATCCAAGCCAGCCAATGTTGATTTCATCAGTCTACACTTGAGCATCTGAAAAGTTATGGAAGGTGTCATCAACTGTGGTATTAAACAGCACCGGCTCCATGATGCCCAGTTTGGGTTCAGCCAGCTCCAATCTTGGCTCAACCATACATAAAAGGGTTGAATTCTATAGATGAAGTGGGAATGGTTGCCTTGACATCAAGACCACATTTGACCGAGTGTAGTGTCAAGGAGACTTAGCAAAACTGGAATCAATGGGAATTGGGGCAGAAATTCTTTGTTGTTTAGAGTTATACCTGGAACAAAGACAGCTTGTTGAACATCAGTCATCTTAGCTTCAGAGAATCTTTGTAGGAGTTCCTCAGGATTGTGTCCTAGGCCCACACATCTTCAACTGCTTCATCAATGACCTTCCCTCCAATCATAGTGTCAGAAGTGTCTGTTGATTGCACAATGTTCAGCACCATTCATGAATCTTAAGATACTGAAGCAATTCACGTAGAGTCATAGAGATATGCAGCATGGAACCAGACCCTTCAGTGCAACTCATCAATGCTAACCAGGCATCCTAAATAAATCTAGGCCCACTTGCCAGCATTTCGCCCATATACTTCTAAACCTTTCCAATTCATATATCCATCCAGATGCTTTTTAAATGTTGTAATTGTACCAACCTCCACCACTTACTCTGCCAGCTCATTCCATACAGGCACCACCCTTTGTGTGAAAAAGTTGCCCCTTAGGTCCCTGCTAAATCTTTCCTCTCTCACCTTAAACTTATGCTCTCTACTTTTGGACTACCCAACCCCCATGGAAAAGACCTTGTCTATTTATCCTATCCATGCTATTCATGATTTAAAAACCTCTATAACCAACATTCCAGGGAAAATAGCCCCAATCTATTCAGCCTCTCCCTATAGTTGAAGTGTTACAGCTGTGATTACATGGGAAGGTGCAGTAGGCTGAATGTGAGGGAGTGTTAGGAGCAATGGAAGAGTGGACCAGGGTATCATGGAAGGGATGCTGTCAGTGAAGGGGAGGGGAAGATGTGTTACATGATTGTATCCTGTGGGAACACTAGATATAGTAGCTGATGATGCTTTAAATTTAGAGACTGTTGGGGTTGGAAAATATGATCAAACATAACATTATTGTTATTTTGGAAAGGCGACAAAGGAGTGAGGACAGAGGTGTGGGAGATGGGGGTTAAGGCACAGCTGAAGGCTCTGTTAGAAATAGCTGGGTGAGTTCTATGTTAAAGAGAACAGAAGGCATACTGAAGCACGCTTGTGGAAGGAGGCATCATCACAACAAATATGACAGAGATTGAGAAACTGGGAGAATGGAATGGAGTCCTTGCAAGAAACATGGTGTGTGGACTGTTAAGGTGTGGTTATAGATTAGTAATGGATATTGGAGGACAACCTATCCTCAGAAATGGAAACAGAGATGTCAAGGAAGGGAAATGAAGAGATGGACCAGGTGATGGTGAGGAAAGGATGGAAATGGGAAGCAAAACTGCTAGATTTTCCCCAAATGTGGAGGTGCCGGTGTTGGACTAGGATGGACAAGGTCAGAAGTCAGAAGACATCAAGTTATAGTCCATGATGAGGCATGACAAAGGGGCAACACTCCAAAAGCTTGTGACCTCAAATAAACCTGTTGGACTATAATCTGGTGTCACCTGACTTCAGAATTATTCCAAGAGCAGGAAGCAGCATTATAGTGAGGTCATCTCATGTTTCTACCTCATTCGTCATTTTCTTTCAATTTTACTGTCTTTGCCAAACTCTTCATTGTTACCGTTGACATATTTTAGTAACTCCCTCACCAAAGGCCCTTTAGCCAACCACCTATTGCCCTGAGCTTGGTCTTACTATCATTAGTAAAGGTGCTCTGTCATTACAACACTTTGTAGTGCATTACATGAGGGGAATCTCAACCAAATCACCTTCAATAACGAAAGAAAACCGAATGGTGTTCTACATTTAATGTAAACATTCATGCTTTCAAAATAAACTATTCAAACATTACAAACAGGTGTACAGTAATAATAACCATCCCAAAATATGCATAACATAGCACCCAGAGTGCATTGTCCAAAACCTGCACTCTGCACGCACAGCTACCTATTCTTAAAGACTAGTTGGCTTGATTCATCAACTTTATTCTGTAAAATATAGTGGATAACAAATTAAACAGAAAGCTTAGATCATCTGATCTGACTTTGATCAGATCCCAAGTCTTGATTAGCTCAGCTGTTTTAAATAAAATTCATCCTTAATACGAATAATCCTTAGGCTTGCTGGTGGGAGAAAAAAGGTGTTCAATTGTGTATGATATCACTTTCAGATAAAAATCTAAGGGCTCTTGTGGTGCAGTGGTAGTGTCCCTTCCTCTGATTTAGAGGTTTGGGTTCAAGCCCCAGCTGTACTAGAGGCGTGTCATAACATCTTTGAAAAGGTTGATTGGAAACTAGTTAGAACACTGAATGCAGCTTTGAAGTACTGATTGTACACAGGGAGAGCCCTTTCTGCTGACTTACAGGAACAGAAATCAGATCTAATAAGTCAAGTTACTTTATCTACTTGTGTAAAAGTAAACTATTAAATCTCAGAGGTCTTGTGGTGCAGTGGTAATGACCCTACCACTGGGTCAGAAGACCAGCATTCAGGTCTCATCAAGTGCCAAATTGATTAAAAATATCTAAACAACTAAATCTATTTCTTCTGCTGTTGTTTAAGACTAAATATAAAGTTGTACCACATTTATGTTTATACTTCCAATGTGATATCCAGTTATAAAGCTGGTGTGCTTAAATAGTTTGCTGACCTCTTGTTTTAGGATTTGTCAAAATATTCACAACATCTAACTTTTCCTGTCATGGAGTTATCTGTGGATTCAACATTGATAAAATAATCTCCCTATTATTCATTAATCACCTTGTATTAGTCATTTTGAAATGACCTATGTTCCTGAATACACCATAACTGCTGCATGATAGCCACATGTAACTGAACTGAAATTTTTCTCTGTCCACAGATACTGCCTAACCCACTGAGTACTTCTAACATTTTCTGCTTTTTTGTTTCAGATTTCCAGCATTCATAGTATTTTACTTTGTTTTCCCACATTGATCTTCTCTTGGATAGTTTGTCATTTTAGTTCAGACTCATTTGTTCTTTTATTATCATTAGCTTTTGTAAGATGAATACTGAAGCAGAGCTCTTGGTAAGAACAGGTATCAGAAGATACATTAGGGACACTTAAGTGACTCTTCGATAGGCACATGGATGATAGTAAAATGAAGGATATGTAGATTAGTTTGATCTTAGAGTAGGATAAAAGTCAGGCACAACATCGAGGGCTGAAGGGCCCGTATAGTGCTGTACTGTTCTATGTTCTAAGTCTTTTTCTCATGAAAATTAATAAAATACATTACAACTCAATCACAGATGTCAGTATAGTTTTGGCTTTATCACGCAGGATAAAGATAAAGGTAAAGTTTCCATAGTCCTACCAGACCATAGGGGTGCTCTCTCATTACAGAGACAGGTGCCTGGTGGTGGTTTAAGCTGGGTGTCTCTACATCTCAGGTGAGGTGAGATGTTGAGAAGGAGAGTCATAGAGTCACAGAACATGGAAACTGACTCTTCAGCCCAATCAGTCCGTGCCAAACATAATCACAAAGTAAACTAGTCCCAACTGCTTGCTCCTGACCCATATCCCTCCAATCCTTTCCTATTCATGTACTTATCCAAATGTCCTTTAAACTTTGTAATTGTACCCACATCCACCACTTCCTCAAGAAGTTCCTTCATTGTAACCTCAGGCAGTGCAGCAATGAAGCCAAAGTGTTGGTGTTACTCAGCGTTCCAGCTAACTGAGCTAACTGTGGAAGAATCTAGTTATGAAGCATTAAAGAACTGACTTTCCTGATGGATTCCAAGGCAGTTATTCACAATGAGGCTGATAGCTTTATGTAAGGTATCACACAATGTTATAATATCACACGGTATGATATCACATGGATGGCATACCATAGATACACATAATAGTACAACATCTCTCCTTTTTACTTTAAAGAATAAGATTTTCATTGTGGTAAATATGTCCAAGTTTAGAGTTTTGATTTGATTTGATTTGATTTGATTTGATTTATTATTGTCACATGTACCAAGATACAGTGAAAAGTATTGTTCTGTGTTCTAACCAGACAAATCATATCTTACATAAGTACATCAGGGTAATAGAACTGAATGCAGAATTTAGTGTAACAGATACAGAGAAGGTGCAGAGAGAGACGATTCCTAACACATGAGAAGGCTGTTCATAAGTCTGATAACAGCAGGGAAGAAGCTGTTCTTAAATCTGCTGATTCATGTTGTCAAACGTTTGTATCTTCTGCCCGATGGAAGAGGGTGGAAGAGGATATAGCCAGGGTGAGGCAATTCTTTGATTATTGTTGGATTCTTTCCCAAGGCAGCGGGCAGTGTAGATGGAGTCTTTGAAAGGAAGGCTGGTTCTCATGATAGACTGGGCTGCATTCAGAACTCTCTGTAATTTCTTGAGGTTTTAGGGAGATTAATTGCCATACCAAGCTGTGACGTATCCAGATAGAATGCTTTCTATGGTGCAGCTATATAAAAAAAAGGGTCATTGTGACATGCTGAATTTCCTTAGCGTTCGGAGGAAGTAGAGGTAGTGTGCTTTCTTGACTGTGTTAATGTGGATGGATTAGGATAGATCACTGACGATATTTACTACCAGGAACTTGAAGCTCTTGACCATCTCCACCTCAGCAGCATTAATACAGACAGGGACGTATCCTCCACATGGTTCCTGAAGTCAAATACTAGATTCTTTATTTTACAAACATTGAGGGAGAGATTGTTGTCTTCAGACTACATCACTAAATTGTCTGTCTTCAGGCCTTGTTATCACAAGGCCTGCTATTACACAGCACCTATTGCTAGTCATGAACAGTCTCCATTAACAGCTACTCACCCTCCTTGCCAGATCATTATCCACTCCTGTGTCTAGCTGCTCTTCTCTCTCTTTGAGCTCTATACCCACCTATCTTTTACTCCTTACCCCCTCCACTACCCTATCTTCTGTTCATAAACTGACATTTTCCTAGCTACTGTCAGTTCTGAGGAAGGATCACTTGACCTGAAATGTTAACTATGATTTTTCTACACAGATGCTACCAGACCTGTTGAGCTTTTCCAGCAATTTCTATTTTTGTTGACATTTTTGTTTGATGACTTACAGTATCCACAGTTCTTTCAGCTTATATTTCATTCTTGTACTTGGTCCATTGTTGTTTGAGATCCAACCCAGTATGGTGGTGTCATCAGCAAATTTGTAAATGGAGTTAGAGCTGAATTTGGCCACAATGTTGTGAGTGTATAATAAGGGGCTGAGTATGCAGCCCTTCAGGGCACCAGCGTCGGGGATTATTGTAGAGAAGGTGTTGTTGATTGTGGTCTGTGGGTCAGAAAGTTGAAGATCCAGTTGCTGGGGCAGCAAGGGTTACACAACCCTAGGTCTCTGTTCAAAAATAATGGAGACGTGTTTATGCGCATTATCTTTACTCATTGGGATAACGTTTTGGGAGAAGTATGTTTTGACATGATGAAGTTCTTGTACAATTCACAGGATGTAGTTGCACAATTTCACCCTGTTGTTTACTGTCTGTCATTGTGGTCACTCTGGATGTGTTCTGATCAGGTGTTACAAGAATGCAGTCAGTGTCTGAATCATCTTCTTGGATTCCTTGTGGATTGCCATATGAATACTAAGACAGAATTCTTACTGAGAAGAAGTTTCAGAAGATTTATTCACAAAAAACGACTAAATACATTACACCTCGATCAGAAAGTTTTCATCAATCTTTACAGTGAAAGATGCTTTGAACATTCTATTAATATTAAAGAATACAGGGGAGGAATTAAGTGCCATCACCATCACTAAAGAAGTAGTTTTAGACAAATTAATGGGCTAAAGGCAGATCAGTGCCCTGGCCCTGATACCTTACATCCTAGGATCCAAACAGAGATAGCTGCAGAGATAACAGATACATTGGTTGTAATTTTCAAAAACACCTTTGATTCTTGAGAGGATCAGAAAATTGTTTGTGCAGCACCTCTATTCAAATAGGGAGGGAGGCAAAAATTGTGTAGTTGTAGGCCAATTTGCCTAACATCTAATGTTGGAAAAGTATCGGAATCAACTATTAAAGAATTAATAGTAGAAGTATTGGAAAATCAGAAAGTAATCAAGTAGAGTCACCATGGTTTGTGAAAGGGAAATCATATCTGACTAATTTATGAGAATTTATTGAGTAAGTCTCAACAGAAGGGAATCAACAGATGCGTTGAATTTGGATTTCCAAATGGCATTTACAAGTTACCTCACAAAAGTTTAAGTCATAAGGAAAGAGCCCACAGTGTTGGAATTGTATAGAGAATTGGCTATGGGCAGGAGAGTGCAAGCAAAATAACGTGCTCTTTTTCAGGTGGTGTCTCATAACCAGTGGAGTTCCGCAGAGATCAGTGCTGGAACTACAACTGTTTACAATATGTATTCATGTCTTGGATTGGAAATGAATCTACTGTAGCCAGATTTGCAGACAACACTAAAATATGTGGGAAGGCAGGTTGTGAGAGGGATATGATCGGTTTATAGAGACATATTGACAGGCTAAGTCAGTGACAAAAAGGTTGGCAAATGGAGTATAATATGGGATAATGTAAGTTGTTCATTTTGGAGGGGAGAACAAAATGTTAATTTAAATGGAGAGGAACCGAGAAAGCTACAACACTATGGGACTTGGAGTATTTGTGCATGAAACACAGAAAGCTAGCACACAGGCAGGGAGTGCTGCAGGCAATCATGAAGTGAATGCAATGTTGCACCTTATCTGAAGAGGAGGAAAGTCGTACTGCAACTGTACAAGGGGCTGGCGAGACCATAACTGGAGTACTATGAGCAGTTTTGGTCCCCTTATTTAAGGAAAGATTATTCTATTGGAGAAATTCAAAGAGGTTCACAAGAATGATCCCTGTATGAAGGTAGAGGAAAGTTTAAACACGTTGGAAATTTACTGACTGGAGTTTAAACATATAGGATCCTTAAGGAACTTGACAGGGTTAATACTGAAGATGTTTCCCCTCATGGAAGAGTCTAGAACCAGAGGGCAAAATCTCAGAATAAAGGGGTGCTAATTCAAAAATGAGATGAGAAGGAATTTCTTTTCTTCGGAAGTTGTGAGTCTTTGGAACTCCTTGTCACGGAGAACTGTGGGGCAGAACCATTATGTATATTTAAGCTGAGATGGATAGATTCCTGATCATTTGGGGAATCAAGGATCACTGGAAAATACAGGAAACTGGACATTAGGAATGGTGGATCAGCTGTGATCCTACTGAATGGTGAGGAGCAGACTAGAGGGGCCAAATGGCCTACTCTGTTTTTGTTTCGGATTTCCAGCATCCACAGTTCTATTGGAGTTTTGGCCTACTCCGATTTATATTTCTTATGATCTTAAGGAAAGTTCTTTCAGATATCATGCAAAATGTGACTGAAACAATCCAGAAATTAGAAGGGGAAAAGTTCTGGTTGAAGCATCAGGAAATATTACATTCCCAACTCATGATTTTCCTTTCAGGGATTTTAATAGATGGAAAACTACTAGCTAAGGATATGAAATTTTCCAATATGTCATCCAACAATATATTCGGAATGCTGAATTGTGAAATCTCCCTGTTTGTCTTAATATTAGCGGAGGAGGCAAGTTTAAGGATGTTTCATAGATTGTTAATTAAATTTCAAACTGTTATTTTTATTTACTTACAATTCATTTTTATTTTTAAATAATTTGTATATTTTTCCAGAATACATGTCTGATGAAAAGTACATGCTGTTGTACACATTTCACAAAACTTGCTAGTGCATGCAGTCAAGATCATAGATAGTTATGTTGAATAATTCAATAAAGGGCGGCACGCTGGCTCAGTGGTTAGCACTGTTGCCTCACAGCACCAGGGACCCAGATTCGATTCCAGCCTCGGGTGACTGTCTGTGTGGAGTTTGCACGTTCTCCCTGTGTCTGTGTGGGTTTCCTCTGGGTACTCCAGCTTCCTCCCGCAGTCCAAAGATGTGCAGGTCAGGTGAATTGACCATGCTAAAGGGCCCATCGTGTTAGGTGCATTAGTTAGAAGGAAATGTGTCTGGATGGGTTACTCTTCAGAGGGTTGGTACGGACACGTTGGGCTGAAGGGTCTGTTTCCACACTGTAGGGAGTCCAGTCTAGTCTAAAAAGGTGTTGGTTCCTGAATACCAGGGTCAGCTCAAATTCTGACTGGAGCCCAGCAGTAATATGGGCTTGCAGACATGAGCATTGAGCAGATACCAACCTTTACAATTTGTAAACTGTTACACCCTGTCTTCTCTGAGGTTGGTCAGATTATAAAGACTTGAGATATACAGCAATTGGGTCCATAGAGAGGAACACCATATCCTGTGTTGTCCCAGTTCCATGACTAGAACATACATTATTAACTCTGCCTTGAAAATATCAAATTTAAAATCACACAACACCAGGTTATAGTCCAACAGGTTTATTTGGAAGCACTAGCTTTTGGAACACTGCTACCTGATGAAGGAGCAGCGCTCTGAAAGCTGGTGCTTCCAAATAAACCTGTTGGACTATAATCTGGTGTTGTGTGATTTTTAACTTTGTCCACCCCAGTTCAACACCGGCACCTCCACATCTTGAAAATACCAGATATTTTTAGACCACATATTTGCTGTAAAGGGCATTTCGGTTAACCCTACACCAAGAGAACGCATTATATTTAAATCAGAAGTGATTACTGAGGGCATTGTGACTAGTAAAGGTTTCTTTCCTATTGTAGAGAGCAAATGCATGGATTTGGATCCAGGAGACATTTAGACCACTCACAACTTCAGTCGCCAGTAGTTCTGATGACAGGCTGAGTCTGTATCCAGGAATGTACCACAATAGCTGCAATTCAACCAACATTTATCTGCCATGATGGAATGTCAGTATTTATCTTAAACTTTCCAATGACTCTTAAAACCCATTGCCATCTTGGACTTAAACAGATTATGACTGGTACCAACTGAAGCATTTCTCAAAGCTGTTATAAACAAACTTTTCTTCCTGTTCCTCTCCTGTCTAATGCTTGGAATCATTCCACCAATGTATTATTCCATTGTTGATAACAAATCAGCTCCTCTGTAAAGTAGTTGAAATCTGAAAGTTATCTTTACCATGTATTTGTAACAATAAATCTTAAGGAGGTGGATGAATTGTCAATCAGTTTGTTTATCTAAAGTATTTCATTTGCAATTATATACAATGTTCCTGTAGTTCTGGCACCCAATGATATATGGCTTCTGAGAGCAGCAGAACAGATTGTTTTAATACTCTAGGCTCTGGCAGGACTTCTCAATACCTGTACCTCAGCATCAAGACGCATGATGCATGAAGACAAGAACAATCTCAGGCACAATAGAACTCCAAACTTGCATATAAACTATAGTGTAAGACTAACAAAAATCCTATAATCTTATTTTTTGATCTCTGTTCATCATTTTCTGTCTTTTGTATTATCTATACCAACATTCACAAATCTGAGCCTATAAGAATTACTAGTTTTTTTTGAAGGACATGTGGAATACATCGGCAATCTTAGATGGTTCTTGTGGGGTAGTGATGGTGTTGAAACATAGAAACAGAGAAAAATAGGTGCAGGAGTAGGCCACTTAGCCCTTTGAGACTACAACATCATTCAATATGATCATGGTTGATCATGCAATTTCAGTATCTCATTCCTGCTCTGTCTCCCTTTATCTTCTTGATCTCTTTAGCCGCAAGAGCCATGTCCAGCTCTTTTGAATATATCTAATAAATTGACCCCAACAGGTTTTTGTGGTAAAGAATTCTACAGGTTCACAACTTTCTGAAGAAATTCTTCCTCATCTCAACCCTGAATGGCTTACTCCTTATTCTGAGTCTGTGACCCCTAGTTCTGGATTTCCCAACACTGGAAACATTCTTCCCGCATCCAGCTTGTCCAGTTACATCAGGATTTTATATGAGTTTCAATGAGATTCTCCCTCATTCTTCTAAATTCCAGTGAGTACAAGCCCAGTTGATCCAGTCTTTCTTCATGCCATCCTAGGAGAACCTTTACTGGATTCTGTAAATTTACCTGGAAACACATTCTGTCAGGGTGGAATGTGTTTCCAGGTAAATTTAAGGTCAGGGTGGAATGTGTTTCCAGGTAAATTTAAGGTCAGGGTGGAATGTGTTTCCACCTGACCTTAAATTTACCTGGACCATCTCTGACACCTCCCTCCCCTTCCTGGACCTCTCCATCTCCATCAGTGACGACCGACTTGACACTGACATCTTCTACAAACCCACCGACTCCCACAGCTACCTGGATTACACCTCTTCCCACCCTACCTCTTGCAAAAATGCCATCCCGTATTCCCAATTCCTCCGCCTCCGCCGTATCTGCTCCCAGGAGGACCAGTTCCACCACAGAACACACCAGATGGCCTCCTTCTTTAGAGACCGCAATTTCCCTTCCCACGTGGTTAAAGATGCCCTCCAATGCATCTCATCCACATCCCGCACCTCCGCCCTCAGACCCCACCCCTCCAACCGCAACAAGGACAGAACGCCCCTGGTGCTCACCTTCCACCCTACCAACCTTCGCATAAACCAAATCATCCGCCGACATTTCCGCCACCTCCAAACAGACCCCACCACCAGGGATATATTTCCCTCCCCACCCCTCTCCGCCTTCCGCAAAGACCGTTCCCTCCGTGATTACCTGGTCAGGTCCACGCCCCCCTACGACCCACCCTCCCATCCTGGCACTTTCCCCTGCCACCGCAGGAACTGTAAAACCTGCGCCCACCCTCCTCCCTCACCTCTATCCAAGGCCCCAAAGGAGCTTTCCACATCCATCAAAGTTTTACCTGCACATCCACTAATATCATCTATTGTATCCGTTGCTCCCGATGCGGTCTCCTCTACATTGGGGAGACTGGACGCCTCCTAGCAGAGCGCTTTAGGGAACATCTCCGAGACACCCGCACCAATCAACCACATCGCCCAGTGGCTCAACATTTCAACTCCCCCTCCCACTCTGCCGAGGATATGGAGGTGCTGGGCCTCCTCCACCGCCGCTCCCTCACCACCAGACGCCTGGAGGAAGAACGCCTCATCTTCCGCCTCGGAACACTTCAACCCCAGGGCATCAATGTGGATTTCAACAGTTTCCTCATTTCCCCTTCCCCCACCTCATCCTAGCTTCTAACCTCCAGAAACTCGATCCCCTGACCTGTTCGGACTTGTCCGACCTGCCCAGCTCCTTTTCCACCTATCCACTCCACCCTCTCCTCCCTGACCTATCACCTTCATCTCCTTCCCCACTGACCTATTGTACTCTATGCCACTCTCTCCCCACCCCCACCATCCTCTAGCTTATCTCTCCACGCTTCAGGCTCTCTGCTTTTATTCCTGATGAAGGGCTTTTGCCCGAAACGTCGATTTTGCCTGTCCTCGGATGCTGCCTGAATTGCTGTGCTCTTCCAGCACCACTGATCCAGAATGTGAACATTTCAGTGTACTTACAAATGACCATTTTATACTGACCTGCATTGTGTTTCGACCTGCATACAAATCAACTTGTGAATGAATTGAAGAATGGGGATGCCTGTAATATCATCTCTGATCAGGATGATTAGACAATATCTACATTGGCAATCATGGTACTGCTGTGGGTAGTTTGTCTCTTTGATTCTTATCCCTAATTCTTTAGCAGATATATCTAGTAAGCATCAATCTGTTGAGTTCATAATAACAGACCAAATGACTACTAAGCTTATGCCAATTCCTTTACAACAATAAAATGCATTCATTTAGCATCTTTATCATTGTAAAACCTCCCAAGATACTACACAAGCATGTTACCAAGTAACTTTATCTACCTGGAAACGTATTAATATGAAATCAAAATTTTGCCAGAAAACATCCATAAACATTTATTAAGTATTGTAAAGACAATTAGTTACCATATCTGTCTCTCCAACATAATATAAAGAGAAATATCCATTTACATTTACAGGAATATCCTATTTTGCCATTTACTCTAGGCTTGCTTTCAAGTAAAACCTAATAACGGCACAAGATTTAGAATTAGTTGAAAATGAAAATATTTGCATTAGTGCAATGTAAGTAGCCAAATAGGATCTCCTGTCAGCATCTACAGAGAAAACAATAACAGGCCATGTGCTGGAACTAGTTCCTCACTACTACTGAGGGCACGAACTGAGCAGGAGCAAAGAACACTTTAAAATGCTCATCCTGATCTAAATGAATGCAACCTTGTCATGTAAAAGTGGCTTAAGAAACTATTTTGTTCCTGTCCTTTAATCCCTTCCGCCCCAAGCAGAACTAATCCATCTTTTGAGTATAGTGACCAACAACCCCCAACCAGCTTTGTATTTTTTTTACTAACCAGTCAAGGGCATTAAAAGAGCATTGTCTTCAGGAATTCCTGGTTAACAAATCAGAAATTCCTGCATTGAATGTGTTCAGTCTGCGAGCATTGCTGATGGTGTGGCCAAACCAGGTTAATATATTTCAGCTTTAACTATAATTTTGAACAATACCAGTTGCAACTTTAAAGGTTGTTCAAACAGATATCTATGAGTGTCATTTATTTACAATCCTGTCAATAAGCTATAGTTTACACACAGGAATTTCTATCTCATGAGCCAGTAATCATTGTGATGTTTTCTTTAAGTGCAGAGTATCCAGTAATATTTTTGGGGGTTTAAATCTGACTTGTGTAGTTATGTTTGAACATAATATATCCCCAATTTTTGTGGAATATTTACCTTCACAAGAAATGGCCTGTTATGTCTTGCTGAAGTCTATCAGCTTAAATATGCTCATTTTGCTGAGAAAATAACTAGGAACAAGATCTTTGAAACAAGGATTCTCTTAATAGCTTAAAGAAAAGATCAGTGAATACCATCAGTCAGTGAATTTGCATTGAATTGTGCAGGTGTCTGTGAAGGAAGAACAAACAAGGAGATAGAGAAGAGTGAGATAGAGAAATAAGAATGATTTTGAATATTAGGTAGATGTTATTGTCATTAGTGAGTTGTGGCTAACTGATTACACTTCACTTTAATGCTAGTAACTCTACTTGCAGTATTTTATCTTGAAATGATTTATTTTTCTCGTTAATTTCTATCCCTACCTGTAGCCTCTGCCCTTCGCAGGATTATAGCATGGGGCAGCACTGAAGGAGGCCATTCAGCCTTTTATGCCTGTTCTATTTCATGAACTTTTCACAACTGAATGGACCAACTGGAGAGTTGATCTTAGTTCAGAGGGAAGGACATTACGACTGAGCACCAAGAACCCAATATATAATTATTCCTTGAATGGGTATCAAACATGGGCCACAGCAGTGAAAACACAGGACCCTAAGCATTGGCCAAATGAGGAAACTACGATGACTTTTAGAGGCTCTGTGGTACAGTGGTTAGTGTCAATACCTCTGAGCTCGGAGGCCCTTGTTCAAATCCCATTTCCCCCAGAGGTGTAAACATCTCTAAACATGTTGACTTGGAAAAATCTACTAGCTGTATGATCATTGCCTAGGATTTTTTTTATTTTCTCTCCCTCACTTGGGACTTGATATTGGATACATCCAATGGAATATCAGAGATTATCCATCCAAGGCAATAATCTAACTTCCTTCCAATTTAAAAATATACAAGTTACATTTGCCTGTGGCCGCAAGTAAAGTTCCCATAACTGTACTACACATGCACATAATCACTTTTTAAAAAATAACATGTGTCTCATATTCGGGAAAGGTTAAATTAAAGCAAAGGATTTACAGAAGATAAATTTTAAACTGTTTGGGATTTGTCATCTTCCTGTCAGGTCTTGATTTCCTTCAGTGTAACTAGAATGTCACAGTTCAACAGAGTTAAAATTGCAAGGAAATTGTGCTACACTTTAGTATTGAACTTCCTCACAAAGCCAACTCATTCACAAAATACTGCACAACCTGTAATTGGTGAGGTTACTCTGCAAACACAGGCATTTTGTTTTTGATTTATGAGAGAGGGAATTCTGGGGCTACTATGATACCACCTTGATGCTGCTCTGTAAACTAATACGAATAGTGCCAGCCTATAGAATTTTCCCTCGGCAACCTCGATATATAACTCCCACATAATGTTAATACCATATTTCCCAACAAGATATACTCTGTTAATCAATAATGACAGAAATGTAATCCTTTTACTCTATTCAAATCAATCAATGCTAAATTGAATGTAATTAGAGTTCAATGTAATTCCTGTTCCTGAAAAAAAATGTACAACATCAGCACATTTTACAGAGGATGCACTACAGATGGGCAATTAAAGAATATGAAAAAAAATGTTTTGGTATAGCTTTTGCAGACACCAGGGCAATAACTTGAGGAGCTAGCGTGTAAAACAAATATAGAACCATCCTATATAAATTCCTTTGTTTATAGCTGACAGTTCTCCACTAGGACTTCATTAACAGGGCCATGAGATTTTTCCACACACATTTAACTAGGTATTTTGATAAGGACTGCCATGTAGTTCAAAAGACATCACAGTCAGTATAACCATTCACTTCCTTCTCATATTTACAAACGGGGTATTTGCAAACCTGGTCATGAAGAAAGGATAATCCTTAAAGAGATTTTGAATGACAAATAGGATGCCATTCTGGTGACCTCCTGACCTCCCAACAAAGTAGGAGTTTTTCCCACACACTGTTGCTTTGAGGTGGCCGAGCTGAATTTCTTTTATGGTCGTTGGGTCAGTGACCTTCTCTGGCCCTTGGAGAATTCAAAAATTCCAAACATTTACCTGTGTAGTACACTGACATCCTGTTGAATTCCTTACAACAAATTCCAAGATTATAATCTTTATTCAACTGTGGGTATTTTTGCTCAAAACTGTTCTTTAAATTATTAAAACATCAAGTGCAGTATTTTAGACACAATAATTTTTTTTGTTGAGCTACACAGTTAACACATTATATTAAAAATAATTTACATGACATTGTTTTCTTCAGTTCTGCACCTTGCCTTATCTTGTTGAAGCAAAACAGGTGATAGTAAACACAGAAATCAGTCCCATCAATTAGTCTAATTAGTATAGCTTTAGTATTGTTTCATCTGGATTTCCTTGCCATATACTTCAAGCTTCTTACCTACCTTTTCTTCCAGAATGGGGCCTCAGGGAAAACACTTAAAATACCACACTTATCTTCCTGCCTCCATTGAGTTTACGTTCTAACACTACCAATCTTTCTCATTAATGTATTTCCTCTATCTTACACTCAGGGAGTATGTGAGAATGACATGCATAATATCCGGAATTTCTTTTGAAAACTTAGGGTTGATTTTCAGATGATCGGTAATTTTGCTACCTGCAAAAACCTGCAATTTGTGTTAAACTTTCTTCTTTTCACTATTATATAACGTAAGGCTATAAATCACATTTGAGCTAAGTTTCATTGCCACTAATATATTTAACAGACTGTTATCATTTATTCTGTTTGCAATAGTTGAATTGCAGTCTGAAGAAGATATGAATTACGTGAATATTAGGGGAATGATGGTATGTACGTTGGAAAAAAAACCTTGCTTTAAATATCCCCTTGTACATGTATTTTGCCTTTTGACTCTACATAAAGGAACAATATTTAGAGAAACACACTAGGCAAACCGAAGGTTAAATACCAGGCCAAACAGCAGGTCTCTCGTGTTGATTAGTTAATTAAACAGCAATTACACTTGCATTTCATACCATGATCTAACTTAATCAGATGCTGTAAAGGATGTAATTCATCTTTTGGGTTACTATTTTTTTAAAACTGAGGCTCTACACAGACGCTGCATTAGAACACAATAAAGTGATTGGAACACTTGTTGGAAGGCTGACAGATTCTCTCAAGTCTTCAGCAAGTTCCCACAAACAGCAATGAAATTAATGACCCTATAATCCGCTTTATAGGTTGGACTAAGGGACACATATTGGTCAGGACAGGAAGAATTCCCAGTTCTTCTTAGAATAATGCAATTGGATCTCTGCAGGCAGACAGGGCCTTGGTTTTACATCTCACACAAAGCACAGCATTTGCACAATGCAACATAGCCTAACATATGAGTTCATGTTGCTGGAGTGGTACTTAGAATTAGAATACCAGATAGTAGTTATGTTCCTGCTCCTGAGTCAGAAGATCTGGCATTGAGTTCCACTTCCACTGAAGATGTGTCATTTCATAAATGAAAACATTAATTAAATTAACTGCAAGATAATTGCGTAAGGGTCTAAGAGGCTTCAAACTCTTAGACTTCCACTATAATTATGCCATATGGACTGGGTGGGAGAACAGTTCAAGATCTTGAAAGAGTAAAGCTGACCACTTGGGTTTTCCTCATAGCCTCCAGAATGATATCTATCACATTTACGTAGATGTTTACAGCATAGAAGGAAGCCATTCAGCCCATTTTGTCTGCTTCAGTCAACAAAGCTCTGACTATGCTAATCACATTTTTCAGCTTTTAACCCAAAGCCCTGGAGACTATGGCAATGCAAGGAAATATGAAAATACTCTTGAAAGATTATGAGCATTTCAAACTCAAGTACTGTTTGGGTAAAATCTTATTGAAGCTATGCGGGCTACAGTGACCTTTGTAACAGAATTGAATGAGAAGTCTGGTAATGCCTATCAGAACATGGGGAGCATCTCATTCCCTTTTTTAGCTTTGGACCAGCGGTGAGGTAAGTGTCTCACTAGGCAGTAGCATTTTGCCAGTTAAGGGGGAATTATAGCTTGTTAAGAACCTTGTTAAACTCACCTCATTAATAATCAGCTTCCTATCATACCAAATGTACTGCAGGATTCTCAGAGCAGGAATCCCTGGTGGCTTCAGCTCGCTGTTGGCTGTGAGGGAGCTCCATGCTTTCCAGCACCAACAGCATCTCAGAGCACAATCCGTGACCACCAATGGTATACATCCCACAATTGCCAACCTCTCATGATAATCATGGCACCTCTCCAATCTACTTGCAGGCCATTAGGGAGGCACAGACTTGAATTGTATGGTACAGCAGCAACTAAGGATAAAAGGATGCAATAGGGAGAACATGTGCTCATAGACTGGCACCCAGCTCATGGATTGGATAAGGGGGAATCTCAGGGCTATTTACTTACTCTCTGAGCACTTGAACACTTAGCACCTTCCTGCATGATTGCAACATCCATGCAGTGGTCACTCTCAATACCTCCCATTTCACAACCTACAATGCCCTCTGATGCTATTCCACATACTGCCTCCCATTCATCTTGAGTTTTCCCATCATCTTCATCATTCCCACCTCCATAAATGTCACTTGCACTTGCAGTTATGTTCCTGCTCCTGAGTCAGAAGATCTGGCATTGAGTTCCACTTCCACTGAAGATGTGTCATTTCATAAATGAAAACATTAATTAAATTAACTGGAAATTGTCTAAATACAGACTGGGAATTGGGTAGCGTTTAGTCATGTAGAGATTGCAGCAGCAGTCAGGGGGGTCGTGTATTGTCAACTGGAGAGCTGCGAAGACAGGGTTCAGAGTTGGGTCAGTCATGTCAAGAAGGTACTTGTTGAAGTTGCTCAGGTATCTGGGACAAAAACAGTCCTGGCTATCCATCCATTGTTCATTAACAAGGCTAGAAGCGGGATCTGTAAGGGCAGTGAGAGTGATCACTGTCAAAAGGAATGGGGCTATCCCAGCAGAAGAGGAGTGGGGGAACAGTGACATTTATGGAGGTGGGAATGATGAAGATGATGGGAAAACTCAAGATGAATGGGAGGCAGGATGTGGAATAGCATCAGAGGGCATTGTAGGTTGTGAAATGGGAGGTATTGAGAGTGACCACACCATGGGCTCCACAGATGGCAGTGTAGAGGAGTAGGGTGGGCAACATTAAGGTGTAATGTCAGGGTTCAGAGGATAGGGAAGACAGTTGGAGATGAAGTTCAATGCAATGGGTCTCCTTATTTAACGTGTGAACAAAGGATGTTGGGGTCTTGTGAGGAGAAACGGTACATAATGGCTCTAGGGAGAAGGTGGGGCGAGGGTACCAGTGGGCCAGTGCTGACAGTATCCACCGGAGTTGCATTCCCTCCCATCACTTGCTGTCCTCTAGATCATCAAACTTACTGCGGTGATTGACAGGGCCTCAGCTGTGACCTCAGTGACAGGGTCTCGCTTGTCCTCACCTACCATCCCACCAGTATCTACATCGAAAGGATTATTAGCCACCTTTTCCACTATCTTTCACAAGATGCCACCACCAGACACATATTCCCCTCCCCTTGTGTCAGCCTTTTACAGGGACCATTCCCTCTGGGATACCCTTATCTATTCCTCCTCCAATCACAACACTGCCTCACTTTCCACAGCACCTTTCCATGCAATCACAGAAGGTATAACACCCTCCACCTCACCACCTAAGGCTCCACAAAGACCTTCCAGTGAAGCAGCAATTTATCTACTCAATCTAGTCAACTCTATTCACTGCTCACAATGTGATCTCCTCTACATTGGGGAGATGAAGCACAGACTGACTACCACTTTGCAGAACACTTACGTTTGTCCACAAAGAAGACTCTGACATTCCAGCTGTCTGCCACTTCAACACACCACCGTGTTCTCCGGGCAACACCTCTGTCTCAGGCTTGCTGCAGTGCTCCAGCAAAACTCAGTGCAAACTGGAAAGCAACATCCCATTTTTCGCTTGGGAACTCTGCAACCTTCTGGATTCAATGTTGAGTTCAATAATTTCAGGGCCTGAGCACCTTCTCCGATCTCCCTAACCAATCCCTGCACATTAGGCAGTGTCATTGCATGGACTGCTACGTCAACCAACCCATTGTCAGCCAGTAACAGTTCCCATTAGCATCTATTCATTCTCTCAGGCTGACCTTTACCCATTCCTTTGTCTGTCTAACTGTTTTTCTCTTTATGTGAGCTCCATCTCCACTTATCTTTACTCTTTCCCTCTCCTCTCACCCCTTCTCTAGCATATATCCTGTATTATCAACCTTTTCCTAGCAATAATCAGTTCTGAAGAAGGATCATTGGACCCAAAATGTAACTGTGCTTTCTCTCCATAGATGATATCGGACCTGCTGATTTCGCTGATATCAGACCTGCTGGTTTTCGGCACTTTCAGCCCTCATACTGTCAAGAACGGTTTTAAAGTCAATAAGGTTCAACCCAAAACTGACCAATCTTCCAAGTTTGAAGAGAAAGCATTCTGGTAGAAAAGCAACATTTCTAGATGTTCTGCATTTGTGAAGTCGGAGACTTAGAGAAGAATGGAGACAGTGAGGACTGCCGATGCTGGAAGTCAGAATCAATAAATGTGAAGCTGGAAAAACAAAGCAGATAACACAGCATCCGAAGAGCAGGAAAGTCAACATTTTAGGTTGAGACTCTTTGTCAGGACTGGAGAGGGCGGGAGAGCCCAAAAGTATATAGATGGAGGGATGTGGGAATACAGCTCTGGATCTCTATTTGGGTCTTTCTCACAATTCCTACTGTGTTAGTATAGCTTGTACCTAGTTGCAATTATGCAATAAATTGCATCCTGTTAGAGGCAAGAGATTCTTCTTGTTAAGCTATCAAATGGTTTTCCTCTACTACACTCGACCTTTAGTTTCCTTCCAGGAAAGAGAATGGTGACATATAGATTTACCTGATAGCTGTTGTGACATGATGAACAGTGGTGAAGATTCATGTTTCAACAGATTACTGGATAGTCTTTACACTCAAAGCTCTCAAAGAGCTTTGAAGACCAATGTGTACATGCATTGTTACCAATTATATAGAAGACAATGAAGTTGCCATATTTTAACTTATTTACTTCTGCGTGTAAGTTAAACTAGTTTCAGAAATCAGTTCTAACTCTGCTATTCTTTTCAAATGCTAGTCTTTCTTAGAACCTATACTGACTGAACATTGTAGAAGAGATCTGAAAATTCCCTGTAGGTGTGTCGCTCCAGTTGTTCAACATTGGCCTTAAAATTAAATAGTTGCAAATTTGGATCATAGCCATTGGATATTTTTCTATATTAAAGGTGCTATATGAATGCAAGTTGCTGTTATTATTGACTTTCATTACAATTGGAAAATTCATGCCAACTTAACGGTTCAGAAACAATAGTTGTCAAACTTCACCTTTCTATGTCAAGATCTAAACCACTCTTCAGACTGCTACTTATTTGTGTACAGAATGTCTTCCTCTGTTTGGTGAAAATGACCCCTTTTACATGTCTAGTTCCATGTCCTACAATTAATGTTGATGAGCAATTCTATCTTTATTGTACACAGAGAAGCCTAAAGGAGAAAAGAAAACAACAAAATTCAGTAACAATAACATGAACGTACGAATTAGGAGCAAACGAAGGCCATTCGGCCCCTCAAGCTATTTTGCGATTCAATAAGATCATGACCATTCCGAATCTGGGCCCAACCCCACTTCCCTGCTTATCCATGATAAGCTTGAACTCCAGTGTAGTCATAAATCCACCTAACCATAATCATTTTTTGCATCTTCTCCTCAATGATTAAATTTAATATTTCAATTCTGATGTTTTTAGTTTATCTGTCCAGAATCAGTACATAGATTATGAGCTATTAGTACGTTGATCGCAAATTGTTAAATTGTTGTGATGACTGTGACTAAAGTGGGATATCCTGCCCATAAATTTATCCTTTTAGCTGATAACCATTCTGTATCTATGAAGCTGAAATTGTACACCATTGAATACTGCCTTCTGGCTCTGTCGCTCACAAACCACTGGTTGCATTATATATGACATAACAGGATATAACTAGCTACAGCGTTCAAGGTTCTGCATTTGTATCTGTGTGTTAAAGGGGAGCAAAGGGCAACTGTTTGGCAGCTACACAGTTTGTCCATGTACGGATGAAACACAAACCAGATTATAGTGACCGTGATACTGTTACGGTACATGGCATCCCACATTAATAAAGCTGCAGTAATTGAGCCATGATTTACAAGTGACTTTTCAATGCAAGAAGTCAGGTCACATATCGGCCTAATTAAACTGTAGTAAGAGATAAATAAGCCAAGTATTGTTTGTCAATAAAGTCCTCAGTAAATCATTAAGAGATTATTCATCAGTTTTGCAAACTATTTAAAAGTATAATTCTTTGAGATAAGTTAAACGTTTGCTGACTGAAGCTTTTATTTTTAGATTATTTCTTTAGTTTCCTCATCTTTTTTGTTACCCATTTTGTTCACCCTTTCATAACCAGAATGAATCTTCACAAGGTTGTAAAGGCAGCATATCCCAGGATGTCAACTCAATTTCCAGATGTGTCTTTTTCTTGATTTTTCTTTTGGCTTCAGGCTGAATTAGAAGAAACCTTTGGAAATATTCATCAACACCCACTGCCTTTTGAAGGTTGGGTTGGTTTCAGAAGGGCAATATGAGATGATCTGAGCAGCACAATATAAAAGCCCAAGCGAAAAGATTCTGATATACAGAATCTCAAAAAAGTCAAAAATATAAGTTTCCAAGTCTGCCAATTAGTCATATTTCTTCATATATACTATTAATACAATTTCATGATTAGTTACAAAAGACATCTGCTAGGGAGCAGGAAAATAAGCCTTATTAGTCATCTTTCCCACAGATCACAACACCTTACTTCCTTGCAGTACGGTATGATGTTGGCGAAACAAAGCCTGACAGTTAACTGATGCATTCTCCATGACAACATAAATACTTATAAGAGTTCATTAACCAACCAACCAACACACCTCTCTCGTACAGGATCAATACTGGTTTTCCCCTTAAGTTAATATTCTTGTAAGTTAGCTTAAATACTTTTAAACTGCATAATTATCAACTGTTTAAGGAAAGATATCATTTCATCGGAGACAGTTCAGAGAAGATTCACGAGAATGATCCATGGTATGGAGAGATTGTCTTATGAGCAAAGGTTAAATATGTTAGGACCTTTCTCACTGGAGGTGATCTCCAAAGGCATGATTCTTAAGGAGCTTGACAGAGTATGCACTGAGAAGATGTTTACCCTCTTGGGAGAGTCTAGGACCAGAGAGTATAGTCTCAAAACAAAGGGGCACCAAATTAAGACTGAGGTGAGGAGAACTTTCTTCTCTTAGAGGGTTGTAAGTCTTTCGAACACCTTGCCACAGAGAGTTATAGAGCCATAGAGATGTACAGCATGGAAACAGAACCTTCGGTCCGACCTATCCATGCCGACCAGATATCCCAACCCAATCTAGTCCCACCTGCCAGCACCTGACCCATATCCCTCCATACCTTTCCTATTCATATACCCACCCAAATGCCTCTTAAATGTTGCAATTGTACCAGCCTCCACTACATCCTCTTGCAGCTCATTCCGTACCCGTACCACCCTCTGAGTGAAACAGTTGCCTCGTAGGTCTCTTTTATATCTTTCCTCTCGCACCCTAAACCTATGCCCTCTAGTACTGGACTCCCTGACCCCATGGAAAAGACTTTACCTATTTACCCTATCCATGCCCCTCATAAAGTTTGTAAACCTCTATAAGGTCACCCGACGTTCCAACCCCAGCCTGTTCAGCCTCTCCCTATAGCTCAAATCCTCCAACCCTGGCAACATCCTTGTAAATCTTGTCTGAACCCTTTCAAATTTCACAACATCTTTCCGATAGGAAGACCAGAATTTCACGCAATATTCCAACAGTGACCTAACCAATGTCCTGTACAGCCGCAACATGACCTCCCAACTCCTGTACTCAATACTCTGACCAATAAAGGAAAGCATACCAAACACCTTCTTCACTATCTTATCTACCTGTGACTCCACTTTCAAGGAGCTGTGAACCTGCACTCCAAGGTCTCTTTGTTCAGCAACACTCCCTAGTACCTTATAATTAAGTGTATAAGTCCTGCTAAGATTTGCTTTCCCAAAATGCAGCACCTCGCATTTATCTGAATTAAACTCCATCTGCCACTTTTCAGTCCATTGGCCCATCTGGTCAAGATCCTGTTGCAATCTGAGGTAACCCTCTTCACTGGAGAAAGTGAGGACTGCAGATGCTGGAGATCAGAGCTGAAAAAGTGTTGCTGGAAAAGCGCAGCAGGTCAGGCAGCATCCAAGGAGCAGCAGATGTAGAGGGAGGAAGAGAGCTTCTTCAAGGAAGGCATCCTTGTAAGAGGATTCGCAGTAGGTTAAAATCTTCTAGGAGAAAGTGAGGACTGCAGATGCTGGAGATCAGAGCTGAAAAAGTGTTGCTGGAAAAGCGCAGCAGGTCACGCAGCATCCAAGGAGCAGGAAATGTAGAAGGGCTCATTCCCGAAACGTCAATTCTCCTGCTCCTTGGATGCAGCCTGACCTGCTACGCTTTTCCAGCAACACTTTTTCAGTTTTAACCCTCTTTACTGTCCACTACACCTCCAATTTTGGTGTCATCTGCAAACTTACTAACTGTATCTCTTATGCTCACATCCAAATCATTTATGTAAGTGAAAAAAAGTAGGGGACCCAGCACCGATCCTTGAGGCACTCCGCTGGTCACAGGCCTCCAGTCTGAAAAACAACCCTCCACCACCACCCTCTGTTTTCTACCTTTGAGCCAGTTCTGTATCCAAATGGCTAGTTCTCCCTGTTTTCTCCCTTGCTAATCAGTCTCCCATGGGGAACCTTGTCAAATGCCTTACTGAAGTCCATATAGATCACATCTACTGCTTTGCCCTCATCAATCCTCTTTGTTACTTCCTCAAAAAACTCAATCAAGTTTGTGAGACATGATTTGCCACACACAAAGCCATGTTGACTATCGCTAATCAGTCCTATGCCAAATACATGTACATCCTGTCCTTCAGGACTCCCTCCAACAACTTGCCCACCACTGATGTCAGGCTCATTGGTCTGTAGTTCCCTGGCTTGTCCTTACCACCCTTCGTAAACAGTGGCACCACATTGGCCAACCTCTAGTCTTCCGGCACCTCACCTGTGACTATCGATGATACAAATATCTCAGCAAGAGGTCCAGCAATCACTTCTCTACCTTCCCACAGAGTTCTCGGGTACACCTGATCAGGTCCTGGGGATTTATCCACCTTTACCTATTTCAAGACATTTAGCACTTCCTCCTCTGTAATATGGACATTTTGCAAGATGTCACCATCTATTTCCTTACAGTCTATATCTTCCATAGGGACAGAGTCTTGAGTGTATTTAAGGCTGAGATAGAATCTCGATCAGTGGGAAAATCAGGGATTACAGGGAGAAGTCAGGAAAATGGACGTGAGGAATGATGGATCAGCTTAGTCCTTATTGAATGGTGGAGTAGGCTTGAGGGGTGAATGGCCTACTCCTGTTCCTTTTCCCTAGGGTCTGATGGTCCTAACTATTTGTTTGCACCAGGCACATTATCTTTTTTAACTTTGATGTTTAGGTGTAGGTTTCATGTGTTTTATTATTGTTCATGTAGTCCAATTCCTCCTTATTTCATTCAAGAATACATTAAATCTGGTTCTTTAACTCTGAAGCAACAAGCTATGCCTTAATTGAAGTGTGAGAAAGCAGCATGCTAAAAAGAATGAACACTCTGTTGCAGCCAACTGAGGGGCTTATAAAGAGGGGAACCAATTCACTTGTCCTCACCTGATCATAACAGCTACTGTAGTCTCATTACAATATCTTTTGGCAATTTATATCTGATCAGACTTCACGTAAGCAAAAATATTTCAACATGTGCAGATTACTTTGCTTCAGAACCTAACATTTCAGGCAAACATTCAGAGACTCATAGAAGGACCTAGTATGAGGTTGTTTGGTCCAGCAGGGCAGTGTCAGCATTTTGAAAAGTCAAGTCAATTAGTCCCACTGTTCTTTTCTCCTATCCCTGTAAGTGTCTATCCTTTTTTCAATTTTGCATTGAATCCACTTCCAGCAACTTCTCTAATTGTGCATTCCAAATCATAAGAAAGTACTCATGTCGTCTCTGGTTCTTTTGCCAATTATCTGAAATCCCTGTTGTTTGTTTACTCACACTTCTGCTATTGATAACAATTTCTCCTTATTTACACCATTGAAATCCTAAATAATTCTGAACACCTTTATTAAATTTCCCTTTGACCTTCTCTCCTCTATGGAAAATAACATCAGGTTCTGTGGTGTTTTCACATTACTGAAGATTTATTAGAGTGTCACAACACTCTAATAAATCGCCTCAGCACCCTCTGCAAGTTGTTACTTTTCTTCCTAAAATCTGCTGCCCAGAACTAGCCATAATACTCAACTCAGGCCGAAACTGCATTTTAGTTTGTCATAATTTCCCAGCTTTCAGATTATATTCCTCTATCCGTAAGGGTATGGATTCTTTGTGCCTTTTCAACAGCCTCATCAGTCTGCCCCATCAATTTCAATGTTTTGTGCACATACCCCTCTAATTCTAATTCTTTCTCTTTCTGAATGCCTTTAAAATGATACAATTTTATTCATATTGCTTCTCCTCATTTTTTCCGCAAAAAATAATATTTTCATCTTTCTCTGTATAAAACATAATCTGCCATCCTCACTATTTACTGCATTTCCAAGTTTCTTGTCATCTGAAAACTTACAAGTAATTCAGAATATACCCACGGTTCTTAATATATATCAAAAAGTGTAATCTTTCCAACACCAATTGCAAGGGCATTCCACTGCACACTTGCCTCCAGTCTGAAAAATAACTATTCACCACTGGAATTTTACGACCCAGCCTGTTTTATATCTGTGGAGCTAATGACTTTTGAACCCCTTATGTTTCAGTTTTGCCAACAATTCTATTCCAGTCACATCCTTCTACCTATGATAGGACGTGTTGCAAATCAAATCATTGGGGATGGTGTAGCTTCGTATGATGCATTTGATTGATGGTTGATGTATCCAATCCATGAGAAGTGAGTTCTGCAAGCAGAGCCACCTAAGAAATCATATTTAACATGTTGTGGTTCAGTGTTCATGCCTGTAGCCAAGCCATTTCATCCCCTGATTATCATGGTGTCTCAAGCCAGATCACAGATGCTATTTTCCTCTTTTATCTGGTGGTGTCTCCAAGAGGCAAAAATGCAAGATGCACTTTCAAGCAACCCAGAAGCAGAGTTTTGCACATCCCACTGGTTGTCTAGCTTCAGCTATTTCCCGACATAAAACAAAATCACTGAATATATGACCATCTTTCATCCTGAGAACATGCTCAAGCGATGTCGCCTCTGCTCGATGAGTAAAAACATACTTGAAAGATTTGAGTTAAAAATCACACAACACCAGGTTATAGTCCAACAGGTCCAACCTGGTGTTGTGTGATTTTTAAGTTTGTACGCCCCAGTACAACACCGGCATCTCCAAATCATGAAAGATTTGAGAGAGGCTTTCATGGCCTTCTAAACTTGTACTTTCATGATTTTGTCCTTCCATGAGGGAACATACGTCACATGGATAGGACACTCCCAATAGACACACAAATGTTTTTTTTTTCCCAAATCAGCCAGCTTGTGGTCCATGGAGGGTCCCTAGTGGAAAGGGCCAAACCCACTGAAGGATCCCTGCCCTCACCAATGGTCTACCCCAACCCCAACTCTGTTTCTTCATTTGGGCTGAACTGATTAATTTAGCCTGCCCAATCCCATTTTCCATGACTCTAAGGCCTCCCATATGGCTGATGCTCTGGGTTTCCTGCAGTGCTATAAGTGGGCATTGCTCCTGATGGCTGTGCAGGGACTGAAGAATTGCTGTTCTATTAATTGGTGAACAACTCTTGAATCTTCATTGTTAAAGGCACAGGTATCCTGGCAGTAGCAGTTAACTGCTTGAATTGTTATGGGGCCTTCCAGAAAGGCTATGGTGAGGTTACCTGGTGACTAGGCCACTATTACAGCTGTTAAATGTGGTCTGTAAATTTGTAGAGGGAAAAGCAAGAGGAGGATTGAGTGGAACATAAAGGCCAACGTGGACAGATTGTTGGCCTATGTAGCCTTTCTCTCTGCCATTAGACCTATGTAATCCTATGTTATTTCATATTTCCCATAAATTTGGTGTTTGCATCATTGTAACATGATTAAATGAAGATGAAGTGCTTCAGTCCATTCAAACTGTAGTCTGCCTTGAAACTGTCACAAACCTGATATGTCTGTTGACCTCTTTAGTCCTGTATCACTAAGCATGCTGCTATGTGCAGCCAGCACCTGACAAGCCGCAGTGTTTGTCCACTGACAAGTGAGCCCACACAAGGTGCGAACAGATGACATGGAATTTTAACCCTTTGAGGGGCTGACATACAGTGAGGCTTTTGAAGTTCCAAATGTCACTTCTTTTTTTTGCAGCAGAAAGGAAAACATGGTAACATTCAGTGATAAATGAGAAAACGAAAGAAAAGCTTTTGCAGCAATGGTAAAAATATGACATAAATGTTTAGGTTATTCAAGAAACAAGTGATTATATCATAAGGAACTAAATGTAACGTATTACAAAATGCAACTGTCTCCACAAAAATGCATCTTAAATAATATTTTGGGACCATATAGGACACACAATTTGAATAGGAAAGCGACCTGTGACTTTAAACCATTTTAAAATAGCGACATTTAATCAATCAAACCCATTTTGAGGCCATTACTACTCAAGCAACACTTATTTCAATAGTCTATAGTACAGTGTGTGTAACGATTAGCTTCTCTCACATTGCTGAAACAAAACATTTTACTGCTATATAGTCCATCACATCTGTTTTAATGATAAAGAATTAACTTAATTTGCCTACGAAGCATGAAGTCATAATCTGTGTGATCTAACTCTATAACTGAGTCACTGTGCTGAAAATCCCTTTGATAACATATGTGCCATGAAATGTCTCTACTGTCTCATCTTCACTTGCCAGGAATTCTCATTGACATATGTATGAATAACAATCTTGTTCATTCCACCAACTCTGCAACAGATAATTATAGCAACACAGTCAGTTTCACATCAGCCTTTCACAAATTACAATGTGCTTCTGAATGCATTACTGATTTCACACCACTTTTATATAACTATTTGTAACATTGATTATTTTCTGAATGTTGAGAATGTAGTCTTGTGATTCCCTCATGTGTAATGAATCTGCATGATATAAACTGAATAGTTACATAACATAATGAGAAATCACTTGAGTCTCTGTAGTTAGCAATGAGAGGACTCATTTTCATTCACCGTTAGAGCATTTGGATCTAAATGTTTTCCATATCGTCTACCCCCAAGCTCTCTAACAGCACATTCTCCAAAATCAGTTTCTTTTTTTTGAAATTCTGTGGAAACATACAATGTGAATTGATTTTATTCTGTAGTTTGGCTCACAATTTGCCAAGGAGCAGCTTTACTAATTGCAACAAACATGAAATTCATGGTGCTATTGCAGAAACATGTGCTGATCATGATGTTCACTGATGTGCAGCATTAACAGGAATAAGACCAGCATACAGTGGATGGGCCTACATGGGGTACCAGTCGCAACATCTCCATGTTTTGTGGCTGATACCTCAATGGTTCAAGAATAGGAAACTCAAGCTTAAGTTGAAGATATTGGGATGGAACTTTCAGCATTGGCTTGATGTGAAATATTGCTCATTTTACACCCCTGCCAAAAGTTGATAGTTCAACTGACTATTTTCTCTTTTGAGATAGGACAAAACTTGTTGATCTCATCGGAGATACTTTACAATCAGACCTTACTGACACAACCCCACAATGGGCGGGTAAGAAAATGTTGCACATGTTGCTGTGACAACCAGTAAAATTCAGGTAGGTCCCAGAGTGAATCATTGCTCTGTCCATAGTTAACCAATCTCAGCACTTATGCTGCAATTAGCCCTAAACCCCTGGGCAAGGGAAGGAAAGAATTAGCCATGGTTCTGCCTCCTGATCGTTATCTAGTGACACTACATATACTTCAGTGAGGGCAAGATCAGAGTTTGGCTCTAATTACAATAACAACTCGCATTTATTTACTGACTTGTGCACAGTAAAACATTCCAAGGCACTTCACAGGGATGCCATAGAATAAAGACACATAAGAAGTTATTGGGGCAGATGGTCAAAGGCTTGCTCAAAGAGTTAGGTTTCAAAGACTATCTAAAAGCAGGAAAGAGAGTAAGAGAGGTAGAAAAATTTAGGAAGGAGACTACTGAGCTTAATTCCTTGGCAGCTGAATGTTCTTGTGCTAAGAGCGGAGTAATTAAAATCAGCATGCTCAAGGAGATAGAATTGGAGGAGTGGAGATATCTCAAAGTGTTGAAGGACTGGCAATTTCAGAACTGGAGAGGGATGAGCCAGCTGGGTGGGACGTAATCGAACATAAAGATGATGGGTGAATGGATCATGGTGAGAGTAAGGACATAGCAACAAAGCTTCAGATGACTTCAAGTCTTCAAAGGGTAGAAAATGAGAAGCCTGCCATGAGTAATAATCCTTTCCATAACAAATAAATTTGTATCACCACACCCCCCATCCATGTTCATATACCTGTATAAGGAAGGATCAATTTATAAATTATTGCTGACAGTTGAGAATACCCAGGAATCTTCAACGGACAGGAAAAGCAAGGAGAATCAAAACAACAGAAATTAAAATCAACAATTTAAAGGACACTTCCAAATGTTTATGCATCAGTAAATATAACGGTAAAGTCTCTGTAATTGGGCTGTTACATTAGCTCTCTGAGTAAGTGATCTACACTGACCACTGCTACTGGTTTAAATTAACGTGAGCTGGAGAGGAAATGGAGAGCTACAATGGCTTTTTACATGAAGAGAGTGGGGTGAAGAAAAATTACATAGATTCAAATTTAATCACCACTGTGTGTGCAAACCACAGGTAAAGACAAAATCAGGCTTAGCCTTGACAACTGATTAATCTGCTGCCATTTATATTTGAATTTGAGAAAGTTGTGTGTGTGTGTGTGCGCACAGCAATGAGATACTCAGTTACACTCACTCTCATTCCATCTTGGATGCTCAATCAGGAGACAAAGATCTTACTGAGATGCAAATCGATGCAATTCAGGCTCAATACTAATTTAAAAATGGTGTGTCACATGTTGGACTCTAGTTTTGGTCTCACCAGGGAAATCTGGCACCACAAAAAAAAGCAGATTCAGAAGAGTGGAGCTTGATTGGCCAGGACCTGCTGGAGGTGTATGTCAGTATGCTTCGGGCAGGTACCATGAGTGAATCCATGAGGAAAGGCATCATCACCCTCATCTACAAGCGGAAGGGGAGAGGGAGGAACTCAAAAATTGGAGACCAATCTCACTGTTGAATGTGGTTTACAAAATTCTGTCAAAGGTAATCGCCAACCGGGTCAGGTCTGCTCTGGGGTCGGTGATTCACCCTGACCAAACCTGTGCTGTATTGGGCAGGAAGATTGCTGAGAGTCTCGCACTCCTCAGGGAAACGATCGCCTATGTGCAGGACAGAGGGTTGGACACCTGCCTGATCAGCCTGGGCCAGGAGAAAGCCTTTGACATGATATCACACAAGTATATGAGAGATGTTCTCTCCAAAATGGGCTTTGGGGAGGGAATCTGAAATTGGATCAGACTGCTCTACACCAACATTGTCAGTGCAGTCTCAATCAATGGGTGGGAATCAAGATAGCTTCCCAGTCAGATCTGGAGTCAGGCAGGGCTGCTCTCTCTCTCCTGCCTTGTTTGTGTGCTGCATAGAGCCATTTGCCAAGTCCATCAGGAAGGATGCGAGCCTGAGAGGGGTAACTATTCCTGGCAGCGGGGCCCTGCAGGTTAAGGCCTCCCTGTACATGGATGACGTCACCGTTTTCTGCTCGGATCCGCTGTCCGTGCGCAGACTCATGTGCATACGTGACCAGTTCGAACGGGCCTCGGGGGCCAAGGCAAACTGAGGCAAGAGCGAGGCCATGCTCTTCGGGAACTGGGCCGACCAATCCTCGATCCCCTTCACCACCTGAAGGTGCTGGGTATTTGGTTCGGGGGGCTGGGGCGTGCGCCAAGTCTTGGGAGGAGCGTATCAGCGAAGTGAGGCAGAAACTGGGCAGATGGAAGCTACGGTCGCTCTCCATCGCGGGAAAAAACCTGGTCATCAGGTGTGAGGCACTGTCATTGCTATTATACGTGGCACAGGTCTAGCCTATTCCCAGAACCTGTGCCGCTGCAGTCACCCGGGTCATCTTCCAATTTATATGGAGGTCAAAGATGGACCGGGTCCGAAGGGACTCGCTGTACAAAGATCTGGGCAACGGGGGAAAAAAATACACCCAATGCCACCCACCTTTGTGTGTGGCTGCATCAAGCTGTGCGTGGATCCCCGGTACGCAAACACCAAGTGTCACTACGTACTGAGGTTCTACCTGTCCCCGGTGTTGCGAAGGATGGGCCTGGCCTCGCTGCCGCGGAACGCTCCGAGTAGTTGGACCGTTCTGTACCACCTGTCCTTCGTGGAGAAGTTGATGAAGAAAAACACCTTTGACCACAAGTCCATCAGGAAGTGGTCAGCACGTAGTGTCCTTGAGACCCTTCGGGAAAAGGAGAGGGTGGATCCTATCGAGCGGTTCCCTGAGCAGACTGTCAAAGCCATTTGGCAGAATGCCTCATCGCCAGAACTTTCCAACAAGCACCAAGACATGGCTTGGCTGGTGGTGAGAAGGGCTCTGCCTGTGAGATCCTTTATGCACGCCTGGACTCTCAGCCGCACCGCACGCTGCCCTTGAAGCAGCTGTGGGGGGGGGGGGGGGGGGCGAGACTGTCACACACCTCCTTCTGGAATGTGCCTACGCAGAAGAAGTCTGGAGAGGAATGCAGTGGTGTTTGTCGAGGTTCGACCCGAGCAGCGCCGTGATGTGGGACTCCGTGCTCTGCGGCCTGTTCCCCGGGATGCACACCGAGACGAATATCAACTGTGCCTGGAGGATCATCAACTCGATGATTGACACTCTCTGGGTGGTCCAAAACCTGTTGATCTTCCAGCTGAAGGAGTTGACCTCGACTGAGTGTTGTAGACTGGCACATTCCAAGGTCCAGGACAATGTATTGAGGGACGCGCTGAAGCTTGGAGAAAGACCACCGTGTAACATCTGCCTGTCTAAGAAGAGCAGGGGGCCCACGCAGTTAATTGGGCTCTGCTGACGCCTCAGCTTAAAATGTAATCGTACAGACCTGTAAATAAGAATGATTACTCGGTTTTCAGTATGCAAAGAAATGGAATGTTCACATACGTATGGCATGTCCAAGTGTACAGATCATCAAAGTATTTATGAATAAAGTATATTTTTGAAATAAAAAAAGATGGAGATTAAATTGAATTATTTATTGTCTTCTTGTGGACATGTAGCATCCTCCCACTCCAAGTCATTCCCTTACCCACTGGCCTGAAAATCATAACTAGACAGGAGTGACACATAGATTATGAAAATTGTCCCGGGAATGTAAAATGACATTGGCCTCAAGTTGGTGCATTGGAGAAATCCTACCATTCACCCCATTGAACCCAAGTTGAATTCTTGCATCGAATAAAGATTGGGCCATTATTCTGGCAGATTGCAAATAAAGAATTTGGTAGCTCAGAAAATATATTCAGTTAGTCACTGGCAGATATAGACCATGTGGTGGACACCCTATAATTGGCTGCAGAACTATTCAGCGAGGAGGAGAAAACTTAGCAGAACTCCCACACTAGATCACTATCCAGCAACCCTTCTGTAAATGCAGGAATGTTGTGGAATATCAAGACTGTTTCTGCTCTGATTTGCTAGTTGCTAATCTAACATCTGCTATTAAAGCTTCCAAGCACAATCATCACTTCTTCAGGATGAGATATTGAAGAGTACAAGGCACGTATGGAACTGTGATTGAGCAAAGAGTCAATGCCTTCAGGACAGGAAGGGAGAAAAGTGACGAGGGAAAAGAAATTATCCATTTGGCAAGTTACCAATTGGATGTCAGCACTTTTGAAAGAATCAATGCCTCTCAAAGAGGGAGAAGGATGAGATTTTAAAAAGTTGCTGCAATACAATTCCTTACAATTGGTCACCATGTGTAACCATGTCATGTATTAAACATTTTGATCAATAATTACAAATGAATATTCTGAAAAACCTCTGAACCGCCCTGACAACTGCAGTGATCTTGATATTCCATGAATCATCCATAGACACAACAAGCAGGAAAGTGATTCTGCAGAGTCTTTGCTAAAATTTCTTGGTAAATGCAAGTTTACGAGCTCACAAATGCTTGGTGATTAAAAACCCGTGTTTGTGTTTCCCTGGTAACTGTGCAATCTGGACCCTGGAATGAAGCAGACTTGTGCAAACTGAGAAACCGTCAGCACAGTCTGGAGAGAATTTTGCTGAAAAATTAGTTTAAGGAGGAACAGCAATGTCTCAAATACAATGAGCAGTAGATTGTAAAAATGCCTTCAAGGGGACAGTAACCATGAATAAGGGAACATTCTTGACTTTGAGTTGGGAGCAGGGGACTCAAATGTTCAGATACTTTTTAAAATTTGTTCACATACTGTGAATAATCCATCCAAATCTGTCCTCGAGAAGGTGGTGGTGGTGAGTTGCCTTCTCAAACCACTGTAGTCCATGGGGCGTAGTTACGCCCAAAGTGCTGTTAGGAAAGGAGTTACAGGCCTTATACCTAGCGTCAGTGAAGGAACAATAATGTATTTCCAAGTCAGGATGGTGTGTGTCTGGATGGGAAATCGAAGATGGTGGCATTTCCATTAATCTGTTGTCCTACTCCTTCTAGATTGTAGACATCATGGGTTAATAAGCTACTGTTGAAGGAGACCTGTGAATTGTTGCAGTGCATCTTATAGATGGCATGCACTGCTATCACAGTACATCAATGTGGAGAGACTGCATCATGAAGTTATTTGATGGAGTGCCAAATAAGAAGGCTGCTTTGTCCCTAATTTCTTTCAATGTGGATGGAGGCAAATTGGAAGTATTCCAGCACATGTCTGACTTGAGCCTTCTAAAATGTGGACAGGCTTTGAAGAATCAAGAGGTGAATTACTTGCTCTTGTGGCCGCAGTATTTGTATGGCTGGTTAAGTTCGGTTTCTGATCGATGGTATCTCCCAGTGTGTTGGGGGATTCAGTGATAGGAATGTCATTGAATATCAAGGGACTATGGTTGCATTCTCTCATGTTGTAGATGGTTGTTATTTGTTACTTGTCTGGTATGACTGCTATTTGTCATTTATTAATCCAAGCCTGAATACTGTCCTGATGAATTTGGACAGAGGCTGCTTCAGTATCTGAGTAATCTGGAATAGTGCTGAACATTGTACAATCATCAGTGAATGTTTCCACCTCTGACCAAATGATGGGAGAAAGGTTATTGATGAGGCAGCTGAGTATGGTGGGACCAGGACATTACTCTGTGGAACTTTGGGATCTACCTCTGAGCCCGGAAGTGTGGGTTCAAATTATACTTGCTGCAAAGGTGTGCAATAACATCTCTGAACAGGTTGATTTGAAAATACTTATCCTGCATGATGGACCCCTAACAACCATTACCATTTTCCTTTGAATCAGATATGACTCAAACCAGTGGACACTTTTCCACCAATATTTTTGACTGTAATGCTCCCTGATATTACACTTGGTCAAATGCTAATAGTGATGGTCTGGAATTCAAGTACCTTTAAAAACTGAGATTCAGTGGTTGTGATGTGAGGCACACCATTTATCAATCAAGTAAATGATTTAATCTTGAAATAATTCCAGGATTATTCGTACACACAAAATCTATCACAATTTGAGTTTATTTCTATCAATAATAGGTGACCCTGTATCTTTCAGGTTTTTCAACAGCATTCTCCAAACCTCCACGGTCTAGAAGGTAAGGTCAGCAGATGCATACGAACATCACCAAATGTGAATTCCCCTCCGAACCACACACCATCCTGACTCAGAACTATATCACCATTCCTTCACTGTTGCTGGGTCAAAATCCTGAAACTACCTTCTTAAGAGTAGTTCTGGGATTACCTAAATCACATGGACTGCAGCAATTCAAGATGGTTACTCACTATCACCTTCGCAACAGCAATCATGCTCAATAGATGTTGGCCTAGCCAGCAATGCCCATTCACTGATAGAATTGTTAAAAAAAAAATGAGAAGCATCCTGAGCAAAAACCAGGTTCTCCTTCAAAAAGAGGGAAGTTAAAAAAAAAGTCTTTGATGAACTCTTTCCTATTTCAGCACGTCCAATAAAGGGCTGATTAGAGTCATAAAGTCATAGAGATGTACAGCATGGAAACAGACCCTTCGGTCCAATCTGTCCATGCCAACCAGATATCCCAACCCAATCTCGTCCCACCTGCCCATATCCCAGCCCAGCCCATATCCCTCCAAGCTGAAAATGTGTTGCTGGAAAAGCGTAGCAGGTCAGGCAGCATCCAGGGAACAGGAGAATCGACGTTTCGGGCATAAGCCTTTCTTCAGGCTTATGCCCGAAACGTTGATTCTCCTGTTCCCTGGATGCTGCCTGACCTGCTGCGCTTTTCCAGCAACACATTTTCAGCTCTGATCTCCAGCATCTGCAGACCTCACTTTCTCCCCATATCCCTCCAAACCCTTCCTATTCATATACCCATCCAAATGCCTTTTCAATGTTGCAATTGTACTTGCCTCCACCACTTCCTCTGGCAGCTCATTCCATATACATAGATTTGGCAATGAGCTAACAGCTAGACTTGACAAACAGATTTAAAGAGATAAAGAAAATCATATTGTAAGGTTGAACAAAAAAATAATAATTGCATAAGTAAGGGAAATTAGGTTATATATTATTTTAAAGTAATTCTAAGTATCTCAATATATTTATTTAAGATTCACTCTACTCTTTTGTTGCGTAGATTACTACTATTTCTGCCTTAAGTGAATATTAAGTGGTCTGGATTATTTTTAAAACCACGCTGTCTCAATGACTATTAATCCCAAACCTAATACAGTTGTTTGATAAAAGAAGCTTGTAGTCAAGTATTTTTAGCACTGTTTATTTTCTCCAGGGTCAGCTGTTCAGTCACTAGCAATGAAGTGTGTACCAAAGATACTCACAATGAGCTAAGAGCTGGTCAGCTGTGAGTAGAATAGGAAAATCACATGTGCTCACAAGAGACCAGCATATAATCTGGTCTGATGATTGGAGTACTAAATTTATCATGAGTGACCTTACAATGAAACTCTGACTTCAGTAGCTTGGGTTACTGTTGGGCATTCTCAAAGGTTATTTAGCTCTTGTAGGTTTGGAATCAATTATGAGCCAGATGCTACCCTAGTTTTATGTGATAATTTCAATTAATACATTTCGTAAAATAAACTTTATGAGATTCTTCAACATCCATATTTCATAACTCTGCCACATTTTAATAATACACATTAATCAATATAAAATAGTAGCAATCATTTCAAACTGATTTCTAATGGATGATCTTGTACCATACCATTTAATGGTTTAAGATGCCATTTTTAAGCAAGAGGAAAGAGAGGGTACAAGAATGAAGGTTAAATGCCCTTAACCAATTGGTGAGTTGAATGGTTTTCAAGATATAGGAGATCAGACCTCATTGTGATAATGCTCTGATGCAGTTTCCAGCAATGACTGGATTGAGGCATTATTACCACTGCAGTAGCCCTTAGATAACTGGGTCCAACAGTCAAGTTGGGGATGAGGAAGATGGACAATGTGGTAGCAAGATTTGCAATCAGATCAGAGGTTCTGGAGCACACTGGGATCATGGGCGAGTATGCCAATTTGAGGTTGAAAAGCCTTCTGTAATGAAGGAGATCAGGGCATCAGGCTATAGAGGAAGGACCCAGGAGATTTTATTAATAAAACGTTCATTCACTGGATGTATACATCACTGGCTAAGCCAACATTTGTTACCCTTTCCTAATTGTCCAGTGGGCAGCTACGAGTTAACCATATTACTGGTGTTTGGAGTCACATATTGGCCAGACCTGGTAAGGATGCAGTAAGATGTCCTTCACAAAAGGACATGAGTGAACCAGATGAATATTTTCACTGACAATAGTTGCATTGTCATCATTATATTCTTAACTATAATAGCATTCAAATACCACCATTTGCCACAGCAAGATTTGAACTCAGATCCCCAGTTCAATATTTAAGGATCTCTGGATTAATTGTCTAGAGATAATACCACCAAGTCATCATCTCCCTTTATATATGTTGTGGTTCTGTTCGCCGAGCTGGGAATTTGTCTTCTCACAAACTTTGAATCCCTTTGTATATGTTGGAGGTATATGAATGTAATGGTCACATTATTTAAGGGAGGATATAAATGCATTGGAGTCAATTCAGAGAAGATTTACTGTATTAAAACCTGAAATTGACATTTAATAATGAGAATAAGTTGGAAAAGATAGGACCCAATGGAGTGGGAGAGGAAGGACAATGTCAGGATGAGAGGTCAAGACAAGTGGTGATTGTGTCAGTGCATAAATGTGAATCAGCAGTGATCTCCCTTGTAATTTAAGAAAATGCATTTAAGCTACATATATTAGGCAGGTGAGAAAAAAGGCTTACACAGCTCACTCCAATAGTTAGTACAAGGTCATTCATTGATTCCCTTAACATATTAAAAATTCAGAATCTCAACTATTGATACTTACATATATTTATAACACAGCTACTGTCTTTATAACTTAAATATCTGTAAAATCAACGGTTTCCCTTGTAGGTTAATCTTAATAAGAACGATTTTGGTTGGTTATATATATCAGATACTGGATACAGCCAAATTAGAATTCATTCTCTTCCACATTTTATATCTAGACAGAGTAAATTTCTAGTGTTCCTTGTTGTGTAGAGACATTCAGAGCTGGCATACTTGTGTGTTTATATTGTACTGCTGCCAGTAATGCATCAAAATGAAACCCATGGCCACAAAGGTGACCTTCATATGATAATTCAGTTTAAGAGTTAAACTGGTAAATTTAATCTGAAATGCAGACAGAACCAGACTCAATGCAGTGTAAATAGGTCTGAGAAAGACTTCAAATCCAACTAAACGCCATAAATAGAATTGTACCATATTTCTTTGCAAGAAGGTACATACTGGAACAGGCTAAATTACTGAGTGTCACTTCAATAGATTATAAAAAAGAATGAGCCTTCTGTTAATAGCATTTGTGGGTATTGGAAAGTAAACCATTGCATCATGTTTTTATACTGTATCTTGCATTATGTAATTATATTGATGAGTATCTTGACATTATTACATTTGAACCCATGAGCAAAAAAAGGGGATAAGTGAACATTCTATTGCATTGTCACTTGATCATTCTTTATTTAGAATGTCATCAGATCAGGCCAACCTCTTCGTAAACATCCGTGTGTATATGACGCACCAGGACCATTTCTTGGCTCAGTGGGTGACTTCAGCTGTTGACTGTAAGATGTCCTGCATATATTTATGTTCACATATCTTCTTCCAAACCCTCTATCCACCTTACCATACACAAACCTACAATGGTTCCACTTTATATTGTACATAACACAAAGTATTTTATGCAACATAAATATGGTATTACAAACTGACAACACCCTTTCCTGTCAAAAGAAAACTGTCCTTACTCTGCAGCTAAGCATATCTTTGAGTTAGCCAAATGGTAGGTCTTCAATAAAATGGGACGAAGGCTATGGTTTCAGAAATCTCTGGATTGCTGTACTCACTGTTACACTGAAATTGTACTCATTTCTTTCTGTAAGATCAGTAAGGAGCCTCATTAACATGTGCTGATCAGAGCTGCACCACATCAGCTGCTTTTTCTGTGTATGCCTGCATCAAACCCATAACGATTTTAGCATTTGTTAACCCATTCGTGTTTTCCATCCACTTTGCCACCCACTCTGGTCATATTCACATTCCAAAGATCAATCCAAAAACGTTGTGATATATAAAAAAAAGTTTCTCTCTGTTCAGAAATCTAGCTTGTTCAGCTGACCTGGAACAAAGCAGGGAGATCTAAGTGGATCTAAGTGAAGACCAATACACTTTAACTCACTTTCTGAACTTCCTTCTACTGGAAGGATTATGCCATGTCCTGGTTGAGAGCTGCAAACTCCCACTGAAGAGAACTCTGTCCTATGACCACTATTTACAGTGAGATAAATGGTGGTTCAATCACTTACAAGTCATCCTGAAAACTGGCATAACCTGGCCATTTTGTTTGGAGTTACTCCAATCGCTTGCTGAATGGACAATGTGAGGAACATTTGAGGTTTCTTTTGTAGATCACTTATGCACATTGGGTGCTCACCTTTTCCAAGGAGAGTTAAGACAGTATAAAAGAATTTGTTTTCCATTTAGAATGCTGGGAAATTTAGCATCCTGTTTGACACAGAATTAATACATTTGATTCAAATGTTCCATTCGGAACAGAATTAGGGCAAAGACTACTTACGAAACAGGAAGTTCAAAGATATCGATGTTAAATACTACAAGCTAAAGTTTAACAGAAATAGAAATCCATCTAATGGTTCTTTTTTCTCTGAACTAAGGCTGAGTCTTGCTCTTTAGGTGGAATAATGTGCTTTGGTTTGTAAGGAATGTATATTACATTTCTACTACTCTTCATAGATCTGCAAACATTGCAGGTGCAATATTTCCAGATGATACAAGACAGCTGGACATCTTGCTTTCATTATTAACAAGAGATTGTAGAAACATCTGTTGGAAAATGTGAAAAAAAGCTATTATACTGGTAAGTAGTCAAGCAGCGTGGCATATGATCTAAAGTGCAGCTTTCATAATCATACTTTTAATCTGTAAGGTCAACATACACAAGTACAGAATTCAGAGGAGGACAGGGAGGCTTAAGCACACTAGATTCCTGTTACGTACAATTTCTTTAGCACCTCATATAGTTGTTTGCCTATCAGTATTATAACAAGGATTCCAATTAAGCGTGAGTACAGGGGGTTCAAACAGCTGCTAAATTAAACTGTTCGAAAGCAATATGAAGATACTATTATCATCCATTACCTTTTCTCTCCTGGCTTATGTGATGACATGAATACCAGCTGCCCTGTCATAAGCAGCCATTCTTAAATGAAGCAAGTCAGTGATTGTCAGCAGAATCTAACAGAAATGTCTTAGCCAAGCCTGACCTTGTCTTCATCTATTGTTGAAATACAGGCTTTCATCGGAGGTCACTGGCAAGGTGTGGCAAGTTACAGGAAATGTAAAGGAAACAACCTGCATTTCTATAGTGCCTAACTGCATCCTTATGATATAGCAAATTGCTTTCAATCTAAAGTATTATTCTTTGAAAGAAAATCACTTTCGAATTTGCACACAGCACAGTCTTGCAGAAACCAATTGAAGCAAATGACCCATTAAAGGTATTTTGGCTCTCGTGAATATGAAAATACTGTTAACCAGGGAAGGCAAATGCAGTATTCCTTATTCTTCTTCCTGGAAAAGCAACATCACCAGAGTTAAGGCACTGCCCAAGTACTGCACTGTCTGAAAGATTATGTGTTGGACTGAACTTAAATCCTAAACCCCAGACATGAGCATACTGTCCCCAGATACTTGGTACAGAGATGACAATTTGCTTGATCATAAGAATGAGATCCACAGCCTTTATTTTTTCTATTAATTAATTTCAGCCCCCAAGAATATGTCTGCAGCAACGGTTCCTCCAAACTCCCAATTAATTTCCTAACATTACACAAATCATTCTTTCAAATTATTTCAGGCAGCAGGATTCTCTTTAGGTCCTCCAGCTGCCAGTGAGTATTGAGTGCCATCTTTTTCCATTATAATCTAGCTGAGCTTTGCACGTTCTCAAAACTCACCAGGAAGATGAGCCACAGCAGATGGTAAATGCAACCCATGAGGGCTCCTGCCCATGCCTGACATCAGCAAGATATGTCCATTTCCTAACTACATCTTTGAAAACTGAGATTCTGCAACAAATGAAAATAAATAAACTTAATCTTACTTATTTTCCTCTAATCTTTCAAAATAACAAGACAAAAGCAAAATGATTCTGGATCTTACTTCATGCACTAGTGAACACATTTTTCTTCCCAATATATAGAGTGAAGTTTTGGAATCATGAAGCATTGAAAACTGTACTTATATATCAATCAAATGCTGTGTTTGACCTGTCTCTCAATAGATTTTTTCAACATTTTCTTGTGGGAGTTAGAATACACAAAAAAATTTGAAAAATTATAGAACTGTTATCTTTCTACATTTCATGTTGAGATTGCACCTGTGCCACATAAGATGGAAAAATCCGTGTTTTAAGGTTTTTTTGTATTTTTGACAAAACCATAAAATATTTTGTGTTCCAGCCATTTGGGACATGGAGAAGGTCACGGTCTTGAACAGGGTACATCATGTAATCTTGGCAAAAACCAGTAACTTAAGGGGCTGCATTTTCAGCCTGGCACATTGTCAGTTCACAGAATTTGGCCCCAGATTTTGGCGCAAAACTTCTGCCCACCTGTGCAGTCTGTAGGGGATTGGCATGCTTCTGACAATTATGCTTTGTGGGGGCTCTTGGAGTAGTTCTGTACTTCTAATGAAAACTTCAGGAAAAGGTGTTGCTGTGGGTCACTTGTGCTTTAAATGATTAAGACTCAGGAGATATGCATTATTAGTGTTGTTGTGCCAGAAAATGTCACCTTGAGCCTGTCTCCCAATGAAGAAAGTAATCATGATATAGAGCAATGATCAATCACTGCTCTTTCCAAATGTTTCTTCACATAGTTCTAACCATTATAATGCACTGCCAGTTTACAACATCTAGCAGTAAAATACTTCAATAGCACATGCTAATTCATTGTTCAGAATAACTGTAGATAAAATTGCATTTTATAAAAGTTGTGCACTCCTAATTAAATTAATTTACGTTTAACTGCATTTACGAGCAACCTTGCAAAGTGCAAATATAAAACATACAAAGGGCAATTCCTTCACAACTGATACCTTCCAGTGTCTGTCTGATTCCTCTATCGGAAGATTGTAGATCTGGTAAGGTGCCAACCCACATAGGCAAAGTAGCTCATTTCTGGAAGATGAGCATTTATTTGATAGCAAATCAAATTGTATTGTTAAATCAATACCACTGATGGGTGCAAGGTACAAATTTCCTGTTTATATTTTCTAACATGCTTCAGTGAATAAGTAACACTGGTTTTGCATTTGTAGTTTCCCTTCATTCCTATTTTAAATGTTAATCACTTGGTTTAGATTTCCGATGCAATTCCTCTATTCGGTTCTTCCTGTTAGTGTTGAGCTTGTGATTGGATATAGTCTTAGTCATAGAGATGTACAGCATGGAAACAGACCCTTTGATCCAACCTGTCCATGTCGACCAGAAATCCAAAATTAATCTAGTCCCCTTTGCCAGCACTTGGCCCATATCCCTCCCAATCTTTCCTATTCATATACCCATCTAAATGCCTTGTAAATGTTGTAATTGTACCAGCCTCCACAACTTCCTCTGGCAGCTCATTCCCTACGTACCACCCTCTGTGTGAAAATGTTGCCCCTTAGGTTCCTTTTAAATCTTTCTCCTCTCAGTCTAAACCTATGCCCTCTAGTTCTGAACTCCTTCAACACAGGGAAAAAACATTTTCTATTTACCCTATCCATGCCTCTCATGATTTTATAAATCTCTATAAGGTCACCCATCAGCCTCCAATGCTCCAGGGAAAACAGCCCCAGCCTGTTCAGCCTCTCCCTATAGCTCAAGTCCACCAACCTTGGCAATATCCTTGTAAATCTTTTCTGAACCCTTTCAAGTTTCAAAACATCCTTCCAATAGGAGGGAGACCAAAATTGCACACAATATTCCAAAAGTGACTTAACCAATGTCCTGTACAGCCACAAAATGACCTCCCAACTCCTATACTCAATGCTCTGACCAATAAAGGAAAGCATATTACATGGCTTCTTCACTATCCTATTTACCTGTTGACTCCACTTTCAAGGAAATATGAACCTGCACTCCAAGGTCTCTTTGTTCAGCATTATCCTACAGGACCCTACCATTAAGTGTATAAGTCCAGCTCAGATTTGCCTTTCCAAAATCTAGCACTTAGTGAGTTGTAGTATGTGTGGTTTCAAGAAGATTGTGGGCTTTCATTAATCAACAGGTGGATGCATCGGTGACTGATGTTTGCAAAGACAAGAAGCCAGAAGAGGAATGTTGAGGGCCTCTTGGACACCAAGCAGAACAATTATTAAGTAGTCAACTTTCAGCACCACTGGGTGGAATAGCTGTGGAAGAGTGAAACAATATTGCACAGGAACATCTACTGTTGAACCCTCCTGGAGCTAAATCTCCTTCTCAGCACCTCCAGTAGAACCACAGTTGTCACTCCTACATATAAATATAATTGCAGATACAGATCCATATGCTCAGAAACACCTGCTACCTGACCCTTTTGGACTGCCTGAGCAGGAGTAGAAATAGTGAGGCCCCCAGCATCTTTTGATATAGATATGAAGCTTGGCAGAGGATAGCTGTCCCTTCATGATTGTCCATGTCTCTCCTGTTTAGCCCCCTTAGCTGCACAAAGACTGAAGGAAGATCTTTCGGAACCCACTTTGGATGCTTTTCTACAAGTAAAAATAGGGTTGATGACAATAGGATTCCCGATGCTTTAGTGAAAGTGCTATGATTGTGTATCAAGAAGGCAAGACAGATCCCTAATTCAGAGTCTTTGCCACATTTGCTGATTCAGCCAAGGTGGCATTACTATAATTTTACCACTGGGCAGAGAGAAGAAATGATTGCTAATTACTATCCAGTGGTCCCTACTAGTAGGCAAATAACCAGTTGTACTTGCGCATACTTTTTATTTACTCTAGGTAAGCACTTGCCGATAATGGCCTTGAAGTTGACATGCATTTGATGTGGAAAGGTTCTCTGTCAAGCCTCGCTGATCAAATAGTTTGCTGACACTCATTCTCAAGGGCTATCTGTAGCAAAGAACTGTTTGGATGAGGTACTTGTAACAGGGAACTGTTGCCACTCATGAGCTTATTGCTATTGGAAACATTTGGAAGCAGTCGGGATATGAGAAGAAAGAAATTTGACGGTTTGGTGTGCCGAATCTCAATAAAAGCCTGCAGCATTGCAAAAATCCACTTATCTGGACCAGCTTAGGCATTTATGCAGTCAGTAGCACAAGGACAGAGTGTGCACTTCCTGAAAGGAGGCATAGAGTCACAGTGTTCACATTCTGGGGCTGCTTGATACTTAAGTCTGCCAGCTTGAATTCTGATGAGTCCCGTCTGTTCTCAGCTGTACACGCACAGAAAACATAAGAGGCAGAGGTACAGCAAAATGTGCTAGGGCAAGTGAAAATATTCCCACCATTATTAACATGCATTCAAGCGTTATGCTGTGAATCAAAACCAGTTGTGAAGTAGCATTCTAAATTGTACAATAAATAAATCATGCAGTTAAAAAGGTAAGTCATTTTAATAGTAAGCATCTGTGACCATAAGAATAATTGATACAGTAAAGTCTTACAGAGTATATAAACAATTTTCCACAACTTCAATGCCGTTATTGGAAAGTGCTTACTTAGAGTAAATATAAAGTATGCCCAAGTACAACTGGTTATTTATTTGATGCTGTCCAGAGATTACTATTTGCCTTGGCTAGACGGAGGTAAATAAATAATTATTGGACTATCATGAGAAATGGTAAGGCTGCAGAATGAGACAGTTTGGACAAAATGACCCCTAATAACACAGCAACCTTCTGTTAAAAATCTAATAAGTTTCCACAATTTGGCATGTACCTATAAGAAGTATACAGTCACTTTAGTAAAAAAAATTCCAGCCCTGCTCCAGGCCCCTCCACCATTCTCCAGCTGACAGACAGGAAACCTGCTCACCAGGCCAGTGTCACTGCTGCTCTTAAGCCGAACACTGGAAAGTGCTTAAAAGCAATCTAACTGATACCAAATTCCCACTGATTTTCTTACATTCTGGTAGGATGTGGGCAGACTACACCAAAACATTCCCTACCCCTCATCTTGGGTCATCATCGAACTGTATACTGATTTGCTGCTGAAGAGCAATGAGCAATTAGATCCAAGCAAGTCACAATTTAAATAACCCAGTTCATGGCATGTTATGTTTCATTGAGCTTCCAGTGTAAACTTTGGACCAGCAGTTGTCTCACCCCCATCAACACCTAGGATATTACAGTTAAGATTAGGAACTCTACAAATTGTAGCTGTTTAGATCACATCCTGCCACTGTTTGGCATAAGAATTTGTTATACCAACACAGTGCATGAGTTAAAGAAATAAAGTCTTAAATCTAAATAGCACATTTTGTGACCACACATTGTAAAAGTGTTTCACAGTCAATTGTTTTGAATATATGGAACTTGCCCACTGTAACATCCTCAGATAGCAATATTATAATGGCCAGATAACCTGTAGAGAATAACCTCCACGCTCTTCTTCAAAATATTGCCCTGAGTTTATTTTTAACCAATGAAGAGAGTAGACTGGGTTTAACATTTCACTCAAGTGTCTCTGGATGAGGGCTTTGAACGCACAAACTCTTAACAGAGGCAAGACTGCTCCCTCAAATACCACACCTAACACATCAAGGTACCCATCTGAAAGGGTATAGGACAAGTATTGTATATCAAATTTCAAAAATTAATCTTTTCAAAATAACAACAAAGGTGATTCTGAACTGCCTATCCATGACAGAAGACCTCTACAGCCTCTCATACTGCACCTTCTGTACAACAGACTAAATACACCACTACAAGTCATTGCAGAACCTCCATAGCATCAAATAGTTGAAGCAGGTGCTTATGCAAAAGACAAATCTGCAAATAACAAAATTATTTCCTCAATGTGATATCTGACTCAGGAATGATTGTGTCATTCATGCTGCTAGTTACAAAGATGTGGTTCTAATTAGGTTTGCGTTTGAACAGAAATTGTAGAGTTAGCCATGCCCATTGACCCCAGTTAAAGGTGGAAGGCCAGTAAGTCAAAGGAAGATCCATCTGATTGCTTGTCAGTTTGTTTGAAATGAGAGGCTTAGCAGGAAATTAACTAATTGATCGGTAGCCAGTTTGCTACACAGTTATTATAAATAATTAAGATGTGAATAATGATAAATAGCAGATGTGCTAGTTACTCGAAGAACCAAGATAGTTACCTATATAAAATGCTGGCGACGAGGAATTCACAACTAATTGTTGAAATCAATTTGGTTCAACAAGACTGTGATGAAAGCTTGAACATAATTTACATTTCAGACTAAATCATGAAGAAGTAAGAGCCACGCATCACTGCTGGGAATGTTAAGGAGCACGGTGAGTATTAGGCTGGAGGAGTACAGCTAGGATCACGATGGATGCTCAAAGTGTAGGGAAAGCCATCCATCTATGTTGTTCCCTTTGTAGACATGTTAGCCTCTGTTGAACAACTAAGTTTCATTTTTGGCTCTGTGAACACATCTCCCAGAAGTGACAAGGAATCCGATGTTTGTCAGATAAGCGACATAAGAGTTGCATTTGTGACATTTTCACTCTTTCTATTTCGATGTGATTTATGATCAGTTAAGTACTTCTGAACTTTAGGTACCTACAAATGTCACACAAAAATATTCCATGACAAGCAGTTACATTTCAAGTTGAAAAACAATATCAGGATGCAATGTGACTGAATCATATAGTTGTAACTTTCACAGAGCTGCCACTCTAAGCTGAGACTGTCAGTCAGACTAACAGATAGCAATTTATTTAAAATTGTCACTGACCATCCCATAGGACTATACCTTTCTTGGATAATGGCTCTGTATAGTAATTTTCTGAGTCCAGGGCCTACAACACTGGTTATAGCCAGATTTTGTCATATAAACTATTGGTCTGCTGCATGCCCAAAACTAGAGGCCAGGGGTCAGCCTGAAGTTGGGCTTCGAGTCTCATCTACATTTTTGGATGATATCTATTGCATCTCCACAAGTAGCTTGCCCATTTCACATAGATGAATGTCAGACCAATGAAGGTGAAGGCAGGGAACTAGATGAGTCACAACAGTTGGTTGTGGGGTGTGGATAGGTTGCTGGGGAAGGGAGCAATTGTGAGTACTATGTAGTTATGCTGGCCTTGGTTCCAGTACAATATTTTTAGAGGCTCCTAAAGAATTCAAACAGAGCAAACCGAATGCCTGACCATTCATTATGATCCAATTTCTGCACGGGTGTTGAAAGCAGCTAAATTTCAACGAGATTTGAAAAACCTTTTCTATTACCATGTGGAAAATCCATGACAAGATTGATCATTATTTTATACCATTGGTTTGATATTGCTATCAACTCAGTCCTGGACTGAAAGAATCCATACATCCCTCTTGTCCTCATTTCTTCCAACGCCCTGAACTTCACCTTCCTGCATAGTTTCAGTATTTGTAATGCCTAAAGATGATTGATCTTTGTTAAAATTAAGTCCAGACGGATATAATACAAGGTTTCTCCACCTGCCAGCTGTGAGTATTTTTCTCCCTTTCCTTGCCAACTCTTTCTTCTTCTGTTAAAGGCATTAACATCTTCCTAGGTTATTGTGTCACAGGTATCCAGTGTACCTTGTCCAAGTAGCTATTTCTCAAATTCAAGGAATTTTATGCTGCAAGTCTATTCCAAAGAGGAACTGAATTGAAACCACTCATTGCATAGAGGGGTTTTGCAACCGTCAAGTAGAGAATACTTTTGGTTCATCAATTTTGACTGAAGTGAAATCCTGGTCACAAAAAATGGAAAGCAACTACCTCAACCATTGCATAGCCTAATCCCCAAAATAGTATTGATTGAAACGTACAAGCAATTGTGATGTTTGATTTGAGGAACTCCAACATTATGTGATGAATGCTGTAAGGAGTGATGTTTTCATTCAAATTTTAAAAATGGTCATTTCGATTTCATGTATTAAAGTTGATCTATAAATAAGTGGATAAATGTGGCCATTTGTACGGAATAGAATTTCTAATTTTTCTCATGGGGATACACTTTGAAAAAGATGCCAATGCTTCTCCAATGGGACTATTTGCGCTGACAGAGTTAATATATTAACTTATAAGAACAAAAGGTGTGGCATCATTGATTAATGTTGAGCAGATACAGCTTCAAGCAAGGAAGGTTTAAGCAGAAAATGTGTCAAATGAAAAATATGGGTACGTCTCAGACTCAAGAGGATAAACACCCAGCATTAAGGACTTGCTTTCTTTCTCAATTTAAACTCTCAAAATTGTATCTTCAGGCAAAAGGAAACATTTGGTCTGTGATCCCAGTATTTGATGGACAACCATGTCTTAGATGTCCTAAGATAATAGATAGTGATGGAAATCAGTAAATCTCAGAGATGGCAATCAAACTCTTTGGATGCATTTCTTAAGGTTAATTGGCACTGATTACAGACTTACTAAATTTGAACAGGTTCCAGAAAGTGACAAACACCATGAGCTTTGTTTACACTTAGGTTGAACAATTATGCGGACCTGATCATGGCAGATAAAAGGTTGACTGAATACGAGTAAAGTTATACAGAGACTCAAGGCAAGACTATTTGCCTTAGAGGACAACAACCGAAAGTTAGCTCCAAAATAACACATGTGCTACAAAGTACTAATGAATGTAGAATGCTACCCATTAAAGGAAGAGCAGGGAAAACCACCAGCAAACACAAGCACAGGCTACACGTGTGAGATGAGAGTCAGGAGGCAAGATCCATGGATTGGCAACATGAGGTAAATATGAAGAAGGCAAGAAATGCAGCACGAATACTGAAAGTGGATCTGGAAGTAAACGTGGACATGGAAAAGATCCCAAACCTGTGAAAGGAATTCTGATTTAAGGAAAGGCAGGTCTTGACGTAGTGATCCAGAATGAGAAAGAACAGTATGAAAAGGTTATATTTTGACAAAAACAAAGACTACAGAGTAGGCTGAGAATGCCACAATAATTAAAAGATCTTATGATCAAGAATGTTTGTGGTTGCAAACAAATTAGATGTTGAATGCTTTTAAAAAATGCCAAACCAAAAGAGCCAGAGAGTTGGGCAGATGTTGATTTCCATGCAGAAGTTATAGATGGATATGTACAGAAAAGTTGCTTCCATATAACATAAAGTCAAAGTAGTGGCTAGCAATTTCAAAGAGCAATTTTGCAGACAATGTTAGAGTTGGTTCCCCCACTGCAGGAAAAGTGATCCTGAAGACCTTCTGAGCACTTTAAGCAACATATTCCTGGGAATATAAATCAATTGATATGAAAGCTGCATTTTTACAGGTGGAATGTTTCATAAAGAGAATATTTTTGAAACTACCTAAAGAAGTAGACGATATAGAAGAGAAGCTACAGAAATCAAGCAAATGTGTTTTTATAAATGATGTAATAAGGATTTCTCGGTTATATCCATCTTGCTGAAAACAGAGTTCATTCAACTTAATTCAGATTCTCATTGACACTACAAGGGAAACTGGCAGGCATGTTTATGATGCATGTCAATAATTTTCTATGGGAAGGTATTGTGGAATTTGAGCAATTTGGGAATACTCAGCTCCTGACCTTATTACAGCTTTGGTTCAAACATGGGCAAAAGATCTGAATTCCAGAGGTGAGATGTGAGTGATAGCCCTTGACATCAAGGTTACATTTGACCAAGTATGGCATCAAGGAGCCTACCAAAACTGGAAACAATGGGAATTGAACGGCAAACTCTCTGCTGGTTACAGTCATACCTGGCACATCAGAAGAAGGTTGCGGTGGCTGGAGGTCAAACATGTCAGCTCCAAGACATCCCCGCAGGAGTTCATCATGGTAGTGTCCTCGGCTCAATCATCTACAGCTGCTTCATCAATGACCTTCCCTCCATCATAAGATCAAAAGTGGGGATGTTCGCCAATAATTGCAAAATTTTCAAAACCATTCCCAACTCATCAGACATTGAAGTAGTCCATGTCCAAATGTAACAAGATCAGGATAATATCCAAGCTTGGGCTGACAACTGGTAAGTAACATTCACACTACACAAATGACAAGCAGTGACCTTTCCCAAAAGAGACAATCTAACCACTGCTTTTGACATTCAATGGTGCTGCCATCACTGAAACCCTGACTTTCAACATCTGGGAGAGCTACCATTAACCAGTTTCTCAACTGGACTCACCATATAACTGAAGTAGCGACAAGGCAACTTAGGGGCTAAGAATACTATAACTCACATCCTGAGTCCCCAAAGCCTGTCCACCAGCTGCAAGGCATAATTCAGGAGTGTGATGGAATTCTCCCCACTTGCCTGGATAAGTGCAGCTCCAACAACTCAGAAAGCTTGACACCATCCAGCAAAGCAGCCTGCTTGATTGATACCACATCCACAAGTATTCACGTCCTCCACCACTGACACTCTATAGCAGTAGTATGTACTATCTACAACATGCATTGTGAAATTCACCAACGATTCTTAGACAGCAGCTTCCAAACCCAAGAACACATTCAGCTAAGGTAACACTGGCAGCAGATATATGGGAACACCATCACCTGCAAGTTTGCCACCAAACCGCTCACCATCCTGACTTGGGAAATATATTGCTATTCCTTCACAACTGCTGGGTCAAAATCCTGGTAATCCCTCGCTAAGGGCATAGTGGATCCACCTACAGCAAATGGACCGCTGAGGTTCAAGAAGGCACTTCACCTCTACTGCCTCAAGGGCAACTTGAGATAGGCAATAAAATGCTGGCCAGCCGGAGATGTCCAGGTCCCAGGAGTGAATAAAAATAAAGAGAGATTATGGGATGAAGGAGAAATGGAACATGAGAATGGACATTCTTTGTGAGACTATCATTATCTTCTATTATTTCAGCTTATTGCTGGCTCCAGTCTCAGGAATAGCCATTCCAATGATGTCAGGCAGTAACACTTCCCTTGGGCTAAAGACATGCAGGCATGCCCATTCCCTGCCAGTTGGTAACTGTTGCCTCCAGTCACATGCCACCAATAATGTCCCTCAGTGGTTAGCACTGCTGCCTCAGACTGCCAGGGACCCAGGTTCAATTCCAGCCTCAGACTACTATCTGTGTCTGGATATGTGTGTGTCTATGTGTGCCTTCTCCCTCGGTCCAAAGATGTGCAGGTGGATTGGGTGGATTGGACATGCTAAATTGCCCATTGTGCCCAGAAAAGTGCAGGCTAGGTGGATTGGCCATGGAAAATGCAGGGTTACAGGGATATGTAGAAGGTGGGTCTGGGTGGGGGGTGCTCTTTGAAGGGTCCATGTGGACTCAATGGGCTGAATGGCCTCCTTCAATATCATAGGAAGTCTATAATTCTCATGCCTGAAAAGCAATTATATAAGCAGATGCATTTTGGATGATGTAGTTGTGTAGTTAATTGTGTAGCTGGCAGTGTGTTCCTGGTGCAGAATGTGGATGTGACGATTGTAGCAGTGTCAGATATATGTAGGTGTGGTCAATTTATGAATATTATGCATGTGTTGTGACAAAGGGAGACTTTTGGTCGATGAGTGATGAGTGTGGTGTGCTGAACATTTACCAAGGTGAATAGTGCAGTAGGTAGAATATAGTATTTGAAAATGTATTGACAAGCTTTGAGCTGCATACTGGGAATACTTTCTTGGCTGAATGTTATCAATGGCATTGGGCTTATCCACAAATCTTGTTATGTTACTCATTCAATGAGGTTCTGTTTTATTCTTTTCTCATTATTCTCCTTTCATTCCAGTGTTGCAAGATCAACGATTCAACATTGGTAATGGTTCTAGGCCGAACTTCTTCCCATCATGACCCCATTTTGAGACTTGAAAGTTGTCCTGACTGCTCGGTGAGAACTGAGAGAGCAAGTGATGACGGAGACAAGACCTGTGACATTGGAGAGAAAGAGCAGGAGTTCCTTGGCAGTCATTGGTGTTTTTGAGCTTGAATCCCCAAAACTTCAGCTCACAACCCACTTGAATTCCTGACCCCAACTTTTGGAAGCTTTGAAAATCACTTGTCTGTCTTCACCTTAAATGATGCTGCATTGAAGGAACAGATTTCAAATGATTCACAATCCTCTCAGAGAAGAAATTTTTCCTCATCTCAGTCTTAAAAGATTGAACACTTGTTCTGAATCTTGCTCCTTGTTTTACTTTCCCCAAGCTTCTTAGCATCTAATCTGTCAAACACCTTAATAATTATGAATATTTTATGGAAATTTAGACTCATTTGTCTAAACTCCAGGAAATTTAGACTAAATTTATCAGCCTCTTTTCACTGGGCAACTTTCTCATCCCAGGTACTAATCTAGTGGATCTTCACTGTACTGAGCTTGTATTTTAATCCCCTTTCAATAAATATCAACATGCCATTTGCTTTCCTAATTGCTTGCTGCACCCGGATATTCATTTTTTGTGTTCCTTGTACAAGCGCACCCAAGTATCTCTGAAAATCATTATTTGCAAGTTCATGCTTTTTGTATTCTGCTTTTAGAATCTTATGATTATAAGATGAATAACCCCATTCTCCTTCACATTATATTTCAACTGCCACCTTGTTGACCAGTTGCTTAAGCTAACTATATCTCTTTGTGTTCTCTCTGTATGCTCCCCAGAGCCTGCATTCTGCCCTAGTTTTGTATTGTTAGCAAACTTTGAAACATCACTCTCTGTATCTTTGTCTCCATTATAAAGGTAGCTTCTAAATATTCAAGGCCGCAGCACTGATTCTTGTGGCACTCCATTAATCATAATCTGGAACCTGAAAAACTCCCATTTCTTATAATCTCTGCTTTCTGTCACAAGCCAATCCTCTATCCATGCTAATGTATCACTTTCAATTTCATGAGCCCCTATTTTGAGTATTAACTTTGTGCATGGCACTTTATCAAATACCAGTTAAAATTCCAAGTAAGCTACATCCGCTGGTACCCTTTTATTTACCCTACTCGTTACATCCCCCAAAAAACGCTCATAAACTTGTCAAACAGGATTTCCCTTTTTAAAAAACTATTTGGACTTGTTCTAATCATACTATCCTTGCCTAAGTACAATGTTAAGACACCCACTTCACAATATGTTCCAGCACATTAGGTGGCACGGTGGCACAGCGGTTAGCACTGCTGCCTCACAGTGCCAGAGACCTGGGTTCAATTCCTGCCTCAGGCAACTCTCCGTGTGGAGTTTGCACATTCTCCCCGTGCCTGTGTGGGTTTTCTCCTGGTGCTCTGGTTTCCTCCCACAGTCCAAAAACGTGCAGGTCAGGTGAATTGCCTGTAGTGTTAGGGGAATGGGTCTGGGTGGGTTGCACTTCGGTGGGGTCAGTGAGGACTTGTTGGCTCTAATCTGATAACAGGTCAACTGATCTGTCATTCTGTTTTCTCTCTCCTAGTGATGTTACTCATTTGTTAATTTGCAGTCTGCTGGGATTGTTCCAGAAGCTGGGGTATTTTGAAAAAGCATAGCTAGGCATCAACATTCTTTAGCTTTTTCTCTTTTGAAAGACTAGGATGTACAGATGTTGGTACAAATATACACACAAGCTATGAGTTACAAGGTAAGAGTTAATAACTTTAAAGTAGTATGTACTCCGTGTTACATAATTCTAATTGTGACTGAATTAGTTAAATTTCCTTCCAATGCTTCCATGCTTTATGTATTTTAATCCAAGTTGTTTTAGAAACTTATACAGTACTCAACTAAGTAAGGGTTGTCCCCTGTACAAAATTTAAAATTTAAATATATTACTTATGAAAGAATTTATTTCACTGGATAAAGAACTGTTGTTATGTGGGAGCAAAATTCTTTATGCAAATAATCCAAAGTACCTAACACCAAGGTTATAATGTCTCTGTAATCACTTTTTAACCGTTATTACTCATTCTAGTTCTTAACATGAATCATTACCATCTGACCTTCTTCTGCGAAATGTTCTACAACTATTGTGGTCTTAATATGACAATTTTATTCATGCAATAAGTTGAGTTGATTTTTGCTACTGAATAACAAGGCTTTTCAAACGTTTCAGATTTGGTCATAAAGACAGTTCATAACAACATGAGAATTAAGGTTTTCAGCAGTTGTACAGAGGTATAAAGGTAGAATTGGGAACAGAGTCATGCAATAGCTTTTGTGTTTTTCTCGATTTGCACCTTCTTCTACTCCTAAAAGTGGTTATTCCAAGGACTACTCTTTGTGGTTAAACCTGGATGGTTATCAAAAAGTTATCCAGCGAAGGGATGGTCAGAACCAAAACTATTATGTCTTCAGTCAAAATTAGTGCACTCATTGTTTTCCAGACCAAGAGTTAATGTATACTAACATAAAAATCATAGACAATTTATCCATTCTCTGCCTCAACCAAACTTATGCCATCTGTCGTGTGCTCTATGAATTCAAGAGAGAATAGATATCACAGCAGAGGCCAACAATTCCTGGATAGTATACTCATTAGAAGCTTTGTGAAGTAAACAATTGTTCAACAATGTTTTTCGAGCATTTTGTTTAAGTGATTGAGACTAAACAGGCAGCGTAGGAACAAAGTTGGCCATTCAGACCGTCAAGCCTGCTCTACTGTTCATTTAGATCATGGCTCACATGTCTCCTCAGAACACTATACAACCATAACATACCTTTCATTCCTTTGTCTTACATTCCCTTGACATAACTATTGGAATAACATTCTGTTATCCTTTATTTTAAAGATTTGCGTGGTTAGACTCCTAAAGCTCTTATCCACAGTTCTTGATAGATCATCATTTAGAAAATATTCTGATACATCTTCCTTAGGTCTTTTGTGTTCTCACAATGAATTACATCTGCAACAGTTTAGCCTCTCACTTACTCTCTCTATGCAACTTTTAGCTCAAGATTCAAATTGCCAGCTAAGTTGTTATATTTAGCAAATTTTAAAATACAGCTCATGATTTCTTCAAGTCATTCAAAATATAGTGAAAAACTGTGATCCCAGCATCCCCTTTGAGACATTTTGTCAATCTGAGTACATAACAATTATCCCTGATCTCAGTCGCCTATCTCTAAAAGGTTTGCAGTTCAGGCCAATAAACTGTTGCTAATTCCATGTATTTCCATTTTAGTTAACAGTCTCTCACTTGGAATTTCATCAAATTCATAGACATTCCCTTATCTACTTCATCAGATGTCTCTTCAAAACTAAAATCAGCTGAGTTTATTAGACATGCTTTAACTTTTTCACAACTGTGGTGGATATCTGATTAATTCATATTTGTCGAAATGTTTAGTCTCTCTTTCTCTCTCTCTCTCTCTCGAGTAATGGCTTCTTGTTAGTTCATCACAACTGGTTTTACATTAATAGACCTACAATTTTTAATATCATCTCTCATGTTCTTAAACAATGGAGTGATTCTGTCAATTTTTCAATCAAAGAGGAAAATTCATGAATCAAGAATTTTTTGGGAAATCATGATGAATCTATAACAAAATTTCCTCTTTATTTTAGTTCCATTTGTTTAAGCTGCCAGATGACCACATTCTGGAGTGTGCTATCTACACATCTCTCAGCCTCATGAATGCTCCGTAGTCTCCAAAGATACCCCTCAAGCTCCTAGATCTGAAGTTTGATTTGCTCCCCTTGGAGACACCCCCCCACACATATGGTCACCCAGACCACTACGAGCTTCTCAGACTTCCCATCCAGTGCAGTTTGTGTAAATCCTGGGCCTGAGCTCCTAGGGAATATCCTAACTAATTAGCATATGGAACCTTGTTTTTATTTTACACTTAATTCTTTTTTAGTGTAGATTTGAAAGATCATATTTTCCCTATCAGATAGATAACCAGGGAGTCCTTTAACTCTCTTGAGGAATAAAATTTGAAGTTTTGAGTGCAAAGTTTTGAAGAACTAAAATATTAATGGTCAATGTAACATTCTAAAGATGTACTTATGGTCTTAACTTAAATCAATATCCACTTTCAAGAGACAAGAGAGAAATACCTACCAACTAACTACTTGCACTCCTGTAACAGTATACTTTGGTCTTGGTGAAGCAAGTCTCCTGCCAATCTGTCTGTTTCTGGGACCTGTCTTCTCTCATTGCTCCTCTAAACTTACTGTCACTGCTCCTGAGTCATACACAGCTTTGTCTTTGATCTGTCAGTTTCTGGGGCTTCTTTGGTCCCATTGTTCCCACTCCCCTCACTGCCATCGCTCCCAAGTCCTAAACAGTTCCCTAGTATAGATCATGCAATTTCTCAAGTCTGCTCTGCCATTCAGTACAATTGTGGCTCATCTTCTGCCTCTACTCCATTTTTCTATGTACTGTCCATAGCTCTTCTCTATGATGACAAAAAAAACTGCTTTGCTCAGTATAAAGCTCAGCTGCTTTGAATATAATTAACAGTAGCGTATCCACACCCATCTGGGCTAGACAACAATTCACCATATAAATCATCACTAAACCAAAGATGGTTTCCTTCGCCCCAGTCCTAAGTGATTGGCCTCTCTTATTTTGAGGCTGTTCTCACAGAATTTCTCCAAATTTTCTCCAATTCCCCAGCAATGGGAAACTTCCTATCAATGTATATTCTGTTATGCCTCTCATAGTCTCGTACATTAAAAAGACCATGCCTCATTCTCTAAGCTAAGACGAATAAAGCCCAACATACTCAGCCATTCACACAGGCCAATCCTAAGAATCAATTTAGTAATATATTGCTGCTCCAAGGCACTACATCCTTCTTTAAATATGGAGACCGAGGACCAGATTTTCATTCATGTTGAGTAGGAAATAAAGCTAGTTTTGACTTTTTTTTGTGGCCACTGATCCACATTCCCATCATAATGTCTTCTCCAAGAGACATGGACAGGGAAGGCTCAGTTTTTGCAAGCTGTCAGGCAATGTAAGAAGAGTGAGAGAGGAAAACAGATGTTGAGGTGGTCATCTTAGAAGGCACTCCTCAGTTCTTAGGGACAACATCGTAACTCCCATCATATTTCAAATGTTACGAAGCCTCACACCCATTAGTTCCCATGTGTTCTTCATGCTTTTCATAGTCCCCATTCCTCTATATTCCATGTAGGCACTTATTGCAGCATCTATTTCATGTAGATATCACGCTCAGCTCTGGTCTCCCTGCTATAGGAAGGATGCTGTGCAAGTTGAAAGAGTTCAGAAAAGATTTAAAAGAATATTGGCAGGGTTGGAAAGTTTGAGCTACAGGGAGAGGTTGAATAGATGAGGGCTATTTTCCCTGGAGCTTTGGCGGCTGAGGGGTAAACTTATAAAGGTTTATAAAATCATGAAGGGCATGGATTGGGTAAAAGGACATGGTCTTTTCCCTGTGGTGGGGGAGTCCAGAACTAGAGGGCACAAGTTCAGGGTGACAGGGGAAAGATATAAAAGGGGCAAATTTTTTCATACAGTGGGTGGTATAGGTAGGGAATGAACTGCCAGAGGAAATGGTGGAGGCTGGTACAATTACAACATTTAAAAGGCATCTTGATGGGTATATGAATAGGAAGGGATTAGAGGGATATGGGCCAAATGCTGGCAAATGAGATTAGATTAATTTAGATAACCTGGTCGGCATGGATAAGTGGGATGGAAGGGTCTGTTTCCACACCATACAGCTCCACGACTCTATGTGAATGTTCAGGATGTTTTCAAATGGATATTAAAAATAAATTCATTTCTAATAGTTTATAGAGATCAGTCAAAGATATGTAATCATGATAAGAACTGATTCTTAAAAGAATTAAGAAATCCCCTCGTGCACAATTTATTTTAAATACAAATACTTTCTTCGTCAAATATAGATCCATCCATTTACCACGTCAATACCATATCTTTAATAACCCTTTAAAATAGTCAATCAAAATGTGACCACCCACAAACACACATACGCTACTACTGAAAGTTTTAAAATTAGTTGTTGAAATTCAGCTCAGCATTCAAAATCGGCTCAAATAGAATTTTGAGAATTGTAAACAATATACTCTATTGAAAATAACAGGAATAGATTATTTAATTTAAAGCTGTAGGTGTTGTTTAATTTCCATTTGAAAGCAGAACACCCTTCAGTCAATGGAGCAGAACAGGTGCTTATTTTGTTTACTTTCAACAGCAGGTTTTTTTTTCAATATCCTCTGAAGTTAAATCAGAGTCCAAAACATGACAGGTGCTTTCCCCGCCCATTTGTATGCAGTTTCAAATATATTATGCCATTTTCTCCAATGAAAAAGCACTCTATTGCTTCCAGCACTTAAACAATATTCAGCTGTGTCATGGTAAACTTACCTTTACAGGACAGACCCCATGATGAATCACTGAATTAAAAGGCTCTATATTGCAATTCAACATCTCACAGTAACACTTTAAGTTTTCAAATTACTTAACATTTACCTCTCAGAATGTTCCTAATTGGACAGTCTTCCCTCAGTGGTCATTAATTCTCTGGAGTGCCCTGACTTTAAGGGGCAGCATGATGCTCAGTGGTTAGCACTGCTGCCTCACAGCACCAGTGTCCAGGTTTGATTCCAGCCTTGGGCGACTATCTGTGTGGAGTCTGCACATTGTCTGCATGGGTTTTCTTCGGGTGCTCCGGTTTCCTCCCACAGTCCAAAGATGTGCAGGTCAGGTGAATTGGCCATGCTAAAATTGCCCATAATGTTAGGTGCATTAGCCAGAGGGAAAGGGGTCTGGGTAGGTTACTCTTCGGAGGGTTAGTGTGGACTGGTTGGGCCGAAGGGCCTGTTTCCACACTGTAGGGAATCTAAAATCTCCAACAAGGTATGGTTTCTTTTCAGTTTTCCACAACTGGGCGGCACGGTGGCACAGTGGTTAGCACTGCTGCCTCACAGCGCCTGAGACCCGGGTTCACTTCCCGCCTCAGGCGACTGACTGTGTGGAGTTTGCACGTTCTCCCCGTGTCTGCGTGGGTTTCCTCCGGGTGCTCCGGTTTCCTCCCACAGTCCAAAGATGTGCAGGGTCAGGTGAATTGGCCATGCTAAATTGCCCGTCGTGTTAGGTAAGGGGTAAATGTAGGGGTATGGGTGGGTTTCGCTTCGGCGGGTCGGTGTGGACTTGTTGGGCCGAAGGGCCTGTTTCCACACTGTAATGTAATCTAATCTAATCTAAACCAGTGCAGCACACCAGTATAGTGGGCAGAGAAAATTCAAATTTGTGATGTGGCTCGATTTCAGAAGAACAGGAATCACAACACAAGGCCTACTTGACCTACAAAATTAAAATGAAATAGCCAGACAAAAATAGTGCCAGATCCAGCGGGGAGAGGTTTTTCTTATCATGAAATACAGCAAGATTCCAGACCCAACTTCACACACATTGAGATAAATATTCAGCCCTGAATATTTACATGCTTATCCTGGTGTGTTCTCATCAAAACCCTATACTGCACAATTACAGCAATATTTTCTTATCCTTGTACTCTGGTCCCTTTGCAATAAAGTCGAAACATGCTAGTTACATTCCTAATTATTTATTGTAAATGAATGCTAATTTTCTGTGTTCGTTGTGTGAATACATCAAAGTCTGTCTGAGCATCAGCATTTATAAGGTACACGACTTTTAAAAATATTGTTTTCTTATTACCTCAGTGAATAAACTCAGACTTTGCTTACATCATACTTCGTCTTGTTGTCCAATCATGTAACCTGTCTATATCTCTTTGCAGGAGAAAGTGAGGTCTGCAGATGCTGGAGATCAGAGCTGAAAATGTGTTGCTGGAAAAGCGCAGCAGGTCAGGCAGCATCCAGGGAACAGGAGAATTGACGTTTCGGGCATAAGCCCTTCTTCAGGAATGAGGAAAGTTTGTCCAGCAGGCTAAGATAAAAGGTAGGGAGGAAGGACTTGGGGGAGGGGCGTCAGAAATGTGATAGGTGGAAAGAGGTCAAGGTGAGGGTGATAGGTCAGACTGGGGTGGGGGCGGAGAGGTCATGAAGAAGATTGCAGTTTAGGAAGGCGGTGCTGAATTCGATGGATTTGACTGAGACAAGGTGGGGGGAGGGGAAATGAGGAAACTGGTGAAATCCGAGTTCATCCCTTGTGGTTGGAGGGTTCCTAGGCAGAAGATGAGGCGCTCTTCCTCCAATCGTCGTGTTGTTGTGGTCTGGCGATGGAGGAGTCCAAAGACCTGCATATCCTTGGTGGAGTGGGAGGGGGAGTTGAAGTGTTGAGCCACAGGGTGGTTGGGTTGGTTGGTCCGGGTGTCCCAGAGGTGTTCTCTGAAACGCTCCGCAAGTAGGCGGCCTGTCTCCCCAATATAGAGGAGGCCACATCGGGTGCAGAGGATGCAATAGATGATGTGTGTGGAGGTGCAGGTGAATCTGTGGCGGATATGGAAGTTTCCTTTGGGGCCTTGGAGGGAGGTGAGGGGGGAGGTATGGGCGCAAGTCTTGCACCTCCTGCAGTTGCAGGGGAAGGTGTCGGGAGTGGAGGTTGGGTTGGTGGGGGGGACCTTGTCTCAGTCAAATCCATCGAATTCAGCACCGCCTTCCTAACCTGCAATCTTCTTCCTTACCTCTCCGCCCCCACCCCAGTCTGACCTATCACCCTCACCTTGAACTCTTTCCACCTATCACATTTCCGACGCCCCTCCCCCAAGTCCCTTTTCCCTACCTTTTATCTTAGCCTGCTGGACAAACTTTCCTCATTTCTGAAGAAGGGCTTATGCCCGAAACGTCGATTCTCCTGTTCCCTGGATGCTGCCTGACCTGCTGCACTTTTCCAGCAACACATTTTCAGCTCTATATCTCTTTGCAGCCTCTTTGCATCCTCCTTTGAGCTTACATTTACATCTCACTTTATAGCAACAGAAAACGTTACTCTCTGCTTCTTCGTCCAAGTCATTAATAAAGTGTTCTCAACATCTTTTTGCTGACCTTAACAATCTTGTTCTTTCAACTTTGTACTGTCTCTCATTTCTCCTGATCATCAAAATTATTAAATTACAGATGTTTGTGGGTTTGTTTTGAACACCTCCCACTCATCATGTCTAATGTTGCTTTATGTTAATAATTCTTCAAGTCAGTTATGATCAATTTTTGCCCCACCCTTCCTACCTAAATTTAAATGTTGTTGCGAGCCTCACCATTCTATTGTACTGACTATGGGCTAGGTATTTCCTGTAGATTGATTATTGATTACAGAGATCTTCAGCTTAAGAATTTGTTCTGATTAAAATTTCCTTGTTGGTGACACTGCTTTAATTCCAAAACATCAGTGCCCATGAGCTGCTAATACTGCTGACTTTTTGTTGGCAGTTTGGCGTGCATCTGCAGCTGAGGTAACCAAGAACAGGCGAGAGTTAGTAGTGTCAATGTGTCAGTTCACAGATGTTGCTCCAATTAACATTAAACCAACATTTTAAGAAATTGAGCAGCTACTCTGCATTAATCGTTTAACTTTTGCCTAATTTGGATTTGCTTCGAAAGTAATTGTGGCCATGCTTATAAACATTCCACACAAATTTTCCTTTGCACGACTTTATTGTGGGAATTGTATTCCATTGTCAAAACGACAAACAGCTAAAGGCGCAGCAACAAATTTCTACTTTGTTCCCCCTCATTATGTGGCAGCCTGGGTACAGGGTGGTCCTGCGGAGAGTCGATGCCACATTCCCCGTATATCTAATGAAGCTTAAGGTTCCGATCTAAGGAAACATTCAGTTTCCTAAACAGGGGGCAGTCAATTCCCCAGGGGCAGAAAAACAAGATTAGAGAACCGGTCACCCGAAGCCTGGCTATTCTTGTGTACCACCAGGTATCTGGGTCAAAAGTGACACTGGAGATAGGCTGGAATCAAAACCTCCTGCCTGACCTCACACAGCCCGGCCATGGTGTGTGACCGAGAGCGAGCAAGAGAGGAGCAGAAGAAAATGTAAATAACATTTTTTTGAAAACAACAAATCTGTTTAACGCCCTTCGTACAGCTCTCCACAACAGTTCAAATTTCGGTTTTGTTTTGATTCACAGTTATCAAACTCCACCCAATAGGATTTGAATCTGAACTTTCAAGTTGTAATCATTTCAGTACACCCATGGAGGCAAAAGCATAAGAGAGGAAATTCCTGAGCTGTGATGCTTTGCAAAAATAGGCTTTCATGTTTTGAGCAGCGACCTCCATCGACTAACACTGGCTATGTTACAATTTCACTTGCTCTAACTTGTACCTGATCTCGGGGGTGGGGGGAGCGAAAAGGCAGCTTTTTGTGATTCATTCCCACATGCTGAAAGGCGGCGGCCACCCAATTCGAAAGTATGTCAGGAATGCAGCATCTTCTCACTGGCACCATTCACAGCAGATTTGTATCGCCCTGCGGTTTTCCCAGAAATTATTCATCTCGTCGCGAAACTCATTAACTCACTCTCCCTGAAATCTAAAAATTAAGCCCCAAATCTGAAAGGGTTCTCCCGGCCAGATGAACAACAATTAATTTGGCATCAATAAAACCAGACCATATCTGCATTGATGTTTGCAGTTTACGATCGGGCGGGAAATAACACAGTCTGAACTATTTTGTCCACACCCATTAATTATCACTTCACGAATCTTTTCTTTCATCCTATGTAGTTTTCATGCACAAATGCATTAAAAATAAATGGAAACGTCTTTAGGAAGCATTTGTTGCGAACATGCACCTTGCATAAATGGTAGCTGAATAACGGGTGGCCACATGTTTGCAACAAAAAAAATCAAAAATTTAAACTACCGTCTATTGTGGTTGCAAATTCCAAATATATTTAAAACAAACATATCTTTTGCATAATGTTGCACACTGATTAACCTTAACGTGCTTCGAATATTCCGATTCATTTATTTTGAGCACAATTGGATGCAATTCTTGAATAATGTTTATTTTTATTGTCACCAATTGTGCACGCCCCCTTTAGGTGATAATTAACTAACTTGTGGAGAGCAGATTGTTTTTGTTGAAAATAAATCTACAAATCAAGCTATCTTAAAATATAAAGATCGCCATGAAGACAAAAAAAAGGCTGGTAGCAACTGTTCCCGGGCACTTGCGCATTCTGCTTTTCCTATAATCGTCAGTTGTGAGGTCAAATTAAATAATTGTCTCTTTCAAATGTAGCGGTGTTAGACATCCACAATGGAATTAACCTGGCGACGTACTTAGCGGAAACACTTCTGTATATTATACAACATTACTTTAAATACAAAAAGAAGCCCTAATAATCTGGAAAGTTTTTAAATGGGCGAAGCATTTCTTTTTTGCGCTCTGATGGTTTTTGAGTATAACATTATAAGGCAATAGGTTGTCAAATCGCCCACTACGCTAGAACAATGCATTGACGGTGAGGATCTGCATAGTTCAGCTCAAAACACGCCTCTGCATTTTTTGAACTACTCTGTTCGCTCTTGCTGAAATGTATTGCCTGCAAAACTGCAGAGGCTACTCCCGCGGAAAAGGGGGGAAAAAAACGCCATTGTCGCTCCCCTTTAAAAATATTTGTCTACAGACAGCCAGTGGATCAAAGCCATTTGTAAGCAGACATGCAAGAGGCATTTTTTGGCGCGTAGTCATTCCCGCCACGTCGAGTCTAGTCAGTTTCATTCTTTTATTTTTTTTCGCTCTGTGATAGGCAGATCATTGCTACCCTCCTATTGGACTGCCTGACGTATTTCAAAGTGGGCTGTTCCTCTGGGGTTTGCTGATGGTGTACGGCTCGCCCTTTTTTTTTACTATCTGTATATAGTGGTTGCTACTAGCAGAGCGCACTCCAAGTAAAGCCGGGGAATCAGCGTGATACAAAGACGCGGTTCTGAACCTTTTTGCTTCCCACCCCCTTTTATATTTTTCTTCCTCGTCCAAAAGAACTGCTTTCGTGCTCGAAAGGGACTTAAATCATCTGCCCGGGACACTGGGAAGAACAGACGCTTTGGAATAAGGGAAACATTTGTAGGATCGCAGCTGTGTGTTTCGTTGCAACGTGGTGTGGGTGAAATTGCCGGCTTTTTTTCCTCCCCCTTCTCTACTCCCTCCTTGGTGAAATCCCACTCGGAATCTTGGAAGTGATAACCGAGTCTGCAGCCGAGGGTTTCCAGAAGGGGATGCTGCTTTCAAAGATCGGATCTTTCACTCATATGTACTCGACATCAAGCGTGGATATGCCGGCGAAAATTCAGTTGCAACAAGGTATCTATTTAGCATTTCTTACACGTTTACGGAGCCTCCCCGCTTCAGTGGGAAGGGTTTTTTTTTGTGTTGTGACGGTGTTGTCGTTAACCATGTGGAGCTCGGAGACAACAAAAGAGGCGCCGATTTCGTGATGGGCTAATCTTTTTTTTTCTATTTATTGTTGTTCTTCCAGTGAAAGAGCCTTTTGAAAAGATTTATCAAGTTGGATCTGTCCTCGGTAGTGGTGGATTTGGGACTGTTTATTCTGGGGTTCGAGTCGCTGATGGCGTGCAGGTAATTATGTTTTGAAGTCTGCCTTTCCCTTTCTGTTTTATCACTCGTTAACTTTCTCCAGATCGTTCAGCCCCCCCCCCCCCCAAAAAAATGCCCTTAAGAAACGACTCGCCTGGATTCGGTGACTGAATGGACCTTTCTGTTTATATTGTAGGTTGCGATCAAACACGTTGCTAGAGATCGGGTGTCAGAATGGGCTGAACTGGTAAGTAAAATACGAAACTCATGTGTGCCTTTTTGTGTGTCTTTGTAATCACCAGTGTCAGGTCCTCTTTAAAATGACAGATGTACGTTACTGTTTACATCCGAGGCGGGAAGTAAGCGATGCATGAATTTGCGTGTTAAGGATACAGTGATTGCTCGGTGTTTCGTTGGGTTTATCTATTTTTTTGTGTGTGTGTTCCCCCTGCAGTCTAATGGAGCAAGGGTTCCCATGGAGATAGCGCTGCTGAAGAGGGTAGGCACGGGCTGCCGGGGTGTGATCAAAATGCTGGACTGGTTCGAGAGACCCGACAGCTTCATCATCGTCATGGAGAGACCTGAGCACGTTAAGGACTTGTTTGATTTTATCACCGAGAAGGGAGCCCTGCCGGAGGACTTGGCTAAAAACTTTTTCCGCCAGATCCTCGAGGCGGTGAGGCACTGTCACAACTGCGGAGTGGTTCACCGAGATATCAAGGACGAGAATATCCTGATTGATATGAGGACCGGGGAGCTGAAACTTATCGATTTTGGCTCGGGGGCTCTGTTGAAGGATACCGTCTACACTGATTTTGATGGTGAGCAATGTTACTGCAACCGAGATTTTCAAAATTTAAAATAAAAATCTTAATTACTCCAGTCCTGTCACATTAGGCTAGTGTCCTGAAATGAACTAATGTCAGCAATTGCATATTAGGACTGCAGTTATGAAAAAAAAACTATTTCGAGGTGATTGGATTTGAAATGCACTGATCGTAGTGAGTTTTTTTCTTGTGCGGTAGTAAGGAGCCGTTTTGTTATTGTTTTGATGGCTTTATTTCCTTATTTGGATGGTGATGTGGCTGCGAGGGGGCGCCTTCTGTTCGTCGGAGGCGTAGCGTTGGTCGGAAGAGCGCAGCGCAAACACAACCTCCACTGGAATGGGTGGCCAGAGACGGGGGGGGGCTCTCAGGGTAACATCGCATCACCGGGGATGGGTGGGTGGATGCGTAATTAATGGGGAGGTGGTGGGAATTGCCGTGCACCAGAGAAAAAAAACCACTCACTCACCCACCCACAACAAACTATCACCCAGATACAAGAGGCTGAATCATAAGAGGCTGAGGAATCGAGTCGTGATGTTTGTGGGCAGTGTTTACAAGAGTTTGGGGGAAGGGGACATTTGCAGGGGTTTTTTTTGTCTCAATGTTCTGTTTTTGTTTTCTGATGCCTGTGTGTGTGTGTCAATGATCGAGGGGTTGGGTTGATCAGAGAGGGGAAGGGAAAGCTAGCAGAAACTGAGGGAAAGGGCGGGCTTGGGTTTGGGCTACAGCAGACAGAGACAGGCAGGCAGGCAGACAGACAGGACGGAGTCTCCCTGTGCCAGATGTCGGGGGTGGGAAGGAGGTGAGGTCTGTCCGGCTCGGGGTTTGTACTGTAGCCTGTAGACGGCGTGTCTCTCTTCCGTTGTTGCTCCAGTGTTTGCTGCCGCCCGCTGCTGAGCTTTTGGCAACGTGCCACCCTTTTGTTTTGGAGATTTGCTCTCCTCCTGCGTAACGCTATTTTCCTTTTATTTTCTATTTGGAAACTGATGCAAATAATCAGCTCGGTTTTTATTGGAGCCGAGATTTTTATTTTTTGGTGCCACCTCTGCCGATGTTGCCCACATTTTCTGTTCTCCCCGAGTTCCGTCATGGAAATGTTTTGAAACCCGATAGTCATGTTACCTGGGGCTACGGTGATGGGAAATGGGTTACTCTCTCTTTGATATCATGTGGCCGATTGATAAATTATTAAGATAGCTCAGTGTCAGGGCTGGAGTGGAATCAGAGCCCTCTGAAAAGGCTTGGGGAGGGTATTCTTTTACCAACCCTGGAATCATTTTAAAACACAAACCATTGACATTTCAGAAGAGCATTTTTAATGTCCCTTTTGTGCCCTATAATGTGATTTAATCTGTGGATGTAACTTCTTAAAGTCCATTTTCCAAATTAAAGACCCATTTTCCAAATTAAGACAGCACTGAATTTTATTTTTTTAAATGAAATAGTACTTATTTGTAAAATTAATTTTTAAAAACTCATTCTGGTGCATCATGGCTTTAATGTTTGAAGCCGGCTGTTGGAACGATGCAGTTTTGGAGCTGCGCTCCCCCAGACGCTGCAGCGCAACCCCTTGTCCATTTTCAAACATTTAAACTCGTCTCCGAAGAACAACCAAAAATAAAAGAAAACCGTTAGTGAAAATTCTCAGTGTTTGGCGCCACCGGCAGGCGGGAGCGTGTGCTTTTTACAACTGAAAGTTTGTAAACAAAAAAATCACATGGCAACAAGTCAATAACTGCCAGTTCACGGCAGGGCAAGCAGGAAACTTCAGGTTAACCACATTTCCTGCAAGCTAAGGGCGGAACGAGATAGTGTAGATGATTTGAATTTCAAGAGCTTAGCGCACTCTTTTGTTTACAAGAAATATGGCAAACGTTTGATCTTCTCCCTGCCAATAACAGGTTGCTCAAACCATTTGTGAAATATTTTGACATTGTGTGCAGTTTAGTTCCAATAAAATGCAATTACTGGTGCATTTTTTAACTTTAGAAATCTGCAGTGGACTTTTTAACAAGTACTTCTATTATATTGAAACTTTATTTTTTTAATGTGGATTTCTTCGTGAGCAAAGAGGGAACATGAGGAATGCAGAGTAATCAGATTAGTCATGATCTTATTGAAAGGCAGGGCAGGCTTCAGCAGCTTTCTTTGACCCTTAGTTTGTATATTTGCATTTTAACAACATAAAGGAAAACAGGGAATGTTTTCATAAATGTGGATCTCTGTGTTGATTTGTAGGCACCAGAGTGTACAGCCCACCAGAATGGATTCGCCATCACAGATACCACGGCAGATCTGCAACAGTTTGGTCCCTTGGGGTGCTTCTTTATGACATGGTTTGTGGGGACATCCCATTTGAACAGGACGAGGAGATCATTCGAGGACAGGTGCTATTCCGACGGAGAATTTCAACTGGTAAGCAGTTTTTCCTGTCTGAGCGGAGGGAAATTAAAACATTTCCAGAAGATCTTCACCCTGTAAACTGTTTAAATTAAGTCAATCATCACTGTTTTTAAATAATTTCAGAGAATTGCTCAGGTATTCACCATAGTCAATTGCATTATGACTTTTAACCATGCTTCATAAATACAGTTAGTATGTTAGTGGTCTGTGACATTATCACAGAAGTATTTGCTTGCTTACATTAGATTGCCACAAAAACCCCAGCTGGGCTACATACCATAGTTAGTTCTTTATATCTGTATGCTATGTTAACAAACTGTTATGTGTATGGAAAGTATAATTAGAAACTCACTCTGTTTATAACACACTATTTCCTTTTTGCTTTCAGAATGTCAAAATCTCATCAAGTTCTGCCTATCCTTGAGGCCTTCAGATCGACCCTCATTTGAAGATATGATTAACCATCCCTGGATGCAGAACAGCATTGTTTCACAAGATGCCATTGGACTAAGGTTGCATAGTCTGAGCCAAGAGTCAAACAGCATTAGCTCGAGTAAATTAGAACTTGTGAAATAATGTGAACCGATGCTCACAAAACTGAACTGTCTCTGCCTTCCTTTGGAAGAACCAAATAACTTGCCTGGTCTCACTCACCAGATTCCATGGCCTTTTAAATCTACTGATTAGTGGGAGGAGTGATGAAGAACCAGAATCCTCTCCTCTGCAAGCTTCGGTTGTCATTAACTTGAATCGTGCATTACGACAAGCCTGGCTCTTCCTCTTCGAGTGCCTTTTTTATGACCGCTGGATCCACTGACTTAGAAAGAAATACTTGAACCTCTGCTGCTTCTGAATAACTTGACTTTCTTTCGCACAATCTTCACACATAACACACTGAGAGACTGGTCTAGTCTAGCTACTGTTTTGTTTACAGCCTTTCAATAAAATAACTGAAGAGAACCCTTGTCACCTGAAAATCACCACTAATCAGAAAAGAGTAAACCTCAACTCTTCTTCAGTCTGTTCACTTGTTCAATACACTCAGTATGAATATGAAGCCACGGCATGTCAGAGATCGTCATCAATGCACAACCAATGCAATGAATGAACTCTAACCATTTGTAAATGTGTGTGTATATATGTATGTGTGTATTATATGTAGATACGTCTGTATAGAAAAAGTAAATTCCTTTTTTTTTAAAATACTGGTTATTACAGCCAATGTCAGCTGTCCTGTTTACCTGTTTATTTATTTGAGTGAAGTTGATTTTTTTTTAAAAACAGATTTATTATATAAAAAGGTTTGACTTGTGGGTTAATTTATATTTATTTATTTACGGACAACTACCTTCCAACAGACTTGTTCATTCCACAATTATTAATTATTTGTTCAGATTGGGGCCCACAGATTTTCATAAGATCATGTCAGACATTAGTTCAGTTCAATCTGTTTACAGCCAAAAGAAAACAGTGATGTCACTGAAAAGAATTCCAGACTTTGTAAATATAACATGGAGCACTTCTGTTAAATGCATGTTGAACCGAAAATGTATTTAATGTCTAGACTTGTTTTTTTTTGGGATTTTTGTGACTTTTTTTTTAATGTGTCCTGTGGACTGGTATGGGTTGAAAAAGATACCAGTACAAAAATGTTTTTTTTTGTATATACATTAACTTTACACTAGTTTGGTTGCATGTATGCAGCTCGAAGTTTGAATTATTTGATTAGACCTGTAAATTAAACTAGAATGGAAGAAACCTTATTTTTATACATCATTTCAAATAAAACAAAATTTGCCTTAATTTACTTTGTGATATTTGAGAACATATTCAAGAGTTGTGATATGAAATTAGAATACTTCTTGCCTCCTGATAATAGAGGAGAAAGTGAGGACTGCAGATGCTGGAGATCAGAGCTGAAAATGTGTTGCTGGAAAAGCGCAGCAGGTCAGGCAGCATCCAAGGAGCAGGAGAATCGACGTTTCGGGCATGAGCCCTTCTTTAGGAATGAGGAAAGTGTGTCCAGCAGGCTAACATAAAAGGTAGGGAGGAGGGACTTGGGGGAGGGGCGTTGGAAATGCGATAGGTGGAAGGAGGTCAAGGTGAGGGTGATAGGCCGGGGTGGGGGCGGAGAGGTCACGAAGAAGATTGCAGATGAGGAAGGTGGTGCTGAGTTCGAGGGATTTGACTGAGACAAGGTGGGGGGAGGGGAAATGACGAAACTGGAGAAATCCGAGTTCATCCCTTGTGGTTGGAGGGTTCCTAGGCGGAAGATGAGGCATTCTTCCTCCAACCGTCGTGTTGCTATGGTTTGGCAATGGAGGAGTCTAAGGACCTGCATGTCCTTGGTGGAGTGGGAGGGGGAGTTGAAGTGTTGAGCCACGGGGTGGTTGGGTTGGTTGGTCCGGGTGTCCCAGAGGTGTTCTCTGAAACGTTCTGCAAGTAGGCGGCCTGTCTCCCCAATATAGAGGAGGCCACATCGGGTGCAGCGGATGCAATAAATGATGTGTGTGGATTAGATTAGATTACTTTACAGTGTGGAAACAGGCCCTTCGGCCCAACAAATCCACACCAATCCACCGAAGCGCAAACCACCCATACCCCTGCATTTACCCCTTACCTAACACTACGGGCAATTTAGCATGGCCAATTCACCTGACCTGCACATCTTTGGACTGTGGGAGGAAACCGGAGCACCCGGAGGAAACCCACACAAACACGGGGAGAATCTGCAAACTCCACACAGTCAGTCGCCTGAGGTGGGAATTGAACCTGGGTCTCTGGCGCTGTGTGGCAGCAGTGCTAACCACTTTGCCACCGTGTCGCCCACAGTGGAGGTGCAGGTGAATTGTGGCGGATATGGAAGGTTCCCTTGGGGCCTTGGAGGGAAGTAAGGGGGGAGGTGTGGGCACAAGTTTTGCATTTCTTGTGGTTGCAGGGGAAGGTGCCGGGAGTGGAGGTTGGGTTGGTGGGGGTGTGGACCACGAGGGAGTCACGGTGGGAGTGGTCTTTTCGGAATGCTGATAGGGGAGGGGAGGGAAATATATCCCTGGTGGTGGGGTCCGTTTGGAGGTGGCGGAAATGACGGCTGATGATACGCTGTATATGGAGGTTGGTGGGGTGGTAGGTGAGGACCAGTGGGGTTCTGTCCTGGTGGCAGTTGGAGGGGCGGGGCTCAAGGGCTGAGGAGCGGGAAGTGGAGGAGATGCGGTGGAGGGCATCGTCGATCACGTCTGGGGGGAAATTGCAGTCTTTGAAGAAGGATGCCATCTGGGTTGTACGGCATTGGAACTGGTTGTCCTGGGAGCAGATGCAGCGGAGATGAAGGAATTGGGAATATGGGATGGCGATTTTACAGGGGGCAGGTTGGGAGGAGGTGTAGTCTAGGTAGCTGTGGGAGTCGGTCGGTTTATAGTAAATGTCTGTGTTGATTCAGTCGCCCGAGATAGAAATGAAAAGGTCTAGGAAGGGGAGGGTGGAGTCTGAGACGGTCCAGGTGAATTTGAGGTCGGGGTGGAAGGTGTTGGTTCTCCAGTTTCCTCATTTCCCCTCCCCTCACCTTGTCTCAGTCAAATTCCTCGAACTCAGCACCGCCTTCCTAACCTGCAATCTTCTTCCTGACCTCTCCGCCCCCACCCCCACTCAGGCCTATCACCCTCACCTTGATCTCCTACCTATCGCATTTCCAACGCCCCTCGCCCAAGTCCCTCCTCTCTACCTTTTATCTTAGCCTGCTGGACACACTCTCCTCATTCCTGAAGAAGGGCTCATGCCCGAATCATCGATTCTCCTGCTCCTTGGATGCTGCCTGACCTGCTGCGTTTTTCCAGAACACATTTTCAGTCCTGATAATAGAGCCCCTACAGTACAAATAATGGTCACTCAGCCTATCAAGTCTGTACCTACCGTTCAAAGAGCACCATATCCAGACTCACTACCCCAGCTTCACCCCATAACCCCGCATCAGCCATGGCCAATCCACCTAACCTGCACATCTTTGGACCGCGGGTAGAAACCAGAGCACACTGTGGAAACCCAGAGAGAACGTGAAAACTCTACAACTAAAACCTGTGCCATCCTGATTTTTTGTTTGCAGAGGTCTATAGTTAAGACCTTTGATCATTTATAAATGATCACTGCATTTTTATAAACCTCAACATTAATTTATAAAGACAGAGTGTGATAGTATTTTGTTTATGGAATCAAATATGAATGCCAAGGAAGTACTGGAAACACTCAGCGGGTTAGACAGCTTCTGTGAAGATAATTTAGGGATTATATTTCTGGTTGATGATCTTCCATCTGAACCACTGATGCAAATGAGAAATTATTCAACAAAATAAAACTAGATGTTGGAAATCGGAAACAAAAACTGAAATTGTTGAAAAAACTCAGCACATCAGGCAGTGTCTGTGTAAGTGATTAGAGTCCAGTGACCATTCAGAACAGAAGTTTCTCGAACTGCTTATGAGATCAAACAGTTCCCATGCAGTGATGCATAATTAATCTTCAGCTACGTTAACTCTTGTCAGAAGTCCAAATAGCATTTTCTGTTATCAGTTTCTCAGTACATGGAGGATTTTGCCACACAGCAGCTGTGCGTTACATATTACTGTTGGGGAGAGGGCATCGATAGAGGTATCGGAACTTTCACCTGTTGCATGGGAGAACCAGTGGGACACCTGTGTTGCTTTCTCTGAGTATGCCCACCAAAGTGCTTAAGGAGCCAGCAATGGGGCACCCCAGGGTTCAAGAGACCCATGTGTGAAAATCCTACCCACCAGGAGCTACCATCCAATCAGGCCAGCAGCTACTTTGAGAGCATTGTCTCTGGAGGCAGTCAACGATATCCACTAGAAATCCTGTTCTGCAGAGGGCACAGGCTATTAGAGACAGTAGCGTATGGAGATTCCCTGCAAAGGCAAGGTGTTGGGTTTCGCTGCAATGTTCCGTCCCAGTCACCCTTCCCTGTGTTCTTGGGAGACAATAAGAAGCAGGTTGGCTTGGCATGGTTCTCACATAGCAATAGGCTTGCGCCCATCTGGCTTACCATTGGTTGCAGTCACATGGGCTCCTTAAGAAGTCATTAATTGCCCACTTAAAAATCTCAATAAGTTGGATGAGAAGGCCAATCATGTGTATTCTCGATCTGGATCTAATTTTAGCAGAGGTAGGAAGCCTACTGGATTCTCAAATGCTGCCCTTGCATTTGATTAAAATGCCCTCCTGGCTTCCAAAAATGCCACGAGAATGGGCTTCAAGTTCAACCTTGTATGTCAGTTGCAATTTTGGGCTTTCAAACAAAAACAGATACCTTTATAAAGCATTTGTTTTGAGAGAGAGGCACTATTAGGAAGACGGATTCACAAGAATTTGATATGTGATGGGGTAAGACATGCAATAATAGCTTAATGTAGTCACACAATGGACCAAATTGTTCTAATTTTCTACTTGTGAGACCACTGCACAGCAGAATCACTCTAGTTGAGGAGGAGCAAACATGCAAGAGTTAGGAATTACATTTGCTGACTGCATGGGTTTGACATAGAGCAATTTTTTAAAACATGTGGCAGATACAAATGTACAAACTGAAATAACAAACCAAGAGTGAGGAAATTATTTGTTATCAATGATTATAAATTGAATAGATTAAAAAATGAACTCAGTAAAAATTCTCTCTTCAATTATAGCTCTGAATGTCTGATTTTATGTGCTGTAATAACCTATAAGCTATAAACAGAAACAATTGCTTACCTTGGAAATAAACTCTAAAATGATCCTTAATGCACCAACCTTGATGTAAAATTGAAAATGTTCCCAGGACTACCAATGACATATTCAGAAAAGTAAGGAAAGAATTCTATTTGTATAACACTTCAACCGCTGGACATTTCAAACCATTTTACTGCCAAAGAAGTACTTTTGAAGTGTTCCAATCTTCATGTAGAAAACATGACAGTTAAATTGTTCCCAGCAAACTCATACAAACAGCAATGTGATAATGACCAGAGAAGTTGTTTCTGTGATATTGATTGTGGGATAGATACTGACCAGGTTACCAGGGAATATTCCCCTGCTTTTCTTCAAAGTTGTGCCAGGGATCTCTGCATCCATCTGTGCATGTGGATGGGGCCTCAGTTCATTGCCTCATCCAAAAAATACTTCCAAATGTGCGTGCATTCTGCACTGGAGTGTCAACATGATTTTTATGTTCAAGACCTGGAGCAACGCCTGGAATAAAAGCAAAAATACTGGAGAAACTCAACAGATGTCAGAACATCTATGGAGCCATAAACGGAGTTAATGTTTTGATTCCAGTGAATCTTCTTTGGAACCTTTATTTCAGATCTCCAGTATCCACAGGATTTCATTTTGACTAAAACCTTCAAAGGCAGGAATGCTATCGATTGGGTCACATCTAGCTTACATCAGGTCCGTAATGTCATATGACAGGTTGAATACACCAGGTTCTAGTCCAACAGGTTTATTTGGACGCACTAGCTTTCGGAGCGTTGCTCTTCATCAGGTGACAACCACCTGATGAAGGAGCAGTGCTCCAAAAGCTAGTGCTTCCAAATAAACCTGTTGGAACATAACCTGACGTTGTGTGATTTTTAACTTTGTACACTCCAGTCCTACACCGGCGTCTCCAAATCTTTAAAAGTTGATATTTACACTTTTTACAATTGTTATTTCAACCAGAATTCTGTTCTCCCCACTACTCAAATTTACTTTCCAGTGGGAAAACCTGGAGTTTGACAAGCAAGAATCTTGACTATTAATGCTTCCCCTTTCAGAACCTAGGGCATAAAAGTCAATGAGGGTTCTCATAGTTGACAGCAGATCATTCAATATACACAATGATCAAACTCTCAAGTCTGTAACATTGTACACGGGCATAAGCCCTTCTTCAGGAATGAAGAAAGGCTTATGCCCGAAACGTCGATTCTCCTGTTCCCTGGATGCTGCCTGACCTGCTGCGCTTCTCCAGCAACACATTTTCAGCTCTGATCCCCAGCATCTGCAGACCTCACTTTCTCCTGTAACATTGTACATTCAGGAAGGACAGAATAATACGTGTCATTGAAAGCAATTTTTTTTTAATATTGGTATCTAAAAATTCAGACAGGCTGGTTCTGAGTACAAGGCTCACAATGTGCTATTTGCTGGTCCCCATTCTTCTTAGTCACAAGCAACATACAAATTTCATGCTGCCATCTCATTCATGATTTCTTTGTGCACCCTGGCATAATCCACACTCCTGTTTTGTTCTCCTCATGTCAATGGTGTATGGCATATGAGGCAAGCATATGTCTTAGCAAGTCTCAAGTTTTTAAACACAGTCTGTCCCCTCTTAAAAGAAAACTATGCTGAATCAAAAGAAGCTGCTGCTGATTATCAGTCTTACAATAGAAAGACAGAATGTAAATGGAAGGCCATAGCACAAAGAGGCATCATGGGCAGGATTTGAACTCCACATAGGGTGTATATAGAGATGAGTATTGGAGAAAAGCTGAGATGTGGACCAGCATGCCTATTTGCTGCCACCATCACCACAAGGCCTCCAAAGAAAAAGCATCATCATGTGATCTGGTAGGCCAATGAACCAAGGAGTGGCAGATGGTGTTTAATTTAAATAAATGCGTGGTGTTTCATTTTGGTAAGGCAAATCAGAGCAGAACCTATACAGTTAATGGTAGGGCCTTGAGGAGCATTGCCGAAGAAAGAGACCTAGGGTGCAGGTGCATAGTTCCTTGAAAGTGCAGTTTCAGGTAGACAGTGATGAAGAAGGTGTTTGGTATGCTTGCTTTCATTGCTCAGAGCATTGAGTTTAGGAGTTGGGATGTCATGTTGTGGCTGTACAGGATATTGGTGATGCTACTTTTAAAATACTGCATTCAATTTTGGTCTCCTTGCTGCAGAAAAGATTAGATTACTCACAGTGTGGAAACAGGCCCTTTGGCCCAACAAGTCCACACCGACCCTCCGAAGAGCAACCCACCCAGACCCATTTATCCCTTCACCTAACACTACGGGCAATTTAGTATGACCAATTCACTTAACCTGCACATTTTTGGATTGGGGGAGGAAACCGGAGCACCCGGAGGAAACCCACGCAGACACGGGGAGAATGTGCAAACTCCACACAGACAGTTGTCTGAGGCAGGAATTGAGAACCTGGGTCTCTGGTGCTGTGAGGCAGCAGTGCTAACCACTGTACCACTGTGCCACCCACCTGTTAAACCTGAAAGGGTTCAGAAAAGACTTTCAAGGATGTTGCCAGTATTGGAGAGATTGAGCTATTATGAGAGGCTGAATAGGCTGGGACTGTTTTTCCATGGAGCTTTGGAGGCTGAGGGTAATGTGAACCTTTTCTTGGGTCACTTTTTTGTCAGGATGGTGATCAGGGAAACAATGAGATGGGGCATCTTGAATTGATGCAGAGGTAGGAGCGGTAAAGCAATGGTAGTTAAGGAAACTCCTTTCATGGAAGTTGGATGGTGGAATCTTATCAGGCTTTGGGTGACATGGGCTATGGTGGGATGTATTGGCAGAATTAGGAATGATGTTTAGCAAAGCCCATCTAGAGGGTCAAATCATCTAATCACAGATTGTGCACTTTTTACATGCAAAGTGGTGAGATTCTTGCTAGTCAGTAGAGAGTTCCCAATCAATGATAATAATCAACTTACCACGGGTGATCTGATGAAACTCAACTCACAACCTAGCTGTCAGGAAATTGTAACATAGAAACCAGAGTGGGTTCTTGGCATGTTCAACTTAACATTTACTCCAAGGAATCTCCATGTTGGGAACTACAACATCACAGGACTTGTTTTATGGTCACAAGCCACATACACCCCACATCCATGGACATTGGCATTCAGCCTCCAAGAACCCTCATAAAACATTTCTAAACCACTTATGGTATGGTTCTGTGCTTCTACGCTGCACCATTGCCTGCACTGGCATCTATCATTGCAATGCTTCAGTAAAAACACCTATGCAAGCAAGGACACACATCCATCTAATGGACTGGATTAGACCACCTCTCCAGACTCTTTATTCATTGTCATAATGCTCATACGTTCTAAACCTGGATGTTCACAGCATTCCTGTCTTGCATTGCTTTGTCTTCTCAGCCAGAGAAACCAGGTGCATTTTACTTCTGTCGTGCCTGACCATTTTGTGCAGATGTGAAGCCAGGAAACCCTGTCATGGTTGTCAGTGAACCTCAATCAAATCAAGGCGGGTAGCTTTACGGAGTGGATCCAACCAACTGTTCCTCAAGCACGGCCACTGACACCAATCTACGCCCGCTTGGGATGTCAGAGTCAGGAGGATGAGGAGCCAAATGATGGACAGTGCAGCATCAGTCTTGAGTCTTTCTGCAATTGTGAGCTGTTTGACTCATGGAACAATGGAGGGAGAGGGATAGGTACTACAGAGACAAAATTGTGAGGTTCAGCTATTAGTGTTCATGTAGGTGTCTCAAGTGAGTGAGTAGTCAGTACAGAGGGCATGCAGCATTAAGGGTGGGAAGGTAGAGTGAGTGTGAGATAGAAGATTGTTGCATCTACGTTGGTTGAGTGGAAAAAGGCATTGGCATTCTTTCTGCAGTTCTGCATATTCCTGTAGATGACTGAGAAAGCTTTAAGCTGGGTGTCAATCTTAGACTAACACTGGTGTCATGGCCTCCAGTGCTGGTCCTGAGCAAAGAGGCTGTGCATCACCCCACCTAACAGGAGCGCCAGGGACCCTGATATCCCCCTCTTTGTTTTGTCTGGGCCAAGGTCAGAACCCATGCAGGCAAGTGCTAGACTGATTGTGCTCATTCAGGTGTACAATGGTCTTTTAAAGATTGCATGGGTACAGGAGATGCTGATGAATTCTGGGTATGTGGTGAGTTGTTCTGGGAACAGTGCATGGTAAAATGGAGCTGAAATCAGATGAGGTGTACACTCCAAAGACTCAGACAGAATAAACGCAGCAAGTTTGTTAAGACACAGTGTGAGGACTTGCTTGGTCTCTTGGATAGAACCTCTTCAACAAATTCAAAGTGACTTAGACAAAAAACCAGGAGGTTCACTCCAGAGACTGAGCATCTGTACCAAAGGTGTCCAGAATTCTTTTCCTGTACCATCTCCTCTTGTCCCTGCTTCCCCACAAGCTCCCCTTCCAGAGTCTCTGCATTCCCAATAGCAATGTTGCACTCATATGGGAAGATGTTTGGAGAATACAGAAGGCTACCATGAAGTTGGATTCCTATTCCACTGGATAAAGAAATGCACCCCCTTGAACAATCTGTAAAAAGCTGTTTGAGCATGCTGAAGGTCTACTCTGAATGTTCCTGATTGCAGTAATGACTCACATTATACGCATAATGTCTCTTGTATGATCAATTGGTGGAAGTATTCATGATCCTAGTGAATGGGGGCACCCCTTGCCCACAGCTATTTCCCATGGAGGCATGGAGATGATGGGAATGGCAGCTTGCCTCAAAACAGAGGTATTGTGGCTACTGCCAGGATATTGGGCATTCATGGGCATACTTTACTGTGTTTGGTAACATGCAAGCTGTAAGCTGAGACATTCTTAGCCCTCACAGTTCCTATAAATCTCTCTGTTGATCTGAGCATGCATGCTCACCGAGCCACATGCTGCACTCCATAGTATCATTGGGAGTGCATGTCACTACTCTGTTGGGAGTCCCATGATCTTGGCAAAGCCACGTGCCTTCTCATTTTGCCTCTCCTTGCAGAGGGAGAAAACAATATATTCATGTCTTCTGTCTTGAATTGCCTCCATTACCTCTCAGATACATCAAATCAATGGCATCTTGAGATACATTGGAAGTGTTGCCTGTCACAAGCTAAAACAATCCAGATTATTATTGACACTTTTATAACTAATCATTGTCCCCAGTCCAGGTCAGATTGAAGGAGGTGGCACAGTTAGTGACATCTCCACCAGGAATATTGTTCGTCTTAAGCTCTGGTTTTGATGAGGTGGAGAGAAGAGAAGAGTTCTTGAAAAATCTGTGATGGTAAGGCCATCTGTCCAGAATTTACTGGCTTCTTCTCTACAGCTTTTGATCAATTATTATTCATGTAGCAACCAAAGACCCCATATCTCATGCAGAGCTGTCGCCAACTCCTGTTGCCACTCTGCATGTATGCAAAAACTCGCCAATATGTCGGTAAACACAATCCACAGTACTTCCACAAATGTTGCTTGGGCAGAAGGATGTCAAAAACACCCTCTCCAGCAGGCTGGAGTTCAGTCATGCTAAGCAGAGGCCCTTTCTGCTGCTGAGTGCCTTTTGTGAGTGAGTCACAGATATTTCAATGCATATATCCAAACCAAGCTAGGGAAATAAAGGTTAAATGTGCAGTATAACCCTGTTAGTGCCCCTCGCTGCACAGGGCTTGCATCTTCATGTGAACCTTGTCTGAAGGGATCGGAAACACATTCAGCACCATTTCAGGCCTCTGAGCCTTCTGCCCTGCCTGCCAACAGCACAACAGAGCACAATTTCACAGAACAAATGTTTTAATCTATGGCAGGGTAAGTTGATAATTATAAACTGCTTTTAATTTGTTCTTTTAACTTCAATTCTGGGAGCACGGCATGAGCAGGCCCCAGGTTGCTGAATTCTTCGAATCTGAATTAGAAAAAAAAGTCATTGAAGCAGCTATAAACTCCTCAGTCTTGCTATTCTAGTTTACGATGCCATCTGAACCCTTTGATTCAATTGCTGCTTTCTATTAACTTCAGGTACGCATTATAAAACCAAATGTAATTATCTCATGTCCACTATTTTCTGCTATTCATAGTGATGCCATCAGATTTTAATCAGCGGAACTAATTGTCCACTGAAAATTCATCAAGAATGTAAAAAAGTAATATTCTACATTCATATTCACTCTTGTCAAAATATTAGTTTAATTGACCAATCTATCAAACAGCCAATTTCCCCCACTTTAAATCGTTTTATAACCAGTAAGAAGGAGTATTCAAATAATGGAACAGGAGATTTCAAGACGAGGCGGCACATTTTTAAGTTGAAAGGAGTGAGATTCAGAAAAGCCACGAGAGGCAAATTTTCTTACACAAAGGTTCGTTAGCATTTTTGAGAAGGTTTGTAGCTCAGATTGATGATAAGTGGGTTCGGTTATCGAATGTGAAATGGGTGGTGAGGCACAGGTCCACTAGCTTGAGGATGTTATCTTTGCTGATGAAGTTGGTGCTGTCTGGTGTTTATGGTCCTGGTTTTCCTAGTAGTGAAGACAATGTTTCTTTGGCCAGGTCGTTGTTAATTGATGTGGAAAGGGCTGTAATGTCAAAGGAGACCATTATTTCGCCCTCTTCTATCTTGGTGTCTTTGATGGTGTTCAGGAATTCTTGGGTGGAGTGAATGGAGTGGCGTGAATCTTCAATTAGATGTTTTAGTTTTTGGTGGAGTTCTTTGGCTAGTCTGCATATTGGTGTGTCAGGTAGGGAGACTATGGGTCTGAGGGGAGCCCCATGTTGTTCGTTGTCGTTGAGGTTGAGGTTGAGGATGAGGGTGCTCCATGTGTGGAATGAACTTCGTGAGAAAGTGGTGGATGCGAGTACACTTACAATGTTTAAAAGATATTTAGATAGATACATGGATAGGAAAGGTTTGGAAGGATATGGGCCAGGAGCAGGAAAGGTGGGACTAGTTTAGTTTGGAATTATGTTTGGCATTGACTGGTTTGACCGAAGGATCTGTTTCCAGGCTGTATGACTCTATGACTCCATATAAAGAAGAGAAAGCACATATTTTGAATGTTCCTAACATTTGTTTTTCTCTGGCTAACTGTAGTGTCCAGTGAATAAATTCTTAATTTCTGAAAAATCCATTGGCATTTGAACGATTGCTGTGTAATAGCATAATTACCACTTGAGTTTCAGCAGCATTAATATATGAACAGAAAGGTACTGTATAGGGCAGGGTTATCAACCCTTGTTAGGCACAAGATCACTTTTTGACTTCAAATGCAACCCAGGATCTACCCACAGTATAGGACAAGCAGGTTTTCTTTAATTCCACATAAATATAAAACCACATATATATAATTATTTATTTTGTCCTCTACTCACCAAGTCTCAGTGTCATATCTAGGACTGTACTTTATCTGCTAGTGCCTTGAAGTCTGGGATGTAGTTCAATGCTGCTAGTCATATGCAGTCCATCAAATGGGTATCTGTGAGGCCGGTGTGATACTTAGACTTGATTGCATTCATTTGGGGCAACATTGTCTCACTGAGGCATCTGGAGTCAAAGTAAGCTTTCACTTTAAAAGCACCGGTTGGTAGGAGTGGCCATTTTTCTCTTTTAATGAGTACCCAAAAATCACAGTCCCTTGATCTTACTTTCAGCTCAATATCATTGTACAGTGTTACCACATCTACATCAATTCCACTGCTTTGTAAGTCAAACATCTGATGGAAATTTGCTAGCCCATCAATATCTAATCAAAGGAATAGATTTCATGATGACTTGTTCCATCGCGCCTAATTCCTGAAATAGCCTGCTGAATTCCCCTGCTAACTTCCTCAAGTGTGTGCAGAAGGTTTCTGGGTGGGCCACTATTTTTCGTCGTTGATTTTTTTCTCATATTTGTCCATACTCGGGAAGTGTCTGCAGCATTTTTTTTAACTGGGAGGAGCACAGACCCAGTTTCAGTGTGAGTGCCTTCACAGCACTGGTCATATTTGCTAAGGCTCTGTCCTTTCCCTGCAGTTTACAATTCAGTTCATTCGGTGTCAACTTTACATCTGTAAGGAACCTGAAGTCAGGCAATCACACATTGTCTGACAGCTCACTGTACATTTCCTTCTTGATTTAAGAAAAACAGTGATTTCAGGCATAAGATCGACAAGCCTGTGCAGGACCTTCCTTCAACTTAACCACCTCACATAAGCATGGAGGATTAGTTCACTGTAGGCAGCACTGAGCTCATTGAGTAAAGTTTCAAACAAGTAGTGCTTAAGGTTCGAATTGATCTTACAATTTTAACAACCACTTTCGTTACATGAAGAGCGTTCATTACTTTACTCAATAATGCTTGCTGGTGGGTTATACGGTAGTATGCAATGACTGATGCACCCTCAGCTATGCCAGAAACCTATTTCTTGATTCGAAAGCTTTTCTCAAACATGTACGTTTTGAATTTGCTGTATTTAGTTTCAGTCTTTGTTCTCTCTTTCAGGGGTAAAAGGATAAGATGGTCTGTTCAGTTGCAATGTCCTGAAAAACCATATGCACAGAAACTGTTAGCTCAGTGGTATTTATCATGTTGATGGATGAACGTGAGAAACATTCACGTTCTTCAAATACTACTGTAGTTGCTGAAAGATGTCTTTGGAGAAAGGTTTTGCTCATCTTGTTACTGTGTAAGTCCAAAGTACCATGTTCTGAATTGCTGTTATTATTCTTTCTTTGTTCTTAAAGTATTTGAATAGTCAATAGTCACATTCACTACTTTGTTAGTTATTTCACTATCTTAAATGATTTGCCAGAAGAAGACATATGCAAAATACTACTTTAAGCCTTAATAGTGCTTTAGCTAAATAATACCTGAAATAACTGTGGATACAGTAAATCAGAAATAAAAACAGAATTGCTGGAAAAGCACAGCAGGTCTGGCAGCATCTGTGAAGAGAAATCCAGAGTTAACGTTTTGGGTCCGATGAACCTTCCTCAGTTGCTAGACCCAAAATGTTAACTCTGATTTCTCTTCCCAGGTGCTGCCTTACCTTTTGTTGTTGGTTTAAAAAAAAACTGACTATTGAACTTTCAAAATGGCCTTCAGCTTGTCACTTCCTTTGACAGGTGCATGCTGTTCAAGGGAAAACTATGCTTGAATTTACTGTCCTAGAAATGCCAGTCCCTTCCAAGACATCTTGTTTGTGGTGAGTTGTTTTGGGTACAGGAGTAGCAGCTTGGAACTAGAATCGAATGAAAGGAGTCCATGGGATTTGTATAGGTATTAAAGGTAAGATGTAGGAGTGAATTTGTTCAGCTTCACAGAGGGAAGCCCTCCATGAAACTTGATGCAATTGAGTCAAAAAAATGTAAAGTTCAGCCCATTGCACTTATGCTGAATGTCCAAATGAGCATCTCTCTCAGTGCACACTAAACTAGGACCAGCGGCCATCCTAAATGGGTCTGCTGCCACGAATATTACAGACTTTATTAGCAAATGTGTTGAAGACTACATGCAGATAAAGTTAATCTGAATGCTCCCCAACAGGAAATCATGGATGAACCAAGAGACCCACTCCTAGTGAAGTCCAGGTCTGAGGCATTTCAAGTCGGGCAATCCTGACCTATACAGGAAATCAAGATACGATCTTCATAAGGCCATCAGAGATGCCAAGAAGCAATGGCAAACTAAGCTTGAGACCCAGACTAACCACATAGACACCCATCATTTATGGCAAGGCTTACACGCCACAATGGGCCACAAAGTGAATTGGAACAGAATCTTGGACAACAGCACATCCCACCCTGTTGAGCTCAACACATTTCACACTTGCTTTAAACAGAAGGTCAGTGAAAAGATGTCACCTATCCAAACAGTCTCGATGCATCTGTACCCATGGTCACCACTATAGACTTTAGATTTGCCTTCTTGAGAGTGATCCCATGGAAAGTAACTGGCTTGGATAGAGTTCCCGGTTGTGCATTCAGATCCTGTGGGGACCAACTGGTGGGAGTATGATCTGAAGTGCCTACTTGCTTTAACAAGACCACCATCATTCCGATGTCAAAGAAAGATCATGCACCATGTGTCAATGAGTACTGCCTGATGGCTCTGACATCCACAATGATGAAGTGTTTGGAGAGGTTAGTCAGGGCTCACATCAATTCCAGCCTAAAATTGCTTTGATCCTTTGCAATTTGCCTATCACAACAGATCCACAGCAGACACCATCTCCTGGCCAGACACTCATCCCTGGAACATCTGGATAGCAAGGATATCTATGTCAGGCTCCTACTTATTGACTACAGTTCTGCTTTCAAAACCATAATTCCAAACAATCTCATCTCTAAGCTCTGAGTCTAGGTCTCAGCTCCCACCTCTCTAACTGGGTCCTCAACTTCCTGACCTATTGACCATATTCAGTAAGAATAAGCGGCAATACCTCCTCCACCATAATTCACAACGCTGGTTCCCCACAAGGCTGCATATTCAGCACCCTATAATACTCCTTATATGCTCATGACTGGGTGACCAAATTCTACCTTAATTCCATTTACAAGTTTGCTAATGACATCGCTGTTGTAGGTCAGATCTCAAATAACGATTAGGCAGAATACAAGAAAGGAATTGAATGCTTAGCAGCATGGTGTAAAGACAACAATCTCTCCATCAGCATAACCAAAATGAAGGAGCTGGTCATTGACTTCAGGAAGCAGAGTGGGGGGGGGGGCACGCCCCTGTCTGCATCAATGGTGCTGAGGTGGAGATGTTTGAGAATATCAAGTTCCTGGGAGTGATGATCCCCAACAATCTGTCCTGGTCCATTCACGTAAATACACCGGTCAAGAAAACACAACAATGTTTCTACTTCTTCAGGAAGCTAAGACAATTCAGTATGTCCACAAGGACTCTTACCAATTCATATAGATGCATCATAGAAAGCATCCTATCTGGGTGCATCACAGCATGGTATGGCAACTGCTCTTCCCAAAACTGCAAGAAACTACAGAGAGTCGTGAACATAGCCCAGTCCATCGTACAAAGCAGCCTTCCATCTATTGACTTCATTTACTTCCCACTGTCTCAGGAAAGCAGCCAACATAATCAAAGACCTCTTCCACCCTCTTCTGTTGTGCAGAAGGTGTAAAAGTTTGAATAAACAAATGAACTGATTCAAGAACAGCTTTTCCCTGCAGTTATCAGATTTTTGAATGTTAATTCTGATCTCTCTCTGCACTTTTTCTGTGGCTATGATACTGTATCTGTTCTGCTACTCTGATGCATTTTGAATGGTACGATCTCTCTGTACAGTTTGCAAAACAACACTTTTGACTGTATATCGGTATATGTGACAATGATAAATCAAGTGATCAATCAATCAAGCATTTGTTGTTTGAGAACATGTTTCCATATATCATTTTTGCTTTGTTTACAAATGATTTTAAACATGCACCTGTGATGGTAATAAATATGTAAAGTCAATAAGTGAAAAACAAGGGATATAATTCTGTCAAAGAAGAAGGAGCAGGACCAATAGCCTGTCCAACATCAATATAAATGCAGCTGATGACGAATATGGAACATTGTTGCCAAACATGTGATAAAGGATTAGAGGATTAGAGCTCTTCATATGCTAATACACTAACAAGATGAATTACTGGCTGCATGTATGCTGAAGGTGCAATCCTTTAGGTGTGCCTGCGTAAGTTAAGCTGTCACATGATAATTCATGTTTACCTTTCAAAATGACTTAGAAACAGAAAATAAAGGTGTCCTGTTAGTATTGTAGGCCAACTTAGGAGCATTTTAAAAATTGTCTTTTATTGTTTCTTTCTCAACATTCTCCATAATTCCCTCCTCAGGCTCGAAAGACAATGACTTCTGATGCATTATAGAACAATTGCTGCCAGCCACACATGTTGAAGGAGGCAGTTATCAACAAATAGGAAGGACAAATTGCAGCCAAGAATGATTTGGTCTTGTTATCTGTTGATGTACACTTTTCAATAGATCGATTCAGAGAATGGTCAGGGCATGGATCTTGTTTGATGTCTGCTTCATTAACTTGATACTTCACAGTCATTTGTTCAGACATTTTATGACTCACCTTTGGAGCTAGCAGAACTTGATCCTAGGCTTCCTGGCTCAGAGTTTGGACAGCACTCCTTCACCACAAGACCCCCTAACAATAGAAGGTAGTTATTTTCAATCAACCTGCTTCGCCACCTCTAAAGCACCATCTAGAGCCTTCCGGTCTTGGTTTCATTTATATTTCTTGTTTACTTTCTGGGTTAATACGATGTCATGAAAAATAATGGAATTAGTGAGCACTATTTTATTTATGGAGAAAGTGAGGACTGCAGATGCTGGAGATCAGAGCTGAAAATGTGTTGCTGGAAAAGCGCAGCATGTCAGGCAGCATCCCAGGAACAGGAGAATCGACGTTTCGGGCATAAGCCCTGAAGAAGGGTCGATTCTCCTGTTCCTTGGATGCTGCCTGACCTGCTGCGCTTTTCCAGCAACACATTTTCAGCACTATTTTATTTATGCCATTTTTGCAGATAGTTGTAAAATTTGCAATTCAAATATTTAAGTCAGAATGCTGAAATTAATAGTCTGGTGTGATACTGAGCTCTGCACGTTAGCCACAAGATTTGATCTCTGGTTTGCCCTGAGTTTGTCTGATCACCAATCGGTGCGAGAGTAAGGAGTGTGCTCAGTACCCTGAGTTATAGCAAAGAGAATCCACATACCTATTCCTGATTGCTATCCAGTGACAATTTCTGCAGTTGCATATGTATAAATTGGACTTGGCTAAGATACTAACCATGACAACTGAAAACTGAATGGTAGTGTAAAGTGAGGAAAAACCCAGCAGCTCTCACTAATTCACGCAAAGGGTCACTAATTTGCATGAGGTGCTCTGACTGTGAAGAGTGGCAAACTGTATTCCAGCATGAGCAGATAGTTGAAGGAAGAAAATTGTAGTAGGGTAAAAATAAAGTTTGCAATTTGTGTTATCTATTGACTGCTGCATGCATGACCAGTTTGAACTTTTCCATCGCCTTGCCCCTCCTTATTCTGTGCACCACTCTCCACTGCGCCAACACCACCCTCCCCCTTCAGTCTTCGGGGCTTACTTGTTTGACCCCAACATGCTGATCAAATAAAAATGATCTAATGTCAAGGTCATCTCAGTGTGGAGCTATTCTCTTCTTCCTGCACCCTGTATAGTGGTAACCTCCATCACTGACTTCGCTAAAGCTGACAAGGTGTCAACCCTCAGACTGAGCTGATAGCTTTGTGAGACAGATCACCATTGGGTTCTTATCTTTTGGAAAAGTTCTGGCCAGCAGAACTGAATCCCATGCTTGAATGTAATGCCAACCTAGATTAGTAGTCTGAATTTGTATTGCAGTTGTTTTTAATGACGCATTCAGAATGAAGTAGAAAGATGCTTATATGTCCATAAAAAGCACACAATGGAAAGAAATGAAATAGTAGGGGGAGTCAAGTGAATATATTGGCAATGAAATTCAACAGGCATATATACTCAGAAATGCAGACTGATGCAGTAACATCAAAAGAAAAATGAGAGATCAGATAATAAAAAGAGACAGGCATACGGACAGGCACAGAGAAATCAGACAGATTAGGTTAGTTGGTTAATGAAATGCTGAAATGTTAATGATCCCTGTTTTCAGTCACATTCAGGATTCTTGGTTAATTTAACAGCCGACCCTGTGATTTTTGTAGAGAATATAAAAGATTGGTTTGTGACTGCTTGTGCACTGATAAATCATGGCAGTGGTTATTCCAAATTGTTTTTTAAATTTATAAATGAAACTAAATGGATATGCCAATGAGTGGATTGCGTGATAGCACATTGATTAAAATATTCTGTTGGAAGGCCAATACAAAAATCCGATAAAAACAAACTGCTTGTTGAAAAAGTATAAGGAAGTCATGTTGGGCTGGACAGTTAATCTTGGAGTATTGATCATTGACTGATATTTTTAAAAAGATATAACTCCACCATGTCAGAAATGCAAAGAATTTTGTCCATAAGTTCCCGAGTGCAATATTAAAATCAATATATATTAATAAGGTAAAGTTGGAGGATGGAAATTTTCCCTCTGGTATGACACAGGCAATGGCGAAAAAGTTGGGAAAATGCATGAAGAATGAAGGATGAAGAAAATCAAAAAAATGCTTCGCACTTTTGTCCTTTAAGCTTGAAATGGCAACTTCAGAATCTCACTACGGAGTGGTGACTATCTTATTTCCATGCATTTGCAATTTTACTTATACTATATGTCACTTCCAAGCATTCTCTCCTTTCCTGAGAAACTAGCTGTTGCAAATCGTCAACATGGAAATCAGAATATATACCTGGCAATTCCAGATTGCTAGTTGCTTGTCCCAACTAATGTCAAATTGTGTATTTGCTGCCATTCTTCTCAATCATTCATCCACATAAATCAGCATTGGCAAACTATTAGTCTCACCATATCATCAAGTCTATTTTCACACACTTAAGGTGTTTCAGAGTTTACATTTGAGCACAGTACTTGTGTACTCTTTGGCAGGTCGCTTTGCATACAGAGACAAACATACAGTTCAAGCATTTGAACAGGGTGGATCTTATACTCTTTGCTTATTTTCCTCATGAAGTCACTTATGGCCCTGACCAAATGTTGGTCTTCTATCCAGAGCAAGCAGATGCTTGGTTTTCAGTACCAGTCCTGGAGCATCCCTTCCTCAGCTAGCTGCATGTTCTCACCAGATTGTGCTTCTGAAATGTATCCAGAAACAGTACCCACAAGGTGAAATACACTAAGCTGGTAGAGAGTGCAGGTGAAAACCATGCCGGTGCATCTTCTGAGGATTTGGTAGATTTCTCCTCAATGAGGGAGTTGAGGTTCTCTGGCACAGATCTCCAAAGATGGAGATTGACTGTGTAAGAGAGAAGGAAATTAGCTGTGTCAGCATAATAAAAGATTATGTACATTCAGAATGAAATAGCATTGTTGGTAACGGTAGAGTAATGCAGCACAGCACAATGAAGCTTCCTGGGTTGGTTTTCTATTCAGGTATTTGGTTCTCCAGATGTAAAGTCATGCTCTTCTCCAGCCAAATTGTGTATCTTTAGCTGAAAAAGAGTGAAGAGCCTGATATCCTCTACCCCCATACCAATGGCAGTGTTGACACCCTCAGCTCTGTTTTTGGCTAGTTTTTCCTGCAATGAGACAAAGAGAGGGTTTTAAGTACGACGGAAATAGTTGAAAGACAAGTTAGTGGTGATGCAGGATCAGGAGAGGTGGGGAATGAATGATTAGAAAGTACAGAAGACAGTACGGTAAATAGTTTGGGAGGATGAGTTGGGTAAGGGCTGTTGAGTGGAAATGGTGCCAGGGGTAGTGACAACTGTAGTCTGTGAGCCTCAGGGAGAGATATGTGCTGTAGCAGAGTTAGAGGGAGAGTACTCTGTCAGTGTCAGGCTGTGAAAAGGAGATGGTGGCAATTATCCTTGCGGAGAACAGAAAATCATTAACTTTCTGCATTTTGTTTAACCAAGGACAGACCTCGGATCCAGGCTGCTAGCTGTCTTCAGGCGGGCCAAAGCTGCTGGTGTAGCCTCCTTTGGTGATCTGCAGGGTAAAAGGATAGCACTCCCCTCCATCACACTGGCCACCAGCACCAACAGTACCTTTCTTCAAAGCAGAGAGCCATCTTGTCTTTTTGAGTTATTTCCTCAGTGCTAGTGTAGGAACACCACTTTGTAGGTTGCAGCATCTGAAGAGGTGTGTAGCTGGGCTTTAGGTTTGGCACCAATGGCTTGAAGGCCAGAAGACTGTGGTAATGGCAAGCACATTTGCCTTATCTGCCACGTGATTCCATGAAGATGGTGCTGAAGAGTCCTTTTGTTTAATTAATGAGGTAAAGCGCAGAGTATTGTGTGAGAAAAGTCATTGTGAACTGTGGTGGACTGAATGCCTGGAATCCTACTTGATGAAAAGTTTTAACTATGAACAGGAAATTTCCACTCGCGATCTCATAAAAAGCTGAAGAATCTCAACTCCACTGACAGAAGAACCCAATCATCATACAGACATTTGGGTCTGGAGAAAATATTGAATGATAGATAGTTGGCTGCCTTGTGCTTTACAACTAGATCAAATAATCTGACAGCCCAAAGGCTGACCCCCATGGAGTTAATGCGGTTGAGGCCTGTTGGAGCAGTATCTTCTCTATTAACCCTCAATTCTGGGAAAGATTTCAAAACACCTTTCACTGTCCTTATAATGTTTCATCTGACCATTTCTTTTGCAGTATCTGAAATGAGACTTGCTGTGGAATTTAATTTGAAGTATTCAGTAACCATTTAATTCTCAATCCCACCTCTCACCTCAGGTTAAATCCACCATCAGCCATCTATCCTAAATGAAAGAGCAGTGCTGTGCCTCTTTGGAACTATGGGTGACTTAACATTTGAGGTTTGGTTAGCTCAGCTGGCTGGATGGCTGATTTGTAACATAAGTAATATCAACAGCATGGGTTCAATTCCTTGACAATTACCATGAAGGATTCACCTTCTCAACCTCTCCCCTCATCTGAGATGTGACGACATTCAGATTAAACCACCAACAGTCAGCTCTCTCTAATGAGCAAGCAACTCTATGGTCTGCTAGAACTATGGCAACTTAACAAAATTGCAGGTGTGGTTTTAAAACACACCCACTGACCTTTCCAGTAAAACTATTTAGAATGCAACAGGCTTTCACTGCTGAACTGTTGCACAAAACAAAAACAAAGGTCATTTTATCAGTTGTGAGAAGTCTATTCCTCAGCCTTATCCTTAGTGATTTGAATATGGACAAGATAGATCGAAAGGAAATACCTCTACCTCTCTCATCCTTCCAATCAATAAAATAGAATGGGTATGTTCTAGGTTCACAGGCAATAAAGTGAAACTGGCCTCAGTTTGAAGAGTATGCCACCAGCAACTCACAAAAAAAATATGTAAAAATTTAGACTTATAACCCAATGCTTATAAAAGTATTTACCACAAGTAATGGTCTCATGAAAATTCTCAGAGTTGCATAGGTATAAGTCTAAGGAAGAACTACCTGCATGTATGCAGTCCGAGGAATTGTAAAGTCTCTTGTAATTGAACTGCTGAAAACTATTTGACTTTCAAATGATTATTCTGCTGTCACACTCCAATTCAGTAACAAATTACCAATCCAATGTTTGAAACCACCTTCAGTAGAGTCTTGTTTGGTAGTAATAGCCCAAAGATTGTTTATGTCCCATTTATTCAGTAGCACCAGCCATTGTCGTTCTCAAAGGAACTGTTGGTGGTTGTAGCTCCCACCAGTTTCAGGTGGTGTACCTATATTATACGTAAGTCAGAAACATATATGACATCAAGTGCAACTTTGGTTAACTGGCTAAACAGAAGGAAAATATAATAATTGCATCCTCTAATGTTTTTAATAAAATGCACATGCTCCTCTTTACAAAATGGTCAATCTAAATGGTAACTTCATAATAGAGACTAACTTCTGCCTACAATCTTGGATATCAATAAGAATATTGTGACAAGGAAAGACCTGGATAACTGTGATAATTCGCTTCCCTACAGTGAATGGCAATTAATGAAAAATCTCCCTCTGCATTCATACACCTTGTTGCTTTATCGATCATTGATTTTAATGATAGCTGGCTTTTTTAGATTTTATCAGCTGCATATGTCTTTTGAGTCAATTTGTATCAGATAACAAAAGCTAGCAGCTTTCAGATATATGCAAGTTTTTTTGTATGCTTGCAAAGAATCAGGTCATTTTTTAAGATTGTGACCATTTTGAAAAAGATTCTGCAGTATTCAATGTGACATTGAAATACATTATAACTTTATCAGGTTATGTTTTGTGCAGGTCTGTTCTCGTTTAGACCAGTTACTGCTGATGGATTCTCCTGGTCTCCTCAAAGCCAATGTACTGCCCTGGCAAAGCAAAACCATTAGACACTAAAATTACCAGTACATAAAAACCAAATTCAGATGCCCAATTCTCACTTTAAGCCTGTGGGCAGAAATTAATTGGCTCTCAGGAAATATTGTTGATTTCAAAAAGACACACGTTAACGCTTTCTTGAACCACAGTATTTTCCTTGTTTTTATGAGCTGCATAAAACTTACGTGTGTGAATGGAAATGCTTAAAAATGGTTCCATTTATGAGTTTGAGTTCTTATGTTTGCCTTTCATCTTGGCTGAAATATGTATCTAATTTGCAGAAAAAGCACTTTAAGTGGAAAACCAAAAACCACAATTTTCTTTTTGATACAATTGTTTCCTACCAACAGATTTAATGAGGTGCTCCCCCTTCATAATCTGTTTGGCAAACTTACACATTCCCATGAACTTCATTTTTTGCCTGTTTTGTTTCTGTCACAGACTCAATTCAGTTATTCTGGATGCTTTTACCCACAACTTTCTTCATTAAGATCTGTTACGTCTGTGTGGCCTTTTGTCAAGAGTGATACGCAATCAGACCAGAAATTCAGTGGTATTTTTTCTGTTTAGCTGCTCTTGTATGAATGATATCAAGAATGATATCAAATATTCCTTCCCTTGAGCTAAAAACCTTGATTAGTTTGAGTTGTTATCACCACATTGTGGATATTTAGCATTTGAACATGTGAGAGAATGACAGGGAAATAATATGAGGTTTTGGTTAATGTAGAGTTTCAGTTTAGAATAGGTTGATATGAGGCCTGTTGCTGTCAGGGAGTACTTCACCACATACCCTCATTGCTTCCATCTGTGTAAATGTTAGTAAATTTAAAAGAAAATATTTTATTTTGATGGTTAAAAGGTCTTGATACCTTGCAACAGTGATTTTGCTCTGTCAGACCCTATACAATATAGGCTCTGATGACACATCTGGGAGAACCGTGAGAAATCGTTGAGGTCTTTTGTGATGTTAGGAGGAATTGGTTGAATTTTTAGAGTTCCAGATGCTGAGTTGAGATCCTCACTAGGCAATGGCGAGATGCCTATTAAGGAGGATTATTGCCAATTGTTGGGCCTCATTAACAGCAGTTCTCACCTCTTGTTGTGCAGCCCCCAATCTCATCACCCGCCATGAGGAAACTACGCATCGAGAAAACTCCACATGGATGTCTGAACAAGTGCCTGGCGACTCCAGCTCACTGATAGCTCCTAAAGGCATCCATCTTGGACACCTTGTGCCACCATTTCGGGGCAGACTCCATATACAGCAGCTGCTGTATACCCTATGACCACGGATCTTAATGTTGGACTCTTGCCAGCCCCTTCACACATCATGGAACATCTCTGATACACTTATAGTGCACTTTTGTATTTTAAAACTGCATCCAGGGTTTGCTGCAGCAATGACACTTTTCATGGGGGCAGGCGTGCAGCTCACAGGTTGGAGCAGGCTTCATCACAGACAGCTCCTTGCTTGCTGAACACATTGAGCCTACATGTACATTGACAACATCTCTGCCTTGCCTTACCCTTTTACACTTTGCCTCTCAGCCAGATAACTAGGCTCACTGTACTTCTGTCTTACCTTGCTGTTTAACACAGACACAAAGTCATGGAGCTTGCCATAGTTGCAGCTTGTCTTCAGCCAAGTCATGGGAGGCAATCTACAGTTGGGGGGGGTGGGGGGGGGGGGGGGGGGGGTTCCTGGCAGAGTAATTCAGGGACAGTCTCTGATACTAGACAGGGTGCTTGGACATGGTCAGTTAGCCACTTGTAGCCATCAAGCTCAAGATCCTCTCCTTGTAAGGGATGGGAAGCCAAATTTTGGGTGGGCCACTGCTTGCCTTGGTTCTTTCTGCCCGTTCCCTTTAGTGGGCTGTTTTCCTGTGTAATATGAGAAATGGAGCTATTAGTGGAATTGTACGTAATAGGTACAACTGTTAATGCTGGAGCAGGTGGGGAAAGCTGGGGAAAGGTGGGGAAAGCGGTGTCCCTAGTGAGTGAGTAGGCAGCACAGAGATCATGCAGGGTTCCCAGAATCAGGGGCTGACAGTGAATGAGAGAAAACAGTGGTAGATTATGAGCCTTGGTATGAGGTGGTACACAGGGGTTAGGGAGTAGAAAGAAGAGTGGTAGCTTATACCCTGGTGGATCCAGGTTCATTGAGCATCCTCTTCAAATGCTGGGCATTCTTCCACCCAGCTAAGACCAGCCTAAATCAGGAGGCAACTTCAGAGCAGGATGGTTGTGGATTCCTCTGGCAGTCCTGGGGGAAGAAGGAGTACCTTGTCCACCTGGACCTCCAGGCCCCTGTGTGCAAAGCAGACCACCAAATTCCCGTGTTCTGGCATGTCTGGGAAAATGTTAATGAATCATGAAAGGTAGCCCTGGACAGACAGTGCTTGCTCAAGTGTGCTGGGGCCTTTTAAACAAATCACCAAGACACTGATCCATTCTAGGATGTGCAAGCAGTGGTGAGATCTTCTGAATACAGTGTCTGGGGGAAATCAGGTTAGCATCACACAAGAAGGGCACTATAGGGTTGGGAAACGCAGTTAATAGGGCAAGTTTGGAAGAATAGTGTGAGAAAATGTGCTGGACCTCAGAATAAAATCCTCCATGAAACACAGCAAAATTGACACAGCCAAAATACATAAGATCCAGCTCTCTGTCTCAAGTCCTACATGAAAAGAAAATTGTCTACCTCTTTTCATTTGTTACTTTAATATTCTTTTCCTTGTCCTTAGAATACTGATGTAGCTGGCAAGACTATGTTCCTCCCCTAATCTGAGAGAGCGGTGGTCGGTCTCCTCTTCAAACTGCTCAACTCCTTGCTGTGACAGTGTTTTCACACAGTTATTAGGCAGGGAATGAAGGGATTTGACACTGAAATGATGAAGGGCAATGATATACCTCCAGGTCAAGATGTTGAGTGACTTTGGCTGGAGCCTTTCAGGGCCTTTAGAACAGTGTTAGCCGCCAAAAAGATTTTAAAAATGAAGTGGCAGTGTGTTGATGGGATCCCAAGGTATTCTTGCCATTCTACCACTTTACCAAGGGCAGAAACTATAGACGATAAAAATCCGCATATTGGAACCTAATCAGCCACTTAAATGGGCAATTAGAAGTCTCATCCCGCTACCACAGGCACTTTACCAATGGCAAAAGGGCCTAATGCCACATGGAGACCTCACCAGGTAAATCTTGGCAACCTCACACCATTTGTCTTTTGGGGGTGAGGGGGACATTACATTTTAAGCTATTGTAGGGTCCCGACAGCAGCAATGACTGCCTCTGAGGTCTCAACGCTATCTGCCTTGAGCACCCCAGTTTGTTAGTGACTGACTGACCCCAGTGGCCCAATAGACTACCTACTTTCCTCTGAGATCACATGGACATTGATGTATTTGATTGATGAAGCTGCAACAAAGGCTGCCATTAATTATTGAATCGACTGCCACTCATCAAATACACATATCAGTCTTACTGTTCACTGAAGTAGGCTTACCCCCCTATCCCAGCCAACTCAGACTAATGTCAGCCTTGCAGAAGAACTTCATGGTGTAGATGTTTCTGTATCATTGCATTTCTTGCCCTTTGTAATCGGAGTGATCTTAAGGGAGGGAGATGATATTGAGGTTATGTTACTGCAATGCATCCTACAGACAACACATCCATAGTATGGCAGTATTGGAGAGATTAGATAGTAAGTTCAGTGGCGGGATGGTGTTTAAGTGAACTGCATCATTTGGGCTCTGCCCTCAGTCATATTAAACTTCCTGTATGTTGCTGCAGCTGCATTCATCCAAGCGAGCAGTAAGGTTTCCATCACATCTTTGACTTAAACCTTTTGAGAGAACAGAAGTTCTAATCTCATTACAGCACATTTATAGTGGATGACGCAAAATATAAGATTTGGAGCAGGAATTGCAGCTGATATTCCCTTGTTCCTGAGTTGAGGTAAACTGTAATGCCCTACAACTCCTGTGTGAAATGGCCTAACTTAGTACAGTCCAGGGATTGCATTTGATTCTGCTTCAATATCAAAACACCAGGAATAAACATTTTCAGACATTTCAGAAACCAGCCGTAGGTTTCAAACCTATTTCTTACAGAGTTAACTATAAAGGATCAGTGAGTTATATGCTACAAGGAGATCTCCAGAGAAAATTGTACAGAACATAAATTTTAAGGCTAGATTTATGTAGAAGTTTGGGATTTACAAATCTGTGGTTTAGATTACTTCACCAATTATTTCCCCTCCTCTTGTGAAAAATGGTGCTGAAGTCAATTGTAGCATTTAAGTTACTGACTTGGCTGAGATGAACTAAGTCGTACTTTTGGTCAATATAGAATCTTAAAGTACAGCCATTGAGAGATGAGAGCATTTATCTTCACTGATAAACACAGTGGATGTAGACATAAATAGCGAAAACATCATACCTGACAATTTATTTTTCGTGTTCCATTTACCGGCAATGTTGTTCTCTCTACTGCTCTGATCGATAAGTACAGTAAATAGCAGTAGATAGGACACTGTCTGCCTTTACTGTGTAACAGAAAATGATTTCATTTAATGCTAGTATTTCTCATACATTTATGTTTTTTTCTAGTAATGATACAATAACGGCACAAATTGTCTACAACTGTTGTTCTGTAGCTGCACTTCTACTTTCGCTATTACAATAAGCCATTCATCTGCAGACTAAGTGAGACTAAGTGTTAGTCAGGTGTAAATAGTCATCTGCATACTTTAAGGAATGGTGATTGTTAATGCAGCTTTAAAATAAAATTGTTAAGGTTTAGACAAATGATTCATTTATGATCTTCACTGTCTCACCAGTCATTTGTAGAAAGGTAATTTGAGTTGAAGCATTGTTATTAGCATTTTCAGTTTTAGAATGTTTGCAAAGGTCCTGTTCACTTGTTCAGCTTGATTTAAAATACCCCATTATTTAAAGAGAAGCATGAGTTTTTCCTGTTCCATAGCCAACATTCATCCTTTCAATCAACCTTACCACACAAGTCACTCCAAACATGTATTCCCTTTGTTATGTGCTGGTTCTTGCAATGTAAAAGTTTGCATCGCTTTTTCCTCTAAAATATAAAACATGATTACCTTGGAACACACATCATTGATCATGAAGCACTTCTCATATCCCAATACAATTGCATAGTGAAAAGCATAACATAATTGCAATTTATTTCTTTATTTAGAAGATATTGATGCAAGAATGTGTTATTGGAGAAACTCCAGCTACTTATAGCAAGGAGTTACAGAGGATTTTGGGAATTGTTGATAAGAAGAGTGGAGGTGGAGGATTTTTTCTAACATTTCAGGTGCATCCTTCATTTCTGAATCCAATGAATTTTCAGTAGAAGCCATTCAATTTTCAAGAGTGAGAACTATGGCCAATTTTCCCCATCCCAAACCATAGTTAGTGTCCCTAGAATCCCGACAGTGCGAAAAGAGGCCATTTGGCCCAACAAATCTGTGCCAACTTTCCAAAGAGAATCCCACCCAGGCCCCCATCTATCCATGTAACCCTGCATTTACCATGACTAATTCACCTAGCAATAGGGTTGCACATCTGTGGACACAATGGGGCAATTTTGCATGGCAAATCCACCTAACCTGCACATCTTTAGACAATCGGAGGAAACTGGACCATCCGGCAGAAATGGGAAGAATGTGCAAACTCCACACAGGCAGTCACCCAAGGCTGGAATCAAACCCGGGTCCCTGGCACTGTGAGGCAGCAGTGTTAACCACTGTGCTGCCCTTTAGCTTTCCACGTTCTGGGGTGGCATGGTGGCTCAGTGGTTAGCATTGCTGCTTCACACCACTACGGGCTCGGGTTCAATTTTAGCCTCAGGCGACTGTCTGTGTGGAGTTTGCACATTCTCCCCCTATCTGCATGGGTTTCCTCCCCCAATCCAAAGACGTGCAGGTTAGGTCAATTGGCCATGCTAATTTGCCTATAGCATTGAAGGATGTGAAGGTTAAGTGCTTTAGTCAGGGGTAAATATAGGATAGTAGTAGAATGGGTCTGGCTGGGTTACACTTCAGAGGGTCACTGTGGAGTTGTTGGGCTGAAGGGCCTGTTTCTAAATTATAGAGATTATACGTAAGGTGGGTCAAGTTAAGTCAGCACTGATTGTGGACAGAACCCTCAGCTTTCTTGGTACTTTTATAGAAGACAAAAGCAAACTTGGCGCAGCTAGATGAAATCAAGATGACAGCAACATTTTCAGAAATTCTTACCCCTTTTTTTGAGCGTGATGATGAGACAATGTATTGATTCGGAAAGATCATTTTCATGAACAAACTCACAGTCCATTGTCTACAAGTTGCATGAATTGAGTTTGTAATTGAATTTTATTTGAATTTTCCAGATATTTCAACTAATTGAGGCATATATTGTATGGTATTCAGTGTGGAACTGCAAAGTACAGATGTGGACAGTTCCAGGTTCGGCATCGGTATGTACTGTGATGATCGACAAGGTGTCAATGCAGGTATTGCAATTCGTCTCAGTCCCTGGACCAAGGAAAAGGAAGAATAGGCAGAATTTCTCCATCAGATCATAATGTATTTAGCTGTATTGGAAAGTGATGATGTTTGATCAGATTAAGTTTAGCTATTAGTTCTCAACGACAGATGGTCTGATAAGATGTGGGTCTTAAAAACCCCCTGTAATCATAACCATTGGGGCACAATGGCAATTTTCTTTTTGTCAAACAGTTATGTGCCCATCTAGTCTGAAAAAAAAGTGGATATTATTGGCAGACTTGGGCTGCCCATTAAGTCAAACAGACTACGAATTGAGTTATTGGCCAAAGGCAGAAGACGGCTTCAGCAATTGAAGAAGAAAGTTTTAAAAACTGTTTCATCTGCAGGAAGATCAGCATTGCTACAGCAGCTGTAAACAAACTGGTTTTTTTTGTATGTGGTCTGCAAACATGTACATGTTTTTTATGCTTGCTTCATGGAAGTATACAGTATATTGGGATGATCAGAGATAACAAGAAAGCCTACTCCATCAGATTTGGAGATGCCGGTGTTGGACTGGGGTGTACAAAGTTAAAAATCACACAACACCCGGGTTTTTTTCAAGATATAATTTCAGTTACATCACACTGTAAACTTTCGCTTTAAATTCTGTGTCTTACAATCTTATTCTCCACAATCACCTGATGAAGAAGCATTGCTCTGAAAGCTAGTGGTTCCAAATAAATCTGTTGGACTATAACCTGGTGTTATGTGATTTTTAACTTTGTACTCCATCAGACCTCCTCTATATTTGATGTCGAGGGAAGATTTACAAAGAAATGAGTTACCCCACCCATTGCCTGACCATTCCAAGAAACCCTTCTTATTGTCACCCATGCTTTTCTACTTGTGCTCACTCCTGATGAAGGACTTATGCCCAAAATGGCAATTCTCCTTTTCCTCAGATGCTGCCTGACTGGCTGAGCGTTTCCAGAACCACACTCTTTGACTCTTGTTCTCACTCTAACCTGGCATGAAAGTAGACGTGAATATGCATTTGCTCCTTTCTCTTGATATCCCCTATATCTCTTAGCTTTGTCTTACTGTATCTTTTTACTCCTCTACAATATCTCAGTTTTTTTCTTTTTGTGCAAAAGAACATTCCCAAGCTAGTCATGGGCATAGTATCACTCATTACATTTTAAATGATCTTTAATGTATTAATCTAGAGAAACATCTAGCATGTCAACAGTTATGTTACAAGCTCAGATTTTAATCAAGTTTTCAATAACTGCTTTTAAGATAGCCAGGAAGTGAAGAGCACAGTTAGTAAAAATGAAAAATATCCCTACCAAAGACAGAAAATTCTATGAATAATGGAAAATCAGCAAGACCAGCCAATTCAGCTGAGAGACAGTGCCCTTAAAAGTATTTCTTTGATTGCAAGGAGTGAGGAAACTTCAGGAGAAACTAATATCTCAATTTTGGATTTTGACCAGGACTTTCAGTTCAGAAATGGTGGCAAGCTTATCAGATTAAAACTGTTTTTGCTTTTCAGAAACAGAATGCTAGTTTTTCAAAGAATTGATCTCAGATAAGAATAGCCAGTTCCAGACTGAAAGAACCTCCATGTTGATTCCGTGAGATTTTTGACATTGAGTAGAAATGTCTAGCAAAAATCTTATTCTTATCGATATCCTCACATTTTTTTTAAACAAACGTCACTGGATAATGACTGTCTGCAGGAAACTTCATTCATTTCACTTCTCTTTAGCCAAGGAGAACAATGACCTCTAATATTGCCCTTGAGGTCAGCTAATGTAGAAATAAAACCTAACACCTTGTAACTTGAATGTATTACCTTCACATTAGCACATCAGAATGATTGCAGGATCCTCTAACATTCAAGTTACTTAAATACCATCATTCCCCTGTCGTTCAGTAAGGTTCCAAGTTTCTGATCTCAGTGCCCACTTATTCATGACAGTAAAAAGGGTGGCTCCATCAGAGGTGATTTAAGAATCACAGCACCATCAGCAATAACGAAATGCTACAGTTGTTGGTCAAGGTGGAGGTCAGAGATTTGCTTTAAAGCAAATGATACAGCATGTGTTTTTGTCACTGCACAGCAACTGTGGATCTTCTCAGCTATCACAGCCAAAATATAAAAGGCACACAGCCATTTCTGTGTCGTAGCTGGTGTAATATTGTTAACTCACATAATATGTGGGTTTGAAAGGATATGAAAGTATTAAATATTCAATTGAGTGCAGCATGTGCTAACTACGATGATGATGTCACGGGGACTCAGTCAGACGAAGCAAGGATCTGTTAGGTGACAGACCTGAAATTCGTGTAACACACCAGTCATATTATCTGTAAATAGTTGCAGCAAAGCAATAAACTTCATATTGCTTGTACAACAAGAGCCTTCTAGTTAGAGTAGAAAAGTGATTGCCCTATTATATATATATATATATATAGATATATACACACACACATCCATGATACAAGTATTTCTGTGACCACTTAGCTATTAAACCACCTGACATTTACAAAAACGATTGTTTGACTGACATTCAAGGATCATTCGATTTGGTAATAAATAGGTTCTTCACTTTCCAGTTGGTGCAGAAAGGCACTGCACCACTAAAGATCAACCTATTGGAAAACCAGTGATAGAGGCATGGCATGGAGGCACTACAGAAAGGAGTTGAGAGTTGAGGGCAGGAAAGTTTGTAAGAAGCAAATACAAGTAAGTCCAGCCAGTGTTTATAACGTCATGCTGATGTCATGAACTGTGTTTGATTGTGTATTTGGTTGAATATCACAGAAAGGATAACTATTCCTAATTGAGGCTGCCATTTGTATTCAATGTGTTGTATTTATTCTTTCACAGGATGTGGGCACTGCTGATATGTCAGTATTTATTGCCCATCACTAACGTTATTAGTGGTGCTCAGCTGCCTTCTTGAATCACTGCAGTCCATCAGGTATAGATACATCCATAGTGCAGTTAGCAAGAAAATTAAGGATTTTGACTCAAGAACTATGAGGGAACAGCGATATAGCTCCAAGTCAGGATTATTTTATGCTTTGGAGGAAATATTGCAGGCAGTGGTGTTCTCATACCCTGCTGGCTTTGTTCTTCTTGGTATTAGAAATATGTTTAGAAGGTGCTTTCAAAGAAGTTTGATGAGTTGCTGCAGTGCATCTTGTATATGGTACATAGGCAAATATAAGCAAGTGTGAGGTCTGCCATCTATGTACAAGCTTTCAATATCAACTTGGTCATAGTCTTCCTGTGTAATATAAATCAGAATGCATAGTTGAGATTAGATTAGATTAGATTACTTTACAGTTTGGAAACAGGCCCTTCGGCCCAACAAGTCCACACCGACGGGCCGAAGCGCAAACCACCCATACCCCTACATTTACCCCTTACCTAACACTACGGACAATTTAGCATGGCCAATTCACCTAACCTGCACATCTTTCGACTGTGGGAGGAAACCGGAGCACCCGGAGGAAACCCACGCAGACACGGGGAGAATGTGCAAACTCCACACAGTCAGCCGCCTGAGGCGGGAATTGAACCCGGGTCTCTGGCGCTGCGAGGCAGCAGTGCTAACCACTGTGCCACCGTGCCGCCCACTAAATCTGGAACATTGACAATTAAGCAATGAGGAACATTTTTTAAAAAAATGCATGTCGACAAAGATGCCAGTTGTTTATGTTCAAATGATGTGTTTTCATGTAAACAGATCTTGATATGTTTGGGAAAAGTTTCCAAATCATATAAAGAGCTTTCTTTTTGGCTGACTTCTTAGCAAAATAAATAGGGTGGATCAGGAGTTACACAAACTCATTCTTATCGCTGGAATTTACAGCTGTACAGAACTCCAGACATACTGTACAACCAACAATGCAGATACAGAGCAGGATATATGAACATAGTCCAAACTACTCAAATTGTAATCAAATGCATCTTTGAAATACATGAGAATAGAGGTTTTGAAAAAGACACTCACACATCTGTCATGACTGTGTTGTAGTGTACCTGAAGAAGAATGCTACTACAGGTGTGAAAGAATACCTTCTGTTTTGTATTCAGGAAGTAGCATTGGCATTCAAAGCTATTGCAAATCTTTGCTGCAGGTGGCACTGGCTCCAAAATGGCACCAGCTGCAGGTGAAGTGAACGCTCAGTGTAACTTTACAGGCAGTCATTTACAGTGGGGTCAATGGTGTTCAACTGTCATTAATGCTGGTTATAGTTCATGAAGACTGCATGTACTCTGCTTACTTTCTTTTGGACTGCTTGTCTCTAAGTCATTCCAACTTGCTACAATTTGTTTTAAAAAATCAGCCAGGATTCCCAGTCTGGGTTAAGCACCAGCAACACCTGATGGAAAGTACATGTGTCCCAGTGATAGTTAAGGAGGTCAGTTGAGAGGTCAGTTGTAATGGAATAGCTGTCTCTTTCGGTCCACACCTGAAAGAATCCACTTGATGGAGGACCTTTGGTGCTTCGAAAAGTGACTCCAACATGAATCACTGTCTTTGGAAAAAGTATGAGGATGATTCAGATGATCCCGTGGTAATGGTCAGACGTAAAGTTGTTGGTGGTCCTTTGTGATGCTTGGATAGGGTCAATGAACACTGTGAATAGTGTGGACAACAATGGGAAACACTTCATTTGACAAACTAACTGAACTTGAAACCAGTACTTTCAGGAGAATAAGAAAAATATGGTCATTCAAATAATATAAATATTAATTTATTAATAGGGCAAAGTGCATAATGCTAACAGTACAACAAGTTCTGCATAACTTTTACAGCACAAGAAAGGAAATGCTAAACATTTCCATCTCCTTTACAAGTTGGCAATTTATGACTTTGGTTGCTATTTCTTCTGGTTCATAATCCCACCGTAGTGACAATGGCACAACACCATTGCATTTGCTTACAGGTAATAACCAAGCAATGCTTTACCATAGTATCAGCTGAGAGTATATTTTAGTTATTCTACTGTACCTTTGCCAATTTGTGCAGGTATTTACAGAACCAAGAATGCTGCTGCTTGTCACCAGCAAACTAACAGCAAACCACATATATTGTGATATAATCCTTTATCAGTGACCATGTGAAAGTGCATTCAAGCAGCTATGCATTCTTTTTGCTGGTGGTTATAGAATACTAATAATAAAATGTTAAGTAAGTCAATATATTGTTCCAAATATCTTGTTCTCAAAATTGGGACTAATCATACCAATAAATTGAAGTAATCAATGGCAAAAGACAAATTTCATAGTAGGGACACATTTTATGATACTGAGCAAATGTACTCTTGACTGAAGCACTGATATGCTCAGTTAACAGAGCTTTCATGCTGACTTTACATGGGCAAAGTGTTGCTTCCTTGTCAGCAACCACACAAGTGCCAATAAGACTCATTGTGGGAACATTTGATGCATTCACAATTTGTGATTACAACAGAGTACCAATAACTTGGGATAAAGTTCTGCTGAGATTTAATATTTGCTGATTTTGGTGTAGCTAAAAAGATTGAATGTGGGTAAGGCCAGACATTATAATTCAAAGTCGTTAAATTTGCTGTAAGTATTAACTACATCAAATCTGGTCCTGAGCCTGCGAGTTGTTGACTCAGGTTCCCATTCAGAATTTGAACATATGATCTAGCTGATAATTCAATGCAGTATTGAGGGAGAACTGCATTATTGGAGATGTTGACTTTTGAGTGAAATGTGAAAGTAAGACCTATTCAGATGAATGTAAGATATTTCATCACATTCTTTGGTGGAAGTGCAAGGAGTTTTGTCTTTATCTGGTTAGCACTCTTCCTGCAACCAACAAGATCAGAGCAGAATAACTTTTTATTGAACTCATTGTTCCTTGTGGGACCTTTCTGGACAAAAAGATTAATCACCGCATTTGCCTACAACAAAATGCCATGCTTCAAAAGTAGTAATCTGAAGGAGACCAGGCACTTATCAGGATCCAAGGAGAGCCAGTGGATGTGATCTATTCGAATTTCCAGAAGGCCTTTGACTGAAAGACTAAAACAAATTTATTTATAAATTAAGCTTGCAATACATGTAAATAATGTTAAATATAATTGCTACACCTGTCATTTTCCTTTCCATTTTATCATAATTTCTCTTGAAGGTAGTAAATCTTGCTGGGTAGCAGCAAATTCACTACCACCTCACCCCCAACCATCCCACCACCCGCACCCCCCACCCCAAGTTTCCATTCTTCAACTTGCTGCAGCATATTTAACTGTGAGGAATCATAAATATTCATTTGATTCTCACCATGCATTTTCCAACATGGGTACTACAAGGAAATGTAATGAGCCAGATCTAACTTTGTTCATATCAGCCAACTCATCATAGTGCAGGAATAGCATTTGGAATTCTCTTGATTTATGTCACACCACAGTAATTCAAATAGTTTCCTACTAACAAAATGTTGGAGAAATTTGTTTCTGGTCAGGAGGGGAAAATGTCTGGGTCACATTCTTATCCATGGCTGTGATTGCTGAAGTTACGTGATTAACTGGAAGTATACAATGCATGGGAATGGAACTAATCCTACCATTTTTTTGTTTCAGTCACTATGTGTGTGTAGTATACTTTTATCCACTTATTCTGGCTGTGAACCAACAAAAGTTGAAAATGAGGACAAACACATTTGAGTGTCAGCTAAACCTTCAGTTCAAAATTATAACACATCTGGGAAACTCATGATCCACAATTTTGGCTGAGCTTGTGTTGAACGCTTGAAATAAATATTTTCCCATTTTTTTTCAGTTATTTTGTCTTATGGCCTGCGTCTTCCTTTTTGAAATGCTTGAGTATCTTATAAGCAGGACATCAATTTAGCAGCGTGAGTATCCTAAATCTTGAGAGAAGCTGTGATGCCTTTAATGGGCCAATCAAATTCAGCAATGTAATTAGTGAAACAGATTTTTTCAAAAATTACCAGGGAAATGTATGAGTTCATGAAAATGAATTCATATGTTTACTTGCAATTGTTTCCGTTTATAAATTAAAATTTTAACACTTAATGACAGATGTTTGGGTTATTGACTGAAGTGAATGAAGAATCATCAGCCCTCTGCAGCATGAGGCCTACAGATGCTAATTTCGATGGCCTCATCTGCACAGTCCCCACCTGAACACAGCAGGAAGGATTAGCTTGCCAATAGGTAGGATCAAGATTTCTGATAGCATGAGGCCCCAACTGGAAAACCTTAATGTATGTTTTACAACAGTTGAATGAGTGGTTAAGATGGGAGCTAAGACAGCCTTATAGACAGGAACTAAAGTTCTCACCACAGAGTTTGCCAGATTTCTCACAAGGTCAGCAGCGTGCATCCTTGTTTTGCTTCTGACAGCAGGATCCATACCACAATGAAAGCCTGCTCTGAGATATTCTGCAGTGACCAAAGAGAATGAGATGTTGATGGCAGAAGGAAAAATCGACATGACTTTATCTATCTTTGAACATATTTCCCCTGAATTAACCTCCTATTCAATTTACCCACTCTGTTTAAATTTTGTGTTTTATTCAATTCCATTGGAATGCTCCAATTCTAATTCAAACTCTTTTAGATTTGTGCCTTGCTCCTTTAATGTCTCCTAATGAGTCACCATGTATTCCTGCTTTACTTTGCTTTCTGTTACTTAGACTAAAACTCAAATCTTCGAGTTGATTGAAGCAAATTGTGCAGCTCTGCTCCATTTGTAGTGTTAGCCTCACTTTGCATAGGTCTGATCATCAATGAACAAAGCTGCAGCCCTTTCCTCAACTCAAAAGAGCACTGGAGAGATGCATTGGTCAGGAAACATGATTATGAGTCAGAAGGAGAGATTTTCGTAAGTTTTGATATTATCTGATATGGTTTGGTAGGTATTGCTTCTGCTGTTGCAATGTGCCAGATATTTTAGGAACTGAGTCAATTTAATTGTGCTGCTGTTGACAAACTGCTCTCGTTCAAAACTCGTGTTTAAGGTTCACCACATTCCATTACACCTTGACTCCAACAAGGCCATCCTAGCCTGGGAAAAAGCAACATGAAGAGAAACAATTTTATATTTAGTTTGATAAATGAAGTGCGAGATTAACTGGTTTATATACAAGTATAATAATAAAACACCTCAACTAGATTAGATTACTTACAGTGTGGAAACAGGCCCTTCGGCCCAACAAGTCCACACTGACCCACCGAAGCGTATACCACCCAGACCCATACTCCTACATTTACCCCTTCACCTAACACTACGGACAATTTAGCATGGCCAATTCACCGAACCTGCACATTTTTGGATTGTGGGAGGAAACCCACGCAGACACGGGGAGAATGTGCAAACTCCACACAGGAAGTCGCCTGAGGCAGTAAGTGACCCGGGTCTCTGGCGCTGTGAGGCTAAAGTGGTTAGCACTACTGCCTCACAGCGCCAGAGACCCGGGTTCAATTCCTGCCTCAGGCAACTGACTGTGTGGAGTTTGCATGTTCTCCCCGTGTCTGCGTGGGTTTCCTCCGGGTGCTCCGGTTTCCTCCCACAGTCCAAAGATGTGCAGGTCAGGTGAATTGGCCATGCTAAATTGTCCGTAGTGTTAGGTGAAGGGGTAAATGTAGGAGTATGGGTCTGGGTGGTATACGCTTCGGCGGGTCAGTGTGGACTTGTTGGGCCGAGGGGCCTGTTTCCACACTGTAAGTAATCTAATGATAGGCTGAGTGACCACTATCTGTATTGTAGGGGCTCTATTATCAGGACTGAAAATGTATTGCTGGAACAGCGCAGCAGGTCAGACAGCATCCAGGGAACAGGAGAATTGATGTTTCGGGCATAAGCCCTTCTTCAGGAATGAGGAAAGTGTGTCCAGCAGGCTAAGGTAAAAGGTAGGGAGGAGGGACTTGGGGGAGGGGTGTTGGAAATGCGATAGGTGGAAAGAGGTCAAGGTGAGGGTGATAGGTCAGACTGGGGTGGGGGCGGAGAGGTCAGGAAGAAGATTGCAGGTTAGGAAGGCGGTGCTGAGTTCGATGGATTTGACTGAGACAAGGTGGGGAGAGGGGAAATGAGGAAACTGGTGAAATCCGAGTTCATCCCTTGTGGTTGGACGGTTCCTAGGAGGAAGATCAGGCGCTCTTCCTCCAACCTAGGCGGAAGATGAGGCGCTCTTCCTCCAACCTAGGCGGAAGATGAGGCGCTCTTCCTCCAACCCTAAGCAGAAAATGAGGCGCTCTTCCTCCAACGTAGAGGTATTGGATGGGTTGCGCTTCGGCGGGTCAGTGTGGACTTGTTGGGCCGAAGGGCCTGTTTCCACACTGTAATGTAATCTAATCTAAAAAAAAACTAGTCTCCCTTACATTAATCGTCCCTCAAACCCTTGATTTACAGATAGCTATCTAACTCCCAATATGTTGTCCCTAAGTCTGGACATTCTGTTACTTGCATTTAAAAGTCTCCTCAACACCTTTATTTTCCACAGTGTATTTCAATAACTTGCCTGGGTGTGGCCCAGTGGTTCGCACTTTTACTTTTAAATCAAGAAAAGTAGGTTTAAGCCCCACTGCAGAGATTTGGCCTGGATGCTCATTGAGTCAGTATAATTCAGAAATCCTGTAAAAATGGCAAGCGGATCTTGATTCTGGGAATGCTGATTTTATTTTTGGGGAATGTCTTTTAAGGATGCAGGCTTGTTCAAACCACAGTCTGCACAAGGTACTCCTGTGCTGGCTGGCTCCAGAGTAGGTATACACATGCTTCAATCCTCCACAACTTTCTTGCAGTTGTGCCAATTTTTTAAAGGAATCACATTTCATGACACTACCAAGATGTCATGAACAATAGCCTGTTTGAAAGAAGTTGAGAGGCTCTTCTTCAAGTCCGCCATGCCCAAGTAAGATTCCCACTTACCCACATCACCTCGCTCCTTGCCAAACTGGGTGATAGAAATCCAGTAGTACATTGAAACATCTGAGCCCTTGCCTCATTGATAGCTCTTCATCTCTGATCTTGGTTGTCAATTGCAGAATGTCTATTTCATAAGCAAAGAAATATTTGTAGTTTCAGCCATTGACACTTTAACAGTCCAATGGATTTACATTTTTATTGGGCTGTAGTGAAAATGAACTTTTAATAAAATGAAAAGTTATCAACACACGTCTGTTTCTTTATACGAGTTTGTCTTTATGTTTCCTACAGTTATTGTTGTTCATTGCTTCTGTGAACAAAGGGAGTTCCTGATGAGCAGGGATTCTAGAACCAGGGGTCACAGGTTAAGGAAGCGGAGTAGGTCATTTCGGGCTGAGAGGGGGAGCTTGTAAAATTCTCTGCTACAGAAAGCAGTTGAGGCCAGAACATCAACTGCTTTCAAGACGCAGTTAGATATGGTCCTTAGGGATAAAGGGATAGAAGGGCATGGGGAGACAGCAGGAACAGGATACTCAGTTGAATGATCAGCCATTCAATGGCAGAGCAGGCTTGAAGTGCTGAATTGCCTGGTCCTGCACCTATTTTCTCTGTTTCTCTATAGTTTGTAGTGGGTGAATGGGCATAGAAATGCCATACCCTGTCATGGAGACACAAGAGTCATAACTTGCTTAGCAGACATGAGAAGAGTGTGTTGTGAGGTGGGGTTTATGGGATGTGAGATGGGAGTGTTGGAGGGCTTGTTTTTATAATAATTGGAATGGTCCCCCACAGTACTGATATGCAGCTTATGCAGCACTCCCACCACTGTCCCACTCCTCCCCCCCCACCAAACTAAACAACAAAAGTCCTGCCATTGAACATTTTCTTCTGAGGCAGGGCAGATCCTGAACTGGGATTTACCTGACTACATCTCCCAGATAGAGTTGAAAATCCAGCACAGTCTAGGCGAACACTTTGATGTAATTACTGCCAAGGAGGAGTTGTCTATTGGATTGGATTTTAGAATAAAGCATCATACACCCCAAAATCTCTATCATTTAAAAGGAATCAAGTATCCAAGCGAAACCTCACTTATGCTTGGTTTGAAACCTGTCCCAGATAAATATCAAATTTCTGCCCCAGATTTGAGTTCCTCCCTGCCACCCAATAAATCTGTTCTCCAGTCCTCCTGATTAATTAGCTTCATTGCAATTAGCAAGTTTCTAATTTTGTGAAATAGGCAACATGTGTCACTTGAATTATGTATATTCTTTTAATACAATTATATCTATGATTTAAATGACTAAGCTAGAAATATATTAAAATACATTGAAATACATAGAAATAAATTAAACTCAGTTAAGTGAATCACCCAAATACAACTAAAATAGCATTCTGAGTTGAGTGCAGGATAATTGTCACCTAGATATCACAGTTAGGTGCACCTTGGTAATATTTCGTTAGAATCACTAGAGAACTGGCACAAAATGAGGAGATTGTTAAAATGTGCAATGTGCAATACTCAGCTGTGACTTAATGTTCAACAAGTGAGGGATCTCCTGTGAATATGATCCAAACTGTGGGACGGCTGCCGGCCAAGTTGCTAATTATATATTTGAATATGATGAACTGAGAGTGTCCATGGTGCACAATGCATTGTGAAGTGCTAGTTGAACATATTCACGTTATACAATATGTAGTTGGGTTAAAATTATCAGTTTAGGTGAAACCTAAATATTTTATGTCCATAGTAACTAAGGAAGCCTGACTGGAAAGGATCATCACTTATTGTTGAACACCAACATAGATCCACTAGATGTGATTTACGAAGTCTAGTCCCAGCCCAGAACAGATGGTTCTGCAGGCCCATTGTTAGGTCTGATTTATTCTTAATTAAAACTTAATATTCACCTCCCATTTCCTAACCAACCAGTTTAGAGATGTTATGACACACCTCCAGTGCAGGTGGGATTTGAACCTGGGTCTCCTGGCTCAGTGGTAGAGACACAACGACTGCACTACAAGACCCCCAAAGTTCAATATTTAGAGTGGGACTTGAACTCAGTATCTCAACTCTGTGAGACACAGTTGATATTGAGTTTGCTATGGAGATTAATAATTGCTTCCCCAGGGGCCTTGTAGAATTATCACAATATTCTTTTTCTTTATTCGCTCATGGGATGTAGCTGTCTCAGGCTAGGCCAGCATTTATTGCCTAGAGGACAGTGAATTGACAACCGCATTGTTGTAGGTCTGACTCACATGTAGGGTAGACCAGGTAAGGATGGCAGATTTCCTTCCCTAAAGGACATCAGGGAATCAGATGGGATTTTCCAACAATCAACAATGGTTTCATAATCATTAATGGTTGCGAATCCTATTAGATCGCTAGATCAGTTGGATTGGCAGTTAGAGGCAATGAGGAATTTGCAAGAGCTAGGTGGTGTGATGGATGGCAGCAAGAGGCATGGATGGAGATAAACCAAAGATACAGTCAGGGAGATGGGCTACCTTCAGGAAAGGTAGGAGAGAGAGGCAGGTAATGCAGGAATCTCTGCAGGTATCCCCATCTCAAGCAAGTATGCTGTTTTGGAAAATGTAGGGGGTGATGGACTTTCAGGGAATGTGGCAGTGACAACCACGTGTCTGTTACTGATTCTGGCTCTAATCTAAGTAATGAAAATGTGTACTGAAAATAAAAAATGGTGGAAAGCACAGTGGGTCATATTATCCAATCACCTTGTATCCATCTCTCTTAAAAATTTCCACAAAGTTTAAGATTTATAAGGATTTATAAGGATAAACTCATGTTTTTGTAACTATTTTTGGTAAAGCTTATAACATACCCTGTACCACAGTCAGGACAAGGAATGCTTGTTGGATTATTTATCTTTTCCCATTAATCTCTCTAGCCAGAGACACTGTGGTCCATTACAGCTGCTACACCACCCCAATTGCCACTGACATCAGTTATCTCAGCACTTATCAGGAAGCAATTCTTAATTTATTTTTATCTGAATAGCTTTGTGTACCTGTGTAAGGAAGAACTTACATTTATATTATGCCTTCCACAATCTTCGATGTTCCACATTATTCAATTATGTACTTATTTTTTCAAATATAGTTCATAGTGTTATGTACACAGATCATTTACTCAGAGGCATTGGTATCATCCTTACAATAGTTTAATTTGACAGCAATGAAATTATGTGACATTGCAATTTTAATGAGACTTCAAGATATTTTTAAAAGGGTGGGTTTTATTCATTTTTCTCAGAATTGCTCCAGGAGGAGGTTGTGATAAAATTGGAACATTGAAAAACACAAATTAATAAAAGATGAAGTTAGTAAAAAGAAACACATCCCAAGAGGTGTTTATTTTAACTGGAGAAAACTGTCACCAGATTTCTCACTTGCAACATGCAGATAACAACAAAAGCTATAACCTATTTAATAATTGTACGGCCTCGTAAAAATTTGAAGTAAGCTATAAAAGACATTCAGGACCCTTAATGAATTTAAAAGTTATCATTTATGTTCTGGAAGATCTTCTTCATTTAGCAGTGTTGGTAATTGTAATGGATGTCTTCAACACGTCTTATGTTTTAGTATGACAATTTAGTATAAATCCCTCTGGCATTTATTTTAACCTGAAAATTGAAGACATCAAATCTGTAGGGGTTAACTTCTGGTTTTGTAGCCCATGCAATATTAACCCAGACATTTTAAGCAAGTGAAGGATAAACCCAACAGCTAGGATTTTGTCAACAGTGTGTGGCTCCCGTCATTTTCACTTGATCTGCGCACCATATATAATCTCTGTATCCCATTTCCCATGCAGTTACAAATAAAATTCTACATACTGACAAACTGCATGGAAAACACAAGCAATTCAGTGGGAACTTTTCATCAGCTGACAAAAAAGAGGTACAGGAGAGCTATAAATGAGCCTCCCGGGCAAACAGGGAAACTCTGCATCACAAGCACAATTTTCCTGCACAAATACATTGCTATTAACAAAAGACTTAAAGAGCACGAAGGTAATACCGTGATTTGGAAATATTTCATATTCATATTTCACATTACACTGGCTCCACTTTATTCATTACTTTTTGAGACTAGTTGTGTGACAGCTAAATATATTGGCATGCGACATGATTGTCAAACATTGGTGTAGATTTAGGAATATTTCTTTTGTTGTGGAAGCAACAATCTTGTGCTTTTTTTATTCAATATTGATTGAATGTTCAGTTTAGTGTTCAGTGATGTAATCACCACCCCGTGGAACATGGCTAAACTTGCAGGTTGAGCTGCCCCGCCCACCCTTGCATGCATTGTAAAGTTTATTGTCTGAGGTCACACACAGTGGGATAATTGAAATGTTGTAGGAGAATGTGCGGTGCTGGAATGATTCAGCCAGTTAACACCCTGAGATAGACACGTGTGAACACTGTCCTTCAGGCACCTCATTTTCTTAGCTTGTTTGACTGTCAGTACCAGCTCCCCACCACAACCAGAATGGCAGGTCCTTAAACACTTCTCCATACACCGACCCCACTCTATTATAATCATAACCACTGACTCATCTTTGCTGGTCTCAAGCTTCTAGGTAAGGTACCATTTCCTTGCCCTCCCCTAACCTTGTGCTGTAGAAGCAAATGAAGAAAAAAAACACTGACCTCACTTACACCTGCATAAAATCAACTGGAGCGCAAAAACTTTTGAAGATTATGAACTGAGTACCATGAGATTCTGATGCACTGCTGATTTTATCTTGCAGGTAGAACTTCATACTAATTAATATTCATGCCACAGGCAAATGTCACTCTCAATATACCACTGACTTTATCTCTACACTTAATTTGCCATTGTGAAATCAAAATTTTGCATCATGGCCCACACGTCACGTTCTCCTACTCTTGTGGTGTATAAAATCTCCCCAGCATTGCATCTGACTTGTCAATTTCCTGACAGGCAGATTAAGTTAAAACTTTCCGTTCTAGATTGTTAGGATGCTTGTATTTTCGGAGAAGGGCTGAGTTTTTTTTAGTGATAGTGCTGAAATACATTTCTATTATCCCTAACAGTAAAAATCATGAGTTCTTAATTTTTAAACTACACTTGTAACCTTACCGGGATATTATTTATGTTGCTGTCTACAAATGAAATCAGCTTTTGTAATGTTTCTGCTGTTTTTCTTTCTGTTATTATGCTCTCTTATGGATGTTCCTGCAGAAGTTCTTTAGAAGCATACATGTTTTGCCAGAAATCTACACAATTATATGAATTAAATCTAAAGAATTGGAAACTATAGTCAAACAGCATTGGTGCATCAATCCCTATTTCTTACAGCAGCCAATCTTACAAGTGTTAACTGAAACTGTTAGCTAAATGTAATGGGAAAATCTGGCTGGTGTTTATATTGACTGAAAATCCTTTAAGTGCATTTCATTTGAGATTAAGTTTATTTTTGAAAGAGAAACTGACATTCCATCATCCTTGTTTCATGTTGTTTGTTAAAAGTCTGTAAAATCTAAAGTGAAAACATCAAACAACAGTGTTGTTCCCTTAGAAATCCAAGTGAGATGCTTGCATTTGGTGGTTTGGTAATTACCACAGTGTGTTGCCTATGTTTCTTATTTTGCTTCTTGTTGAATTCAGAATATTTTGCTTTCTGTATTAACCTCCTCAATTATTATCATAGTAAATTCCTCTCTCAACAACATTTCTAAGGTATACATCTGCTTCCTCAGCATATATCTCACTTCCAGATTATCTCTGCAAATTTAATAATATCGTTTGCAGATACTTTGGAGGAGATAGAAGTGGTTTGACAAAGATACTTTGAAGTGGCTTGTGGTCAGACTACATTGTCATTTTGACTCTCCAAATCAGTTATTGATTAAAATGCTCACAAATCAGAAACAATAACGAAGCATTCTTTCCCCGCCAGAGTGCAGTGACATTCGTTTGGAGTTAACATCCTGGATTCAAATGCAACCCATTGCCCTTGCTGTAGAATGATTCCGTCAGTCTTGATATTTTCACATCTGTTGGTCATTGCGTCTATTGGTCATTGCATCTCTCGTACGACTCTCAACTTGTCAGGATCCAAGCGAGGTTCTTTCATTGTCAATACCAAGTACTTGCTTTCAGGCATCTTCAGTTATATGTCTTTCTTGTTCATATTGTTTTTTGGAGTCCTTGATCACAGTCAGACAGTTGGCGATTTATTGCAAATTTCTAAGAATTTATTGAGTTTGTTAAAAGCATTTGATTAGATATAATACATTAGTTAGTTAGATAAAGAAAGTATACAACCTATCACTGGTATAGAAGGCAAAAAGGCTGTTGGCTCAAAGATTTAGGTCTCATTAAAGTGATGGGGGCAGCTTCCTGCTCTGTAGCCAATGTGTTAGGAAGCTCTTCCCCAAATCTTCCTCTTCTCTTTCTGATCTGTCTTCCATCTGCCTGATGAGGACTGCTGCCAACAAGGTCTCTGGGAGGAGCTTCCTTTGCCTCACATTTACTTCCTTCTTGGTCCTGTGTGGAACATCCACCATGGATTTTATCTAGCCCTGGTGCAATTATCTCAAATCTGGCCCCTTAATTAGCTTGCTCCCGGTGCAGCATTTCCATTTCTTTAACATCCTTGGCCCCAGCATACTTACTCCAGCATGGAGTTGGCTTGTCCCTTTTGGGCTTCCCTTGGTATATCCTGTCTTGAGTATTCCTGTCTAAGCCTGACACTTACTGTTACATCATATTTCTAGGGGCAGGTTATTTCTTCTGTGGCCTTTTGGCAAATGGCCCTGGGGCAATCAATTATGATATTGAATGAGCATTACTCCCTTGCCTGTCCTCATCTGAGGGTCAATTACCATTCTTTTTCAGAACAAATAGTTCTTATTTTCAAAAACAATACATGGATAATAGGTTGCATTTGATTCCAGATGACTTGTTGATACTAGTGTTGGGCTTTGTGTTTAATGGGGTAGTTTTCTTGTTTTCCTATGCTAAAAGTTTGAAAGTTACATCCCCTGCTGCAACAACTATCAAATGACATTCATGCTACACAGCAAATACTAAAAGAATTCAGTTTTTAAGAGACACCAATATTCACCTTCAATGTCATCTGGCAAAGGTTTTGCAAGAGTCACACTAGGGTCTGATTATTGTCTGCAGTGGCTTTTGCTATTGTATTCACATTCAAAGAAAATGATCAACAATAGCTTCTGGTCCTGTGAAATCACTATCTCAATCCATCTATTTTAATACTCTTCCAGAGCAGTAAAATGGACAAAATGGCATGTGCAATCATCCTTATCACCTTAATGGCATCCATAATGTAGTTAGAAAACTGCTGATTTCATCTTGTTTTATTGTTATCTTTCACATTAAAAGTAGTAAAGATATTTGCTATAGCAAGTTGTGGCAACATTTCTTCAATGGTTTGCAAAGAGTTGAGAGATCATACAGTCATAGAGATGCACAGCATGGAAACAGACCCTTTGGTCCAACCTGTCCATGCTGACCAGATATCCCAACCCAATCTAGTCCCACCTGCCAGCATCCGGCCCATATCCCTCCTAACCCTTCCTATTCATATACCCATCCAAATGCCTCTTAAATGTTGCAATTGTACCAGCCTCCACCACATCCTCTGGCAGCTCATTCCAGACACGTAGCACTCTCTGCGTGAAAAAGTAGCCCCTTAGGTCTCTTTTATATCTTTTCCCTCTCACTCTAAACCTATGCCCTCTCATTCTGGACTCCCCGACCCCCAGGGAAAAGACTTTGCCTATTTATCCTATCCATGCCCCTCATAATTTTGTAAACTTCTATAAGGTCACCCCTCAGCCTCCGACGCTCCAAGGAAAACTGCCCCAGCCTGTTCAGCCTCTCCCTATAGCTCAAATCCTCCAACCCTGGCAACATCCTTGTAAATCTTTTCTGAACCCTTTCAAGTTTCACAACACAGGAAGGAGACCAGAATTGCGCGCAATATTCCAACAGTGGCCTAACCAATGTCCTGTACAGCTGCAACATGACCTCTCAACTCCTGTACTCAATACTCTGACCAATCACTTCATACCCGATCACTTCAAAAGGTCTTGAGATTTTGTGGATATCTCCATACTCTCAACTATCCAGATATGTCAATGTTGAGATCTTATTAATCTAGTCTGTAGGGTGTCAATTTCTTGAACAGTTGTTTCTTTTCCAGTTTGTCAGACTTGATTTTTAGGCTGAACTTGAGGGCAGCTGGAACTCACCTTGATGAAGAATTGGTCCAAAATTGACCGAGAGCCAAAAAAATCAGACCTGACAGAAAATTGGCCAAACTGAATTAAACAATAGCCAGATACCATCAGCTACAGAGAACTTTGGAAACCAAGGTCAAAGAGGTCACAAGGTTGATGGGGAACTAGTTACAACCGGCCTGAGTATTGTGTATTGGAAACGTGTCGATCAGACGTTCTCGCACCTTGACTGCCTGCCTATGTGCAATTTATACCACCCCGTATGACAACAATGAAGGGTTTTGGCATGTCCCCATTGGATGATTTGAACTGAGCTCATAACCCCCAATGTCCGAAGGTCGCAAAACATTCTGGAAGGTCAGGTGTAAGGGCTAATAAGAGCACACACCTGGGCTCCACCCCCTCAATTAAGGCTGAGGAAAAACTCATTACAAAGACATAATCCTGGCTTGGCAGCAGAGCTCTGACTATCTGCAGAGAGAGCGAGGTCAGGTTTGACCTGCAAAATCCACCTTCATGGAAGAGAGCCAGCTTTATGTCAAAGAGGAAGGAGATTCCAACAGCACGCCTCAAACACTTGGATCAAGGTGGGTGATAGCCTTTCCCAAACAGACAGATCTACATAGCCAATAAGTATTGTGGGACTTTGTGAAGTGTTCAAATAGTGTTTTAATAAGGAATATTTTGTTAATAAAATCAAGTTGACCTGCAAACCGAATCCTGTGTTCCTTTTTGGTCATACCAACAAGGGCACTTGGGTAAACTGTTCTTAATACATAAACTGGTCAAAGTGTCAAAAGCATGGACAATAATCTCACCTACATTGAGCTGATATCCACCAAAAAGACATTCAAGACCTATAAAGATATCCTTGTATATTTTCAGGATCTGCCTAGCAATCAAAGTTCTCACAGCTACAAAGCACTGCTAGCATCTAAAGACATGTATAAGATTTCCAGTCCAGGCTTTAGATTTGCTTCAGGTGAGTGAAAGAACATTGCTTAATAATTACTATCTGGAATTGCAAATCTTTCTACTTCTCATTGCATTAGGGTCAAAGATTCATTTTCCCTGTTGGGATGAGTTTCCTTTCATCTTGTTTACCTTTACGTGCCCAATGTTGCAGCCACGGAGACAAACAGGAATTTATGAATTAATAAAGCATCCACATCAGCTGAATGGTATGTGATTGACTGGCCAGTCTGCAATGCAGCTGGGAGGCCCTGTTAATTGTCAGGATGGAGCTCATTTGCCCAAGGATGATGGTCAGCAACCTAAAAATAAATAAATCACCACAGCTTACCAATTTGTGTCCACTGGATCATCGGTTGATGTGGTTGACTTCCCCATTGAGGAGAAAGTGACAGCAGACCACCTTCAGCATGTGGACACACTTACCCCTCCTAGTCCTTTAAAAATTACATACCTACATTTTTAAAATTACCCCACTATTGGTCATCCCCCATCATCAATTTACCCTCATTTTTGTTAACTTGACCTATGCTATAGATTTCCCTCCTAAACTTACACTTCACTACATTCCTCCTCCTTTTAAGATGGTCTTTAAAAATCGTGTTTTTATTCAAGCTTCTTGTACTGATTCCTTACTTTATGGTTAATTATTACTTTCTGTTCACATTGACATTTCTTGTGAATTCTCCAAAGAACACAAGATGTGTGGACAGCAGAGTGACAGTGGGTGGCACGGTGGTTAGCACGGCTGACTCACAGCGCCAGAGACCTGGTTTCAATTCCCACCTTAGGTGACTGTCTGTGTGGAGTTTACACATTCTCCCCGTGTTTGTGTGGGTTTCCTCCAGGTGCACTGGTTTCCTCCCATAGTCCAAAGGATGTGCAAGTTCGGTGAATTGGCCATGCTAAGTTGCCCGTAGTGTTAGGAGTAATGGTCTGGATGGGTTGCTCTTTGTAGGGTCGGTGTGGACTTGTTGGGCCGAAAGGCCCGTTTCCACACCGTAGGGAATCTAATTTAAGATGAAAAGCTTCAATAAAATGTGTCCTTTATCAGCAATACTTAAATTCAGTACTCCCAAATGTTTATTGTGGCTCTGAGTTTTAAGAAAATGATAATGCCTGTGAACATTTTGCTACATCAAAGGTGCTATATAAATGAAAGTTGTTAGTGTGCACTGAAGGAGCAAATGGAGAAATAGGAACAGAATTCTTCAAATAGTTTGTTCGTTGCCCTCAAACAGTGGTTTCTTTGTTAAATCTAAATAGGAATAATAAACTAAATCAGAAAATGCAAAATAAGACTTTTGGAGTTGTGGCCATAATATGATAATGGAAAGGAAGCAGTCAATTTACAAACAAAAAGGTGAGATTGGATTAGGTCAGATTATACAATCACAAAATTGGAAACGCAGAGGTAAAATGCAAGCAGAAATTGACACATAGGGATTCAGATCAACAGAATGATTATAATAAAAGATTTTGTAAGTATATATGTTGACTCCATTTAAAAATGGAACTAATAAGTTTAGAATGTTTTGGATAAATAAAGACTTTGTAAATTAATTGAAATTTAAAAAGCAATCCCTTGAAGGTCTAAAGACATAATGATGAGAAAATTATAGAATGTGAAAATATGAGGTTCAGAGCAGGAAATGGAAAAATGAAGGGAACAGGAAGAAAATCTTTTCAGATATATCAAAGGGAACAGGAAAGCATTTTGAAAACTATATTGGTATAGACTGAAATATTAAAAGCAAGAATGCAACTTCCTGAAAGAAGAGGCTCAACAAAGTGACATTTTGTCATGATCTTTGCTAAATAGAAGGTTATCAGAAAGGTGGTGAATCCTATTAAGAGTGAGCTGAGCAGTGTTGTGATCAATAAAAGGAACATTTTAGACAAGGTTGTTTGTCTGAAGGAAGATGCAATGCCATAAGTGAATGGATACACCGCAAGATTCTGAGAGCAATTGGAAAGGGAATTTGAAGGCTCCAAACATTGTCTGTTAAGGCTCTATTTGTCCTGAAGGAGTGAATAATGGCAAATGCAATATCCAGTTTTAAAAGAAAAGCTGTAATAATGTAAGTAATTACAAGCCAATTAACTTAGCCTCTATGATGGGACAAAAGTTAAAGTCTCTAATTAAGAACTAAATTATCCCTTAAAGAGAAAATAGTTGAAAGTAGCCAGCCTGGTCTTAAAAAGATGTAATTGTGCTGGACTAACTTCAGAGTTCTTTGAAGACATAGCAGATAATGGTTGTTGAGACAAAATGCAATAGGGTTTTGTGCATGGATTTTAATGAAATCTTTGACAGTGTGCTATATGGACATATACCAGACAACATTAAGAGGCATGGAATTGTGGAAAGATAGTAAACTGGTTACAAATTGGTCAGAAAGGAAACAACAGAGTAATGAATTAGGCCAATTTTTGGTGGGGGGGAGCTTAGAAAAGTTTAATTTTATAAAGTATTCTTCCACATCTTTAGGATTCACCAAAACATTGCAGAGTTACTGTAGTATTTTTGACTTTCAGTCATTGCTGTAATGTACAAAACTACAGTCATCAATATGTGCACAGCAATTTCCCCCAAATAGCAATGGGGTGAACACATTTAATCATTTTGGTGTTGCTGCTTGAGGATAAAGTTTGGTTATAACTTTGGAAGATCTGGTCTGTTCCTTTTCAAACTAGTTTCATGAAATCTTTTACACCTACTTAAGAGAGTAGGGGAATCTCTCTGCAAGTTAGCACTCTGACATCCAGTATTTCTGATGTGTTAGCTGAATAATGGTACAACACATTTAATAGGATTCTGCTTGCTCTGGGGAAATTAAAATATGAAGAAAAATATCAACACTTCGACCATTTACATCATAACAACACCAATTATCGGAAGGTATGAAAGAAGTGTTTAAAGTTCTGAAGGGATGGAACCACAATGAGAAAAGTAGCCTGTTTTCAATTGTTGACAGGCTTAAAATGAAAGGCCATCTATGCAAGATGAAGTGTAAACAGAGAGCAAGAGAAATTTCTATACACTGTGAATTGTGATTCTATACTATTCATTTCCAAGATTAATAACTGGAGCCCAAACTTTATTGACAGTTAAGGTTTAATAGGATAGGGAGATGAAGGCGTTGAACTATATCAGGGAAAGAAGCATAAAAATGTTTTGGACTATTTGCTCATGTGGAAAGCAAATTGTTTTTGTCTGTTATAACTGTTGTGTATTTTTCTCATTCATAAAGTGAAAATTGATGAAAAATAAGGGAATTGACATTTAGTGTCATAAAGTCATACAGATGTACAGCATGAAAACTCATCCATGTCGACCAGATGTCCTAAATTAATCTAGCCCTATTTGCCAGCACTTGGCCCATATCTCTCTAAACCCATCAAATTGCCTTTTAAATGTTGTAATTGTACCAGCCTCCACCACTTCCTCTGGCAGCTCATTCCATACATGCACCATCTTCTGCGTGAAAAATTTGCCCCTTTGGTCCCTTTTAAATCTTTCCCCTCTCACCTTAAGCCTATGCCCTCTACTTGTGGACTCTCCCATCCCAGGGAAAAGGTCTTATTTTTTTCCCCTATCCCTTATGATTTTATAATCTCTATAAGGTCACCCCTCAGCTCCAGTGATTGATTATGACCAGCAAATTTCACTGACTTTCCTTGCTTCAAACTGTTTGTTGTCTCCCTACAGAAAGGAAGAGATGTGCACCTATGAGAGAGATGGCATCAATATTAGGCCAATGTGTGATCAGTTGTGGGGCAATATGGTCACACAATAAACATAGAATATCTTACAAGAGAGACTCATGCTGGTTAAAATTGATGGAATATCTTAAGAAAATCTGGGATTTTATTGCTTTGCTTGTGAAAATCGAGATTGGAGACATTAAGGTAAATTTCCCAATATGTACTGCTGGCTGGAAGCCTCTGCAACACTACTACATGACGGAGGCTATGGTCTGTATCTCCCAACTTTTTGATAGCTGTCATCAGTGAGCAAAGCTCCCCGCTGGCAGAGCTAATTTGCAAAATCATCCCTCGTATGCAAATGACAAAACCTACTGCAGAATGCATACAAAGAGATGGAGAGAAATATTGTGGAATATAATCACAACACACAGAAACTGGCAATTTGAATACACTCTAGGAAATGATTTGCATTTTAATATGGTTGTCCTGTCCTTTTTTATGTCACTGCATCTTTTTGTTTTATTTCACAAGTCTTGTCTTGGCTGGTGAGTAGTATAGACAAGCATAGAGATTTTATTTCGACTTAACACAAGAACATATTATTTCTCTAAGCGAAACTGAGCAACCTGGTGGGATACTAATACTGTGCAATAGGCCAGAAGGCTTGTTCTAAGTCTGCTTATTCCTGCAAGTTGACAAGCTGTAGGTTTTGTCTGGACATGAAATATCTGGTCAATAGGAGGAAGTTAACAACGTTTCTAACATTGCATTGTCCTTCATCTGGCCTTACCAGTTGACACATGGCAGATTTTGCAAAAGCTGTCAGTATGCAGGTAACAGGTCACAGGATAGTGTTTACTATAAAACAAAGAAACTGTAACACACCTCAATATTAAATGCAAAGGTACCACTATTATACACTTATACTCAAATTCTGTTAGATTTTAGTATGTTACAGAAATTCAAGGTCACAGCATCACTTACTGGCAAACTGTAACATAGTCATTTACAGTATATGCCACTGAATTCATTTGGAATGACAACAGTAATTTGAATTTTCCTATGAAGACTATTTGCATTTGAATATCTCCATTCTTCCCTTTAATGTTTCTGTTCTATTTAAAGCCCAAACATAGATTCCCAATAAAATGATCATGATGTGATGGTGGTGCTGATTTATATCTTCCCCTGTCACTGTGAATCTCTTCTGTGCAAGTCTGCACAATGCTATCAAATTCTATTCGGTTATCAACTGACAGGAGGAATGATTCAAATTGGCAAGTAGGGCAATGTCAGCTTTAACATCTTCTCAAGATGAAGGCTCCAGCTTCTGCCCACCATCTGATCTCATACATCAAGACTTGCCAAAACTCAACTGGTTGCTGCCACCAATTAATTTGGAGTTGGCAAAAAAGAAAATAAACTGCTACACTGACAGAAAACCAGATCAGTTTTAAAAACACAACTGCTTCTAGAGTATGATTTGGAGATGCCGGTGAAGGATCACCTGATGAAGGAGCGTCGCTCCGAAAGCTAGTGTGCTTCCAATTAAACCTGTTGGACTATAACCTGGTGTTGTGTGATTTTTAACTTGCTACTAGAGTATTCAGCTACATATTCAGTTCAATAATTCCAGCAGGGTTAAAACCTACAGACTCAGGCTGTGGTTTTATTCACAACCAAGGCCTTTCAATGTATTGTCATTGACTCTTGTGTCACACGCCACTGGCCATAATCAACTGGCATCTTTTGGATCTAGAAAAAAGTGGTTGGACTTACAAAGCATGCAGCACATAATACTTACCATCACCATTGGTACGTGAGATTTACCTGCACATAGGTCACCTCACAAAGCCAAGGATGTAATTTGAAAAGTTAAGTACAAAGCTTCCAAGCAATTATCCCATTTAACTTCAGTACTAAGCTTTAAAAAATGTGTTCTCTTCAGAGGTTAAGTATATGTTTCAGAAGATCAAAATAAATTACTTCTAATAATAGAAGATGAAGATATATTTATTTTGGGGGCCAACTATGCAGTGACTCCAAACCAATGCAATCTCCAAAGCACAATGTGATTGCAGCATAGAATATCTGCCCTAAACATCAATCTCAAAACACAAAGTGAAGACTGATATAGCAAAGGTATTTAAAATGGGATTTTAGGCAAAAGAGTTGGGGACGAAAGAAATAGAAACAAGATTAGGTTATGTGACCCCCTCAAACCTACTTTACCATCTTAAAGTGATGGCTGAACTTGAAAATTGATTCAACTTTGGACAAATTTTGTCAGTCTTATTGGGATCATCCTTCATTCATCTCAATTTAATTGTGGTCAATATCTCTTCATCAAAGAATGATTTTGTGGATTAATGAAATCTAGTGTACATTTGTATCATTCCCATGCTGAAGTTGTCAGGCCCAATGGAAGGGAGTATGGAGATGGACAGCCAACAAATTTCAAGCTATTGGTTTCTGTGTCATCTTTGCAGTACCATTTCTCTCTCTGTAAGGCATTTACACGGGTGGAGATGTAGCAGGAGGACCTATCTGTAAGTGGTGAAAGATAAATTAAGCCAGCTGACTGATTATTAAAGTATGCCAGAGATGACTGGAATTCTCCAAATGTCCTCTGGACACCAGATGGAACAATGTAACTGCCTTGACATTTCATCATGTTGGCAGACTAAGTGGAAAGAGGTAGTACTTTCGGCCAACTTCAATGCCCTTCACACCAGTTTAGTTCCCATTGCAGCCAGTAGCCATCAGACTTTTCCTCCTGTCATAGAGGCCTACTGCTCAGTCTACTTTGTTTTAAAAAAACTTTCAAATGTCAGAGATAGGGCACCTTAAAATGGCAGCTCATCTACAAACACAGCCAGCAGCTGCTTCAATGGCAGAGGGCATTCTCTCATCCCACAAGATTCAAGAGCCCATCTGCCTTCCTGAATTAGACAACGGCACAGTATCAACTTCCCTCCCCACCCAAATCTCCGGTTATTAACTGATAAATTTTGAGAAAATCACAGCTGATGTACTGTTCCCCATACTGTGCAGACTCTAACCCCCATTTGATCTTTAACTGTTGTACACCTTCTTTTCTTCATGCTTAACAGATGCAGATTTTAGAGAAAGAATGGGTCTGGGTGGGTTACGGGTTGGTGTGGACTTGTTGGGCCGAAGGGCCTGTTTCCACACTGTAAGTAATCTAAAAAAAAATCGAAAAATAACCTCACCTCCACAGCTATATCTTCGGAAGAGCTACCAGCTCAATCATCTACCTCTTTAAATCGAAGCATCAAGACCATCAACTTGAGCCTGATGCCAACTGAATCACCAAACTACAAACTGTATTTTGTTTAACCTTTTTTATTGATTCTAATTTTCCAAGCCATTGTTCCCCAGTTTATAATTTACATTTATGGCTGGGAACTTTGAATTTGTTTTTGCATCTTTATTGTACTTAGATTCAGTTAAGTATAATAAAACTAACTTATATCTTTCTTACAAACAAAAAAACCTGTTCTATTGGTTCTTCTAATTTTTAATAGTTTTATCAAAGACAATTTCCTTTCCATAAAACATTGACTTTATCTAACCATACCATAATTCACAAAGTGGAAGAGGGTGAGATTTCTAGCATTTTATCACATTTGTTTATTTTTACATAATTATTATCAATAAAATATTCCAGTAAATTATGTGCTGAAGCATTTTTTCATAAATTGTTTTCTTTTGGTTGCTGACATGGCATTTTGAAAGTTAGGATAAGGTATCTCTAGGAGAATGTAAGTTTTGTCATGATCTTTCGAATGTACCAATACTTACAAAGATACCCACAAGGTATGAAAACACTTTTGTATTTCAAGTAATTTGATGACATGCTTCCCATTCATAACACAGTATCATTTCATTTTCTAAATGAACCCAATGACCCATGGGGTTGTTTAGGTAGACAGTTTCTGTACTGTACTATGTCTGACTAATCTATTGCAAACTGACAATGAGGACTAACTGCTGGCATTTAAACTTAATTTGTTTAGGAACAGTTGTTCTACACATGAAGGATAACACATAAAGGCTTGTTTGGCTTCAGGACAATGTATGGGCATGTCGTCACGATGCATTGTAATGAGAGATGCAGCATTTATTCACACACATCAATATCATTATTTGTGTTCGGATTTAAAATAGTCACATATGGGGTTGGCTACTTTTATGAACAGTCTATAAAAACCACTACATCAGACAGTCCTTCCAGAACTGTGACCTAATCCAATATATGTTAAAGAGCAGGAAGGCCCTGGAGTGTTAACAAAAAAATATTTTCATGTTGACAGTTTGTACAAAATGTGGGAATATTGAAGGCTTTTGTCTTGGTTCTGGTTCAGGATAAGACCATAAGACATAGGAGTGGAAGTAAGGCCATTCGGCCCATCGAGTCCACTCTTTCATTCAATCATGGCTGATGGGCATTTCAACTCCACTTACTCGCATTCTCCCCGTAGCCCTTAATTCCTTGTGACATCAAAAATTTATCAATCTCTGCCTTGAAGACATTTAGTGTCCTGGCCTCCACTGCACTCTGCGGCAATGAATTCCACAGGCTCACCACTCTCTGGCTGAAGAAATGTCTCTGCATTTCTGTTCTGAATTTACCCCCTCTAATTCTAAGGCTGTGTCCACGTCCTAGTCTCCTCGCCTAACAGAAACAATTTCCTAGCGTCCACCCTTTTCAAGCCATGTATTATCTTGTAAGTTTCTATTAGATCTCCTCTTAATCTTCTAAACTCCAATGAATACAATCCCAGGATCCTCAGCCGTTCCTCGTATGTTAGACCTACCATTCCAGGGATCATCCGTGTGAATCTCCGCTGGACACGCTCCAGTGCCAGTATGTCCTTCCTGAGGTGTGGGGACCAAAACTGGACACAGTACTCGAAATGGGGCCTAACCAGAACTTTATAAAGTCTCAGTAGCACAACGGTGCTTTTATATTCCAACTCTCTTGAGATAAATGACAACATTGCATTCGCTTTCTTAATCACGGACTCAACCTGCATGTTTACCTTTAGATATCAAAGATTGATCTTAGCTTGAGAAACCCAGAGATTAAAAGTATTGTGCCAATTGGGATGAATCTTGACGGAGGACAGAAGTAAATATAATTTGTTTCCTAGAAAGGGATACAGGACAATGCAGGAAAAGCACAGTTATTTTAAGTATAAAAGTTTATTTTGTGAAATTTTTAAACTTGGAATGTTTGATTAGAAATCTCAAAATTATTAAAAGCTGAGAAAATGGAAGCTCTCGATTTTAGAGAATATTCATGTTAGAGGATTTCACAGTTCGCAGGTAAAGACTAGGGAGAATCAGTTAAGTCAGGTTTAAAGATATGGTAGAGAGGGATACATTCCCTGGATTTGAATTTCTGTAATGTATGAGAAAATAGGATGAGACTTCATTTAGCTGTGTGTATTACGGCCTTTCAAATTGTGTTCCACATTTTTATGGTTTGGTTTGATTCATTTTTTGTTTTGTCTTATGGAGTAAACTTCTGTTCTGTATTACAGAATCTGTACAACCTCACGTGACTAGGCCAAATCATCACAGACCCTGAACAATGTGGCAAATTGTGAGTTAGCTGGAAAATGTGATGAGATTGGAAGAAGTGAAACTTTCAAAGTGGCGGATTAAACAATTTAAACCTGTGACCATATTTTGAACATGAAAGAAAGATCTTGCCACTGAGGGTGAGAGGCCTATTTGCATGTATTAGTACACCAATAGTCTTTTATTTATCTCACCTCATTGATATCCATTTTCCAATACTCCAACATGTAGGATAGAAACTAGACAGTGACCATTCCTGACATGGTAGTCAGAGTAGATATCTGGCACGTCCAGCTTGCTCCATCTTGGATAATCATCGCCGACATCTCAGGTTGTGCTCTATGGGCAACAATGTCCACCACCATCCACTGAGGGTGGACACAGGCATGCACCAGCCTGACTGCATCATCAGAGCCTATCTCCAACCCACTTCAAATACAATGCTGCACTTCAATGCTGTACTTTGGAGTACACCGGCATCTTTTGTTAGAATGCTGCTGCCAGGCCACTTTGTGCACATGGATCAGTATCCATCTGTCAATTGGATCAGAATGCATCTCTGGGCTCATTGTTTGTTTCCCTAGAGTTCACTCACTTTGCTTAAAAATGTGTTGCTGGAAAAGCGCAGCAGGTCAGGCGGCATCAAAGGAACAGAAGAATAGGGCTTATGCCCGAAACGTTGATTCTCCTGTTCCTTTGATGCTGCCTGACCTGCTGCGCTTTTCCAGCAACACATTTTTAAGCTCTGATCTCTAACATCTGCAGTCCTCACTTTCACTCACTTTGTGCTGATTTGAATCGTCACAGCATCTCTGCCTTGCCATTCTTAACCTCCCTTTTTGCATTTTGCTGTTTCATTCAGAACTCACATACTCGCGGTATTTCTGTCTTGCCTTGTTGTTTAGGGCAGACACAAGGCCAGGTTACTTGTTGAGGTTGTCAGCAGTGATCACTCAAGGAGGTATACAACTTGCTATATGGAACCATATTATTCCAATCTTACACCTGTACCATGTGCCAGCAGCTTACGCAGCAAACGTACCACAAGTGCTCCAAGCAAACAGCCATGTCTCAGTGAGGCCAAAAACATAGCCTTCAATCATGGATTACCAGCACACCAAGTCAAGGTCATTGCTCATTATCAATGAATGACTTAGCAACAATCAGTCAGATGCTCATTGCAGTCAGGGTCAGGGGTTCCATATCACTACAGTCTGTCTTGCAGGTCCAATACAGCCAGTCTGGGAATTCAGCCAGGCAGCCACACAAATATAATTCAGGAATCTGGTCATTCATCAGTTGAAGCCATCTGTCTAAGTTGATGGTGGGTGGGCCTTGGTCAATCCTGCTGAAGGCCTGCTCAAAATGGAGATTATTAGGGTCCACTGCTGTCAGAGGGAACTTGGGAAAGTCAATTCTGTGATTGCATGCAGCACGCTAAGTTGCAGAAGGTTCAATAATTGTGAAGGGGTACAACTCAAAACATAGGGATGGGAGACAGTTGTGCATTGGAGGAGGTAGGTTACTGCAGGATGCAAAGTCATTGACAGTCAAAACCACCCAGAGGTGTAACTAGTGGAAAGTACAACATGATGGTTGGCATGGATAAGCTGTAAAACCAGGCTTAGGGAGTAATGTTGGGAGATGAAGGCATCAATCAAAGAGTTGGGTGGGAATGTGTAGTAGAACGTGAGAAAGTTGGGAGCGCAAAGAAGAAAGGAACATGACATGAAGGTGTGGGGGGCCTTTGCTTTCCAGACTGAGCATGCGACTCACTCTGCCCCCTCATGCAAATCACTAATGCGTGCTGGAAATGGAAAATGTGAAATGCTTGTCAGGTTCAACTTTGTGTAATACAAAACCTGGCCAGAAGCAATCTTGATCAAATCACAGGCAACATTAAAATCTTATCTGGGGACCACAATTCACAAAGGCAATCCAATTTATATCCAGTTCCAATAGATGTTTGAGGATCTGAGCTACAGGGACAGGCTGAACAGGCTGGGGCTGTTTTCCTTGGTGTGTCGGAGGCTGAGGGGTGACCTTATAGAGGTTTACAAAATTGTGAGGGGCATGGATAGGATAAATAGACAAAGTCTTTTCCCTTGGGTCGGGAAGTCCAGAACTAGAGGGTATAGGTTTAGGGTGAGAGGGGAAAGATATAAAAGAGACCTAAGGCGCAATGTTTTCACACAGAGGATGGTACGTGTATGGAATGAGCTATCAGAGGATGTGGTGGAGGCTGGTAAAATTGCAACATTTAAGAGACATTTGGATAGGTATATGAATAGGAAAGGTTTGGAGGGATATGGGCCAGGTGCTGGCAGGTGGGACTAGATTGGGTTGGGATATCTGGTCGGCATGGATGGGTTGGACCGAAGGGTCTGTTTCCATACTGTACATCTCTATGACTCTTTGACTCTATGTGAGTTGGATGCAGTGAGTGAACTGTAAGTTGTTTGCTGAAAAGACAAGTTGTCCCTATTTGTTCCCTGATGCAAATGAAGCTTCTGTTTTTTTTATATCGCCTTTACCATTGTTAACAAAAGAGAGTGCTTTCAACCATTTGAAGGTTTTTCCTGCATTGATCAATGAGCAGATGTTCGGTTACACTAGTCCTTTGGGAAAGATGAGCTCTCCCTCAGATGGGCTGATGCTGAGGACAGGTAACCTGTGTCATTTGATTCTTGTAGCTACATATGAATGACTGCTATTCAAAGAGGTAATAATTTAATACTTTCACAATTGTGAACTTGTATTTGCAATGAAGTGTAACCTGCACCACCCATGTGTATCTGGAGATCTATTTTTCATTCCCTTCCTACAATGTGCATGGTGAAGGCCAGCTCTTGGGTGGCACCTGACCTGGTGCATAGCTGGGCTTTAAAACTGGTGCCTGTGCCAGGAATCACAGGAGGTCTTGACAGTGCCAAGTACTGTGGGCAGCACAGTGGCTCAGTGGTTAGCACTGTTGCCTCACAACACCAGGGCCCTGGGTTCAATTCCTGCCTCAAGTGACTGTCTGTGTGGAGTTTGTACATTCTCCCTGTGTTTGTGTGTGTTTCCTCCCACAGTCACAAAGATGTGCAGGTCAGGTGAACTGGTCATGCTAAATTGCCTGTAGTGTTAGGTGCATCATTCAGAGGGGAATGGGTCAAAGTGGGTTATTCTTTGGAGGGTTGGTGTGGACTTATTGGGCGGAAGGGCCTGTTTCGACACTTTAGGGAATCTAATCGAACTTCTGCCATTGTTGAGTGCACAATAACTTGAGTGTGATGCCACAGAGATGTGGGGCAAGCCATGCATGTGACATGAAAAAAACACACTAGAGCTCATGGAGAAGAAACTTTGATATGGTTCAGTGAATGACCACCACCAAAACTAAATGTTAAAAAAATCTATCCATCCAGATTTCATTCTGGGATCCGATTTGTCCAGTCATACCATCAGCTGGGACCATAACAACATATAAAGTAAACTCTAATAAATTTGTTAGAAAGTGAATTTGGTACACTGTTATTAACAATATTTGTGTTTGTTGCACCAAAATTGTGCATGTTATCGTCTGACAAGGCATGGCTTCTAGTAAATGATTAGTCAGTGATTAGGGCAGGGTTTAAAACTAACCTACAGGTAGAAACTTAATTTATCGGAAGCAAATTACTTTCCTTTTTCAAATACATTGGTATAATATACCAGGTACTAACCCTCAGAATGAAATGATAGCTCAATACAGCATGAATAATTCTTGAAATAGCTTTGTTCTCCCCCTCAGGAAATCTAAATGGTTTTCAGCTGAGTGTAGGACAAAATGAATTGCTTTATAAATAGCGATTTATTGACTAAGGTAAAGTCCCAAGGTCCCATAAGCGTACAGGACTGTAGTCTGATGTCTTCGTTTGTTGCATTCCACTTAGATTTACAGAACAATTATGCTGGGCTTTGTGAAATTGAACAAACATTATAATTTTGAACTGCAAGGAGGATTTGATCTGGGATGCTTTGCACCTACCCACAATGACAGGCAATAGGTGCCCTTCTAAAATGTATTCTGTCATAATATAAAATAAGTTATTTAAAACTGTTAACTTATTGGAACTCCTAAATTAAGCAAAGTAAATGAAAAAGGGCCTCCAGTCAATTTGAGTATTAATAATTGGATCCTTCTTTCACCAACACATTACCATATGTTTGCTTTCTCTCATTTTCGAACTTGCTCTGTTGGACCATGTGCAAATATTACTGTAACTAGAAGCAAAAGATGTATGATGATACAAGTTGATTCCTATGGTGCTGAAATTGCACCATTTTATTCTACTGTATCTGTAAAACTGCACACATGCAACTTCAAATTGGAGCCAAGAAAGATGATAGAGGTTGTTGGAAGTCTCAGGACACCTTTGTGGGAGTTCCTAAGACACCTCTGTCTTAGGCTCAACCATCAGCTTCAAAGGCTTCAACAATGATCTTTCCTCCATTGTAAGGCCAGAAAGTGGGAGATTTGCTGATGATTGCATGATATTCAGCACCATTCAACTCTTCCAGATATTGAAGCAGTCTGTGCAGAAATCCAGCAGACGTGGATGACACCTTGGCTTGGGTTGATATTTGACAAGTAATATTTATGCCAACAAGTGCCAGGCAATCACCATTATTAACAAGAGAGAATCTAGCTATCGCCACTTGACAGTCGACGGGATTAACATTACTGACACCACCACCACCAACATCCAAGGGTTGGCATTAATCAGAAAATAAATTGGATCATCCAAATAAACACACTGTGGCTACAAGAGATGGTCGGAGGTTGGGAATTCTGCAACGAGGAAGTTATCTCCTGTCTCCCCAAAGCCTGTTCAACATCTACAAGCCACAAGTCAGGAGTGAAATGCTCTTAGTTTGCAATAAATGGAAAAGATCCAACAACATTCCAGACAAACAGTCTGCCTGACTGGGACTTCTCCATGAAAAATACAGAAAAAAGTTTTGAAAGTTGCCCCACCACAGCCCCAACATCAATGAGAGAAATCATACATAATAATAAAAAAAACATAAAATTAAGACAACGTTCAGTTCACAGCTCCTGGGCTCAGGGAGCTGGACCAAGACCACCACTTCTGCTGGGCTGCTGGAATACCTGGATGCTTAAGATGAAGAAGACTTCCACATGGGGACGAGACCTCTATGCCGGGACAAGACCACCACACTGGCACAAGACTGCCACACAGAGACACCGCTTCCAAGACCGCCTTTCTCCTCCTTCAGGTGCCCAGGCCTAGCTGCAGACCTGGAACCTCAGCCTAGCCTGTGAGTGTGGGCTGGTGGTGTCAGCCTGGGACCTGTTCCTCACTCACTTAGAGGCCTTGGACCGGGATAGAATTGTGTCCAGCTCACTGCTGCTCCAGAGGCCTCCTTCTTGAACCATCATTTTAAAGGGTTAGAAGAAAACTGAGGAAATAGAAAAGAAAATGATCAAAAGAAATTAGAAGAGGAAAAGGAGAGAGAAAGCCAACAGCAGCAGACACTCCCCAGGCTCAACTCCCTTATACTGCCGCCAATTTGAAAAAAAACCAGAGTGGCAACAATGTGTACCATTTAAAGATTTACTGCTTTACAACTCATAGTCTCCTGTGACAGTACCTTTTAAACACATGACCTCGACCACCTGGAAAGACAAGGGCAGTAGATGCATGGGAACACCAACACTTGCAATTTTCCTTCCCAGTCACTCATCCTGGTTTGGAACCCTTTCACTGTTCTTTCACTGTCACTGGGGCAAACTCCTATAACACTCTCCCTAACAGTACTCCAAAGACTACCACCCTGTCAAAAGTAATATGACAGCGAGAATGTGAGTTAAACCTTCCTCTGACGGTAGAAATCTCATCATCAGGGTGTGGAATGAGTGTGGAACCCACCTTGTCCAGCAGCTCAAACTAAGCAAGTATTTTCCTGGTTATGGTTAATTAAACAGCTACAATATGTTGCCACTTAATTTAGGACAGTGACTGGCCCCCAAGTGCTTTCAGCCCAATCTGTTCGTGGTGGCCACTGCTGAAGCTGCAACTTTAGCGATAGAGTATATCAGTTTCTGGCTGCTCTTGAAAAGGGCTAAGTGAGTTTGTTAATATCAGAGGGGACAAAACTCTATAACTTATTCTGCTAGCATTTATTGTTGCACTCAAAATTGACCATGCCTACTTAGAAAGAAATCACACAATGATTTCTTCATCTTTGTAAAATCTGCGCATTAAACTGTACAGGATCTTGGTTAGGCCACATTTGGAGTACTGTGTGCAGTTCTGGTCGCCTCACTTTAGGAAAGATGTGGAAGCTTTGGAGAGGGTGCAGAGAAGATTTACCAGGACGTTGCCTGGAATGGAGAATAGGTCGTATGAGGGTAAGTTGAGAGTGCTAGGCCTTTCCTCATTGGAACGGCGAAGGATGAGGGGTGACTTGATAGAGGTTTATAAGATGATCAGAGGAATAGATAGAGTAGACAGTCAGAAACTTTTTCCCCGGGTACAACAGAGTGTTACAAGGGGACATAAATTTAAGGTGAAGGGTGGAAGGTATAGGGGGGATGTCAGGGGTAAGTTCTTTACCCAGAGAGTGGTGGGGGCATGGAATGCGCTGCCTGTGGGAGTGGCAGAGTCAGAATCATTGGCGACCTTTAAGCGGCAATTGGATAGGTACATGGATGGGTGCTTAAGCTAGGACAAATGTTCGGCACAACATCGTGGGCCGAAGGGCCTGTTCTGAGCTGTATTGTTCTATGTTCTATATTCTATAAACCTGACAGGAATACAGCTGAAAGGGTATTGCAATCTGTATGCAGAAGATAGACAGATAGAAAATACTAAGCAGTAATGGCATTCTTGATAAATATAATGAATGAATGCCAATTGAATGCTTTTTACATAAAACAATACAGCACAGGAACAGGCCCTTCAGCTCACCATGTCTGGGCCGACCATGATGCTATTCTTAACTGACCATATCTATCTGCATATCCCTCTATGTTCTGCCTGTTCATGTGTCTGTCTAAATGGCTCTTAAACATTGCTATCATATCTGTTTCTCCTGCTTCTCTTGGCAGTCCATTCCAAATACCTTCTCTCTTCTGTGAAAAACTTTCCTCAAACATCTCCCTTTTACTTTTCCTCTCTCACCTGAAACCTAGTATTTGATATTTCCACTCCGACTATTCATCCTATCCATGCTTCTCATAATTTTATATACTTTTGTTAGGTCACTCTGCAGCTTCTGACACTCTGAAAACAATCAAAGTTTGTCCAACCTAACCACATAGCTAATACACTCTAATCCTGGCAACATCCTGGTAACGATCTTTTCCATCCCCTACAAAGCCCCCAGATCTTTCCTACAGTGTAGCAACCAGAACTGTGCCCAGTACTCCAATTATGGCCCGACCAAATTCTTATATAATTGCAGCATGACTTTCAACTTCTAAACTCTGTGCCCTGACTGGTGAAGGCAAGCATGCCATATGCCTTCTTTATCACTTTATCCCCTTGAACAAATTGCATTTTTATTGCGAGTTTATTTCAAAAATTGTCCCAAGGTATGTCTGATTTGTGTAATAAGATAAAAATTGCACTGAACCGAGTTAAACATTAGAACAGATCAACGAAAGGTTGCTTAAAAAAAAGGCTAGATTAGAGTACTTACAGTGTGGAAGCAGGCCCTTCGGCCCAACAAGTCCACACCAACCCAGACCCTTACACTACAGCATGGCCAATTCACCTAACCTGCACATTTTTGGACTGTGGGAGGAAACCAGAGAAAATCCATGCAGACACAGGGAGAATGTGCAAACTCCACACAGTCAGTCACCTGAGGCAGGAATTGAACCCAGGTCTCTGGCGCTGTGAGGCAACAGTGCTAACCACTTGCCACCGTGCCACCCAGGTTGTGTGGAACATATAAAGATGAGAGAGGGTGGAGGAAGTAAGAAGAATTGAAGATTGAGGAAAACAAGTGAGGAGGTGAGACAGAGAAATTTAGGAATACAGTTCCCAGAACTTGGAGCTGAAGGTGTGGGAAAGCAAAAAAAAAAATTGAGAATTGCCAAAGAGACCAGAATTAGAGAAATACACAATTCTGAGACAAGAAGAGGCTAGAGAGATAGAAAGGGCAGAGGTCATGAGAAATTTCATGTTGAGAATTGTAAAGTTGATGAACCAGAGGTCAATACAGGCTACCGAGTATCGAGGAAGAGTAGTTTTACCTGAGGCAGAGTAGACTTGCAGAGTTTTGGATGAGTTTAGGTTTATAGAGGATAAAAGACGAGGAGGCAAGTTGGAAGAAAATTGGAGCAGCTATTTCTGGAAGCATAGACAAGAGTTTTAGTCGTCACCAGGCTGATGCAGATTGGTCATATAAGGCTGGGTGGTCTCTGCAGCTGTCTTTTTCAAATGGTGCTAAGAAACCCAGAAGCAATGTGAATTTCCAGAGCAGTCAGTCAATGGACTGATGAGCATTCAACTCAGAAGAGTTAGGGTGCTATTGTATTTGGAGGGCCAATCAGAAGCTGTCCTTATTGTAAAATGCATTTGGATGTCACAATAGGCATGGGATGGAGAAGGTGCTTAACATGGGCCTGGTGTCTCTCCATCCTTTTTCTAATTTGACATAAAAATGATCTTTGCAGCCAGGTCACCTCAATGTTGGAAGAGGGGTGTGGAGAGGAAAGAAGCCCTCTATAAGGCACTCTGCAACTGCAGTCATACCCAGGCAGGCAGACTCTCTCAGACTTCCTGAAGCACTATCCTCCCAAATCTGCTATTTGGGGGCTGCCTCCAGGCAATAAATCCTTCCATGACTTTGGAAAATCTGAAGGCGGACTGGAAAATCTCAGTTGGCTGTCGTTTAAGTGGCTCGTAATTTAGCATTCAGCCACTTTTGTTTCCAGGGTTCTCAAAATCCAGCTCAGGGAACCAATAGATTGGTAAGGTAGAATGAGCTTCATGTCATTGTGATAGAGAGGAAATTGTTCGGAAGCTAAGTTCTGAATATCATATGATGCCAAGATTGTAAATAATTTGGTTCAAACTGAGTGCCCAAGGAGGAGGATACAGTGACAGGTTAGTGAAGAAAGTTTGTGACATTATGTTTGGCTTCTCCAAAGTTTAATTGGATAAAATATTGTCTTTTCTGGGACTAGATGCCTGACAGGCAAACTGACAACACAAAAGCGATGAAGGAGTCGAGTGAGGTAAAACTGGGTTCTGTTCATCGGTGCTTTTGATTTAAAGGTTATTTCTGTAATGGAGAAAAATTTCTTCTAAAGGAAAATTACTTTAATTACTTTGTACCAGGTATTCTATCATAATTACGATCTGATAGATTTAAATGGACAAGGCAGGCAATGCTGTAGCCAGGAGACAATCGGATTCTGCTATAAATACTAAGTGGATTAAGTAAATTAAAATAAGCACTTCAAGCTCAGATCTATGTATATATTTTTAAAATAATGGCCTAAACACTATATATGCCATATCAATCTCCTGAAATTCTCATTTTTGTTTCAATAATGATTACTGTCAAGAAGATGGTAAAAATAAGATTATTTATATTGTTGCAGGAAGTTGAAACAACCCAACATCTGCTGCAACGTAACATGCAGCTGACAAACATAATTTGTGTCAACTCTGGATTCTGAACTGATCCTGGCTTTGAATAAGCTCACACCCTTCGGCTTACTTTTTATGATGGGTCTGATTCTGAAAAGTGCAATGCAAAATGATGGAAAAGTTACAATTGTATTGACCTCATATCATTACCAATTTTCTCCATTTCTCTATTTTTCTGAAGGTGCCCAGTCTTTTGTTTGGGTCCCTTTCAACAGAAGGATATTTCCCTTCAGTAACTTACTGGTGGTTTGGCTGTTGAGTAGATCCCTGAGCCTGATTGTACCCTCCTAATTCCAGCTGTTCAGTAAAGACCAGGAATTGAATGTGAAACCTGTAAACTTTGAATAATTCAGACACTATAAGTAAACTTATCAATTTCTGAAGTCAGTCTGTGTGTGGTAACACCATTCTGGCAAACAAGAAGGTGTAACAACTTTGTAGCTCTTCTGAAATCTCTGGGGATGTGTGTGTGCACTGAATTCTGAAGATCAAGAAAGATTCAGATTTGATCCTAGTCCTTAGAATCACTAGTATTTTGGATTAGGGTGGAGAATACCAGTCTCTGTTTTCAAATCCGGACTGTTATCCTGTGACTTCTGTCAAAAAGCATTAGTGTGTGAGTATTAAATGAATATAACGCAGTTCAGACTTTAGTGCCTCGCATGACACTTATACTTCAGGCACACACATGACAACAGGCTATTCTGGTGAGATATTGAAGGTGTCTGTTGTTGTGGAGACATTTTATTTTCTCCCAACATAATCCACTCACACCAGAAGAGAAGGGAGGAGATTCAGCGATAGAAAAGCTACCAGTTATATGCAAACAGATGAATTAAGAACAGACGCAGGCCATTCAGTGCCTTGAGCCTCCTCTGCCATTCAGTGAGATCCATTAATATTGTAGGACTCCCCCTTGCCTGCCTCTTCTCCTAAATGCCCCAAAATCTTTCAATAATAATCTTTTTATCTTCACATTAACACAAGACCATTCGACAAATTCTTGAAGTTGTCCTATATTATTGCCATCCATTTTTATACACTGTTTCTATGTGACATTGCTTTTCCTGTGTAGATTGTTAACAACAGGCCTACCTATTATTTTCCTTCGCCTGCCACTGTTCTGTCCGAGTTTCTTGGTTTTGCCTGTCACCGATTCACTATTACTTATCTGGCATCAGGTTACAGCAAAGCCACGGCCTCCTCTAAAAGTAAGGCAGAAACCAGTTTCAACTACGACTAGAATTGTACAATCCTTAGAAATGGAGTGAAGATCACAAGGCTCAGTTGCTTCCAAAGTTGCTTTCAATGCAGGCAGCATGCAAACTTTTTCTGCCTACTAATTTAAATGGGCATCTCTATTAATATATTGCAGAGCCAACCACAGTGTGGTTTCTGGAGTCTAATATCTCAGCCTCCATTACAGTAAAAGCAGTGGGCCTTCAGTGCCTGCCTGCTGCAATGGTAGCCCAGACTGATGTCATGCAAGGTCAGGCACAGCTAGGAAAGCTGGGCAGCACTGTTCAAAGAGTTGAGCATCACAGAAGTCTACCTATCTGTCTTTGATATGCTATTAAGATTGCTGATATTCCATCCTGGGGTAGTGACAGTGACATGTTAACAAATGCACCTGTTGGCTTCCTCAGGATAACATAGTGAAGCTGTGCTTCCATCACTACCTCTTCACCAGTGACTTCCTTGTTGCCTGTCAGATAGGCAGCCAGTGTAGACTGCTGCCACCAATGTCCAGTTGGCGTAGTTCTAGGACCAGAGATACTTGGAAATGTCCATCAAGTCCAATTTGCAGTTTTGTTCACTGATACTAACCCTGCAAGGTAAGGCTGAAGTCATTTAGTTAGCACCACATGGCAAATGGAAATTAGGCTTCAAACAAATGCTCAAAAATGATTTGTCTTTGTTCTGCAGTAAAGTTTTTCAAAGATTTGTGTTCGTAATGTACATTTTGTGATGACTTTTGTTTTGGCATTGATTCCAAAAACATGCTGCAATGGTAAATTATAATGCGATGGTAAGGTATGGGGTTTTAGGCAAATGGGGATTTGGCATTGTGCTTAATGGTATTGTTGTGCATTTAGTGAATTACAGTCAATCCAGATAGAATAAAATGTATCCAGCTCTCTTAGAAATACAGAACCCTCCTCATGTATCATTGGATGACAAACTGGGTGAGGTTGCAAATATTGCCTGCTCCAGTCAGACTGGAGTCCAACTTATAAAGATTCTTGGACATAGTTACCATAACAGCCATTGGTAATGCCACCTTCACTCTGCTCTGCAGCTGCAGTTCTGGTTGCAGCCACTGGCATATATCATGTTGGATATCCTTGATGGAACTGATATACCTAGCCACACTGTTCCTCACTGAGGCTCCTATCGATGTCCTGGAAACCTAGGGCAGAAATCACCAACATCTCCTCCCTGTCCTCCCTCTTTCAGCAGGTAATCCTGCTTGGCTTGATCTCTGTTCATTTTAAAAATGTTGTAATCCAAAAAGTGTAAACTATTGAAACCCAATTGTAGGAGCATGTAATTCAGTGCAGAATCCATGAGGTTGTGACATAGAGTAGAGGGGTACAGGAGGAGGGGTAGAGATGTTTTGGCTCCTCACACTGTTTAGCATATTTTCAGCTATGCATGTTGATTGAGGGCTTTGGCTGAAGCACAAAACCCTGAAATAATATTACTAGCATCAATTAGCTACATGTCTATTGACATCACCATCTATCTGCTCTGCTCAATTCCAGTGTTTGCTTCTGTTTTTGTATCACTGCCCCTGCTTTTAATTGCATTCTGCTCAGTTAAAAACACCAGCCACAGACAATACTTTGAAGGCATAAATTGTGCTATTGGACCAAAGTTTGCAGCCAATATCCTCTAAACTGCCAAAACCAAAGGAACATAGAATATAGGAGCTGGAGTAGGGGACCATTGAACCCTTCAAACCTGTTCTAGCATTCCATACTGATCACCCAACTCAATACACTGCTCCTGCTTTCTCCCCATATCCTTTGATTCTTTTAGTCCTAAGAATGATATTCACATTTTTCTTAAATTCCACTAATTGCCATGCCAAGACTTTGACCATCTCATTCTTAACACATTAGCCCAGAATTCTATTATGGATCCCTGATGAAGGGCTTACGCCCGAAACGTCAATTCTCCTGCTCCTTGGATACTGCCTGACTTGCTGTGCTTTTCTAGTACGACACTCTCGACTCAGAATTCTATTGTAACTTGTATTCGATTCTAGATCAAGTCCTGCTTTTCTATCACCATCACCCTTACTGATCTACGCCAACATTCCACTTTCTTTTGTGCATTCATTTCCTGCCTTCTATCTCATCATTGGAGGTGGATATTCCAGCAATCTCAACACGTTTCTCTCTGCCTTCAAAGAAATCTAGCCCTTCAATTATAAGGCCTACCCCTCCCCACCTCTTATCTTTTCACCAAAGCTCATCATCTGTTTCTTCCTTCCACTGTAACATGCCTTTGGGATTTCTTTCAAATTAAATATACCATATAAATGCAATGTTTTGTGCTTTGTTTTAGACGCACATGAACTGAAGGTTTGTGCTGAATCTTATGCTCAAATACTGTGCCTGATTATGACACCAAATCTTCTGTGAAAAAGCCAAGACTTTCTCATATCTTTGTTCATTACGGGTTATAATACTATGTTAATATTTTGAGATAGTTCCCAAGTATGCCAAAGAATGAAATTTTTAAACTATGACTTGTTACATACACGAGGACATCATAAATACTTACCATTATTATGTTATAGTAGTGCAGTAATGAATAAATTTGCAAACTGCTTTGTTGATTATAAAATGAACATGCTGTCTTGTGCCAAAAAAACATAATCCTTTGAAGTAGAAGATGGACGGGTCAGGATTTATATTAGCATTATTCTGCAAGAGGGAATGTTAAAATTTGAAATTCTGTTTTTATGTGAAGCAGTCTGTTCTCTTGTAACTCTGTTTTAAATGTACTCAAATATACATTTGATTAGTAATTCATAATAGTGTGTAAAAGTTATAAAATTGCAAGACAAAGTATTTCAGTGTTAAATGTTGAACAGTTTATGAATTTAAACTCTAAAATGCTTTACTGTGCATCAAATGCTGTGGCACATTACATGATTATTGTAACCCTTTAAACATGGATATGTTTAATTTTAGAAATTATATGATGCTGGAACACAAACTGTTTGCACCCTCAGAACAATTAATTGTGGAGTAATCTATATGAAGTAAATTCCTTGATCTGCAGTTATGGGTTGTACAGAGCTGTCTGTTTCATATGTTACTTTGTCACCTATTGGATACACTATTACTCTGCTAAATAATTCATTTTACTCCCAGGTGACCACCTTCCACAGCACATGTTGATTTAATGAGTGCAACTGCATATTAAACAACAATTCAGAACTTAACTTCCACACTGTCTGCATGTACTTTATTCAGTTCAAGAGAAAGGGCATGAACTGGAATGACATTCAAATATATTCAGACTCCCTTATGAATTATAGGCAGATTACAAAAAAAATTATAGCAGTTTTGTTTTAACTGCTTTAACGATCAAATCTTTTTTGGGAATAGAATTGTTTCTGCTTAGTGCTAACTGTATCTATAGCAGCTACTCTTGAGATAGATTAAATTATGGGTAAAATTACTTCTGTTCCTGCTCAGAACTACACTTTATCCCAAATCTCCATGAAGTATTTTCCATTGTATCATATCTTATGTGTCTATGATTCCTCCAAGTAAAATTACTTTTAAAAGTTTGATATATTTGTACTGTTGACTTGCATCATTCAGAAATGGTTTAAAATCTTCATCAACATAGTTGACGTGGGACATTTCAAGCCAGCAGAGAGAGGGAACTTTCATCTCATCAAGTTGGCTTGGATTCGAAATCAGTTCACAGATGAAAAGCACCGTGTTCTTTCCAAATATATGGACCAATGATATATGGACCAATAGCACTGATCTTAAAATACCTCAAGGATATCCTTTTAAGATGTGACAATATTCTTGTAACATCCCTACAGGAATTTGATAGGGCCCTTTAGAAAAACTAAATTCTATTGTAGTAAGATTTCATGCTGTAATTTCAAAACACTTCCTGCATCATTTGTTATGATGGGGAGATGCCATCATTTGTTATAGGAGAGAGGTATGTAATATTGGCTTTTAGGATCAATATGACAGTTGAAAAACCATCTTTATGTGCATTGGAGAATGTGTTCTGATTTCTGAACAGTTTGACCTAGATTTTTGCTATACTTGTACAGATCCTCCATTATTTGTCAGTTTGTATATCTTCTTACATAAACGTTAGGACTTTCGTGAATTATGGCAATGCTTTAAGTGATCTAAATATCTTGTAAGAATGGTATGCATCAAAACTTTTGATATGTATTGATATGTTGATTGTCACAAGCAATTTATGCAGCTGGATAAATAATTACATCTGTTACAATATTCAGAAAATAACATTTTCTCTCCAGTCACTTTAATAGTCATAAGATTGTTCAGATTTTCCTCCTACCATGGACATACATATCTATTTGTAAATTATTTGTTTTGTTTATCCCAGATACAGTATTAGACTAAAAAGCATTAGCCAGATTTTCCATTTGCCGTCAGGACCAAAGCGTGGTGCTCGTCCCACTCCATATCTAGAGTATTCAGGCAATGACAATTTTTGTAGGATTCGCTAGTTAATAGCCATAAGATATATTTGTCTAAAGTTAAAGACAGCATGTTAGCTCCCAAGGTAAGAGGCCTTCCATTGCTGACATATTAGAGCTTTAGCAAAACTGGAGTCAATGGGAATCGGGGGAAGACTTGCCTCTGGATGGAGTCATGCCTGGTACTTTGGAAGTTGATTAAGGTTGTTTGAAGTCAATCATCTCATCCCTAGGACACCACTGCAGGTATTCCCATGGTTAGTGTCCTAGACCCAACCATCTTCAGTTGCTTTGTCATTTACCTTCCATCCATCAGAAGGTCAAAGGTGGGGGTTGCACTATGCTCAACATCATTTGTGACTCCTCAGTTACTGAAGCAGTCCACAAGGCTTGGACAGTGCCTAGACTTGGGCTGATGAGTGGCAAGTGACATTTGTGCCAAACAAATGCCAGGCAATGACTTTTGCAAAAGGAGAGAATCTAACAAGTACCCCATTGACATTCAATGGTGTTGTAACAGCTGAAAACCCCACAGTCAATATCCTGGGGTTATCATTGACCAGAAACTGAATGAGACTAGCCACAAAAAATACATTGGCTAAAAGAACAGGTCAGAAACAAGGAATTTTGCACTGAGTGACTTACCAACCATTTCCTGAAAGCCTGTCCACAATCTACAAAGATCAATTCAGGAGACTGTTCAAACCCTCTCCACTACTCTCAATGAAGTTTGATATCATCCAGGTCCAAGCAACTATTTGTTTTGCAAAATGCAAATGTTCACGTTTTCACCACTGATGAACAGCAGCAGCAATGTACACCATCTACAAGATACACTGCAGTTACTAAACAAGACTCTTCCAATTTCTGGATCAGTGGTGCTGGAAGAGCACAGCAATCGGATGCTGCCTGAATTGCTGTGCTCTTCCAGCACCACTGATCCAGAATCTGGTTTCCAGCATCTGCAGTCATTGTTTTTACCTTTTTAGACTCTTCCAATAGCAACTTTGAATCCTGTGACTTCTACCACCAAGAGGATAAAGCCAGTGGATACTTGGGAGCACCACCTGCAAGTTCCCATCCAAGTCACACATTATCTTGACTTGGAAGCACATCACCATTCCTTCACTGTTGCTACACCAACAACCTGAAACTTCCTTTGTAGCAGCCCTACTGGTGTCCCTACACCCCCAAAACTGAAGAAGGTCAAGAAGGCAGATCAGGGCCAATTATTTTTAAGATCAACTGGGGATGGCCAATAAATTTAGTCCAGTGAATGATGCCTACTTCACATGAATTAATTAAATAAATGAAGACATTTAGAAGAAGAGTCTTTTGACTTGAAACATTAACTCAGTTTCTCTGGAGTTACCATTAGACAAGAGTTTCCTAGGCAATTTCTGTTTTTATTTTATATAATAAAGAAGTACGTCTCATTTTGTTTCAGCTGTAATGTGCAGCCTGTTGGCCAGCTGGGAAATTTCACTTTTCAGATGTAAAGAGGCATAAATAGACCTTATAATGTCATCATGCAGCTATCCATAAGACCAACTGAAATAGAAGTAGGCCTTTCACCCCCTTGAACTTGCTCCATCATTCAATAGGATCATCGCTTGTCCAACATTCTTCATATCCACTTACTTGCATTTTCCCCATTACTTTTGATTCCAAGACTGGTCAAGAATTTATCTATCTCAGCCTTAATTTCACACAAGGACCCATAGTCTAGCCTTCTCAAATACATTGCAGGATGGGATGATACCAGAAAACTAGCACTTGGACCAATGGTTGAAAATTCTGGGAAACTCATCTTGGGTCATTCACAACCAGGACTTGAAAATCCTGCCCAAGACTTCAAACCACTGGCAGTTTGTGAAACTGAATTAAATAAACCTGGATGAGAAAATTGACGTGACAGCTGCCAATTTGTAATGAGTACCTAATGCTTCTGGGAACCCAAGATTGTAGCATTTATCTGGTCTAGTCTTCACATGATTCCATGATGCTGAGTTAATGCAACAAGTTTATAAGAATCATAGAAAAGCAAGATGTCAACCTGCTGTAAAAAGAAAGATTTGTGATATGTAAAATGTAGCATATTTAAATACTAGAGTCAAACAAGTTTAGGAATTTTTGCATTGGGCAATGTATCCTTTACAGAGAATCATACTTTAAAACTGTACGAACTCCACTGGCTTTCCTGTTAGACAGGAGAAGTTAGAGGGAATAGGGGAAGTGATTGATGTTACTATTCCTTTTCATTTCATTACCAGACTTTTCATAGGGTTAGTGAAGCATACCTGATAGACCTGTAAGCAAGGAAGTTGGAGCTTAAAGAAGAGAGAAGTTAATTTCATGGAACAGGAGAGGAACCAGGTTTCTCTCTGTTTTGGAGCTCAATGCATTAACGATTCCTCGGGCAGTTGTAATTATTGAATTGAGTTCTTGCCCTCTGCTTGTTGACATTTGGAGAACCCTGCATTCTTGGAGAGGTGGATCAGGATATTCAAACAAGGCTCCACACTCATTTTGTTCCGATAATCCTTATACTTAACTGATAATAAGAGGGTTCTGTCATCATAGAATTCTTAAGCAGTCAATGCAGGTGCCTAAATCTGAACAAAACTTCACCCACAAACGTCAGTGTACAGCTAGCAATCAAATTGATTCAATAATAGCCAAGTAATCTGATTATCATCAAGCCAATTCAGAGCTTTTTGAGGTGTGGCAGGGGCAGAGTTCAGAATACCTCATGGGCATTTAAAAGTGTAATTTTGCAAACACCTACATAATTGAGAAAATGCTACATTTGTGGATAATAAATTTTGACAGCTACAAAGAGACAAAACATGGACCATCAGACCTCATGTCATTCCTCAGTTAAATGAGACTGAAACAAAATAATTGCCTTTAAAGATCATCTTTTCAGTTGATCTGGTGTAACAGTTGGTAAATGATTGCATTGTGTCAAGGAATGTCTTTCCTATGACAGGATATGATTCTTCGCATGTGATAAAGGTGAAACCGTCTTTGGGAGCTCCCAAATGCCAACAAATTGTCTTATGACGAATCAGGTAAGCTGCAGAACATTCACACGATCCCAAGTGTTCATTGAATTGATTAATTCCATATGATATCAAGAAACATTTCGAGGCACTGAATGGCTTTGGGGCCTGACAACTTTCTGGCAATAGTACTGAAGATCTGTGCACCAGAACTTGCTGCACACCTACTCAGCTGTTCCAACACAGGCACTTTCTTGATAATGTGGAAAATTCACCAGGTATGTCCTGTACACAAAAAATGGATAAACTTAACCTGGCCAAATACCATCCCTCTGCTTTCAATCATCAGAAATGTATAGGGGGTGTCATCAGCAATGTCATCAAGCAGCACTTTCTTAGCATCAATCTGCTCACTGACAATCAGTTTTGTGTTGTGCTGATGTCATTCAACTCCTCAGCTCATTGCAGTCTTAGGTCAATCATGGACAGAAATGCTACATACTAGAGGTGAGAGGAGCTTGACTGCCCTTGATATCAAAATTGTATTTGCCTGAATGTGTTATCAAGGAGCTCAAGCCAAACTGAAATTGGGGAAAAACTCCCTGCTGACTGGAATCGTAACTTGCACTTAGCAAGGTGGTTGTTGTTGTTGGAGGTCGTTCATCTCTGCCTGAGAACATCTCTGCAGGAATTCCTTAGCGTAATATTCTTCAGCTGCTTCATCAAAGACCCTTCCTCCATAGAATCCCTACAGTTTAGAAGCAGGCCATTTGGCCCATTGAGTCCACACCACCCTTCCAAAGAGCATCCACCCAGACTCTTCCCTAGCTCCGTAACCCTGCAATTTTCCTATGGCTAATCCATTACACATCCCTGGATACTCTGGGCAATTTAGCATGGCCAATGTAACTAATCTGTGCATCATAAGGTCAGAAGTGGAGACATTCACTGATGACTGCACAATGTTCAACACCATTCACAACAAATAAACAGGTTTGGACTGAGAAGTGGCAAGTAACATTTGAACCACATGCATGGAGGTAATGACCATCTTCAACAAGAGAAAATATAACCACTGCCTCTTGATTTTCCATGGCTTTACCATCACCGAATCATCCACTATCAACATCCTCGGCATTGCCATTGACCAGAAACTGAATTGTGCTAGTCGTATAAGTACTATGGCTGTATGAGTTCATTGGAGGCAAGGAATTTTGCAGCAACTAGCTCAACTCTTCTCTCCTTAAATTCTATTCAGCATCAAAAATATACAAGTTAGGATTATGATGGAATAATCCCCACTTGTCAGAATGTGCTCACTTCCAACAATACTAAAGAAGCTTGACACCATTTAAGACAAACAGCCCACTTGATTGTCATCACATCCACAAACATTCAGTTTGGAATACCACTGGTCACTTTTCTCCATTTCGAGAAATTCCCTTCAACTACTACTCTCTGTCTCCTGTTACTCAACCAGTTATTTATCCATTGAGCTAGAACACCCTGCACACCATGTGACTTCACTTTCTCCATTAGTCTACCATGGGGAACTGACACTCAGCAGGAGTGGTGTGTACAGTCTACAAGATACACTGCAGAAGGTCATCAAGGCTCCTTTGACAGCATCTACCAAAACCATGAACAATTCCATCTGGAAGGGTAGCAGACATGTGGAAATCCCTTCAAATGCCCTCCAAGCCACTCATAACCTCAACTTGGAAATTTATTGTCATTCCTTTTTTGTTGTTATGTCAAAATCGTGGAATTCCCTCTCTAATAGCATTCAGAATATCAGGGGTTCAAGATGGTAGCTTATCACCACCTTTTCAAGGCCAACTAAAGGGTTATCACCATCTTCTCAAGGCCAATTAATGCTGGCCCAGCCAGTAATGCCCATACCTTTAAATGAATAAAGAAAAATCATTTTGAATTTTAAAGGCATTGTAGATATTCAAGGGTTTGATCAATGGTAATTGGCAGAACGCACATCATAAAATATATAATTAATGACAACAATAAAATAACGTCACTCGATGGGTTTGAAAAATTGTTTTTTCAACTCACTATGCAGAATGATGTAGTTTGACTTCATTATAGGTGTGCAACCGTGTTATTGGTATTTATATATTTAATACAATTTTGTGAAAACCAATATTAATATCCAAATGCTAAAATGTGATTCTAATGAAATGTCAGACTTTAATAAAGAACAAAGAAAATTTACAGCACAGGAACAGGCCCTTCAGCCCTCCAAGCCTGAGCCAATCCAAATCCACTGTCTAAACCGGTCAATTCTTAAGCATCTGTATCCGTCTGCTCTCCACTTACTCATGCATCTGTCCAGTCGCATCTTAAATGAATCTATCATGCCTGCCTCCACCACCTCTGCTGGCAATGCGTTCCAAACACCCACCACCCTCTGTGTGAAGTACTTGCTGCGTATATCCCCCTTAAACTTTCCACCTCTCACCTTGAAAGCGTGACCTCTCATTATTAAATCCTTTACCCTGGGAAAAAGCTTGTCCCTATCCAGCCTGTCTATAACCTTCATGATTTTGTAAACCTCAATCAGGTCCCCCCTCAATCTCCTTTTTTCTAATGAAAATAAACGTAACCTACTCAACCTGTCTTCATAGCTAGCACCTTCCATACCAGGCAACATCTTTGTAAACCTTCTCTGCACCCTCTCCAAAGCGTCCACATCCTTTTGGTAATGTGGCGACCAGAACTGTACACAGTATTCTAAATGCGGCCGAACCAATGTCTTGTACAATTTTAACTTGACTTGCCAGCTCTTATACTCAATACCCCGTCCAATGAAGGCAAGCATACTATATGCCTTCTTGACCACCCTATCCACCTGTGCAGCAACCTTCAGGGTACAGTGGACCTGCACTCCCAGATCTCTCTGCCCATCAACTTTTCCCAAGGCTCTTCCGTTCATTGTATAATTCACTTTAGAATTAGTCTTGTCTAAATGCATCACCTCACATTTGTGTGGATTGAAATCCATCTGCAACTTTTCTGCCCAACTCTCCAGTCTATCTATATCCTCCTGTATTCTCTGACAGGAGGATCTGAGCTACAGGGAGAGGCTGAACAGTCTGGGGCTGTTTTCCCTGGAGCGTCGGAGGCTGAGGGGTGACCTTATGGAGGTTTACAAAATTATGAGGGGCATGAATAGGATAAATAGACAAAGTCTTTTCCCTGGAGTCAGGGAATCCAGAACTAGAGGGCATAGGTTTAGGGTGAGAGGGGAGAGATATAAAAGAGACCTAAGGGGCAACTTTTTCACACAGAGGGTGGTATGTGTATGGAATGAGCTGCCAGAGGATGTGGTGGAGGTTGGTACAATTGCAACATTTAAGAGGCATTTGGATGGGTATATGAATAGGAAGGGTTTGGAGGGATATGGGCCGGGTGCTGGCAGGTGTGACTAGATTGGGTTGGGATATCTGGTCGGCATGGACGGGTTGGACTGAAGGGTCTGTTTCCATGCTGTACATCTCTATGACTCTATGACTCCATGACAGTCCCTTATGCTTTCTGCTACTCCACCAATCTTCGTGTCATCTGCAAACTTGCTGATCATACCAACATTGCCCTCTTCCAGATCATTTATGTATATCAGAAACAACAGTAGCCCCAACACTGACCCCTGTGGAATACCACTGGTCACTTTTCTCCATTTCGAGAAATTCCCTTCAACTACTACTCTCTGTCTCCTGTTACTCAACCAGTTCTTTATCCACCTAGCTAGAACACCCTGCACACCATGTGACTTCACTTTCTCCATTAGTCTACCATGGGGAACCTTATCAACCGCCTTACTAAAGTCCATGTATATGACATCAACAGCCCTTTCTTCATCTATCAACTCGGTCACTTCCTTGAAGAACTCTATTAAGTTGGTAAGGCACAATCTCCCCCACACAAAACCATGTTGTCTATCACTGATAAGCCCATTATTTTCTAAATATAAATAGATCCTATCCCTCAGTACCCTCTCCAGCAACTTTCCCACCACTGTCAGGCTCACTAATCTGTAGTTATCCAGAATATCCCTACTACCCTTCTTGTACAGAGGACAACATGAGCAACCTTCCAGTCCTCTGGCACCTCACCTATATTTAAGGATGTCACAAAGATATCTGTCAGGACCCCAGCTATTTCCTCTCTCACCTCCCTCAGTAACCTGGGATAGATTCCATCCGGTCCTGGGTATTTGACCACCTTAATAACCTCAATCCTACCCAACACATCTTCTCTACTTATGTTATTAATGACTAAAGATTGTACACTAATGCCATTTTTTTTATCTGTTGAGACTTTTGTAAAGTCAAAGTATGCCAGGTCTTAGGAAAAAGCACCTAGCAATATCTGGAAAAAAAAAGGACAATAAACCAAATGTATATAAATTTCAGCATAACCTTGTAGCATTTTGTATATATGTACAATGGCATGGCCCATGCCAGTAGTTGAACTCTTGCTTCAGAAGATCTTAGGTTTCAACTCCACTCAGACTTGAGCACATTACAAAGGCTGGTAATTGGAGTACTGAAGGTGTCCTACAATGTTAGAGATGCTTGCTAAGATTTTCATTCTCAAGGCAGTTAGCAGGAATCAGGAAAATTGCTGCACTGTGCAAATGTTGCTTCAGGGGGTATGATCTTCATTGCCAGGAGCAGGGGTGGGCTACAGTCAGACCAGCCAACCTAGCTGAGATGGACTGTCTAAAAGGCCTGCACAGATGTTGTGGGATGTTGGACCCAGTTATAGTGAGGATTATAAGGATTAGTCCTTCTCTGTTGTTAGGTCAAAACCCTGGAATGACCTGTGTAACAACACTGTGAGCATACCTATATTAGATAAACTGAAAGAAGGAAGTTCCAGCACAGCGTATGGGGTGATGAGCAAGCAATACTCATTTCATATACAAAATAAAATAAATTATTGATCTTTTCATGAACTTCCCAGCTCTTTTGAATCAAAACACTTATCCATTGTCCTTGAAGGAATTTATACATTAATTGCTTTTGATGGGAATGTATTCCATATTTTCTCTCTATTTCTGGGGTCAAAAGTTTGGCACAGTTGGAAAAGAAAAATATTTTTAATCTTTGAAGTATTTTTAAGTATTGAAGTCTTTTCTATATTCCATGCCTGCCTTCCAGTAACATAATCACAATTTAAGTGAAATAATCTCCAATTACTTGTATTGTTTACTTAAGCAATTTAAACACTTGTGCATCAGCTCAGTTTTCTTTTCTCCAGTGAGACCAGAATCAATTCTGTCTGTCTTTCCTCATAACATGGAGTTTTAAGTACTGGAGCATCAATCATCAAGAAATCCACAGTCCATTCATCCAGCCTCCAAGCTAAAAGGAACAATCATAATTTATTTCACCTTTGTGCTTAGTGCCACTGTTGACACAAAAACCCTGAGATTTTTGTGTCAACTTGCTTATTTGCTTATTTCTTTTTTAACGTAGTTATTCTATGTTGATAATCAACCTTCATTCAGGGAACCCAACATTAGCAATTGCATGATTTGGAGATGCCGGTGTTGGACTGGGGGGTACAAAGTTAAAAATCACACAACACCAGGTTATAGTCCAACAGGTTTAATTGGAAGCACACTAGCTTTCGGAGCGACGCCTGATCACCTGATGAAGGAGCGTCGCTCCGAAAGCTAGTGTGCTTCCAATTAAACCTGTTGGACTATAACCTGGTGTTGTGTGATTTTTAACTTTTAGCAATTGCAGTTTGATGTGCATCGTCATATTGAACCTCATTCAAACACCATCCAGCAATAAGTACTATTAATGAATCTTCAGTCCAAAACTTAGCAACATGCATTAATTCATCTTTTCATGAGTTGTCTTATTCACAGAGTACTTAGTCAACAAATATCAGCATGGATAGTGAGCAGGTGAAACAATGGGCTCTCATAGTCTATAAAGGCATGAAGACAGTGCTGCTCACCAATCATTAGGATCTATCTAAAGATGTCACGTGTAAGCTGCATAGTAATGGTAGCATTAAGGGAAAGGTTAATAATGTTGATCAATAGCATTGGAGATTACTGTTAAAATTTCATATCTGAACTTACCAGTCTGATGGTAACATGATTTGAGCCAAAATAATATTCCCCAATTCTTTTATTGTAGCACACAATAAATTGGGTGATTTTCCCAAACAATTTGAATTTCGTAGGAATAATTGTTCTGTCATAGTGCACCTCGGATTAGCCTGATTTTGAATCAATTGAGAGTTGATGACTTTGAAAGTAAAACAAGTAAAAGGGATGAATAATACATGCTAGTCCAATCCATCTTGTACACTTCAGAATGCAGGTCCACTATGACTAGTACAGTCATTTCCAAAAAAAATTATTGTCTAATTGCTGGTTTTCCACTCTGGAATGCATTTTTCACTTCTTTTAGAACTGTGTCAAATATTTGCCTCAACGTTGTAATGTGTCAGCAAAGTAGTTTCTATTTTAAATGGTGCAACCAGGAAACAATGGGGGCTAAATTGAAAAGCTCTCAAGATCGCAATGTAAGATTGTCTAGTAACTAAAGATTGTATGCAAAGCTGATGCTGCCTGGTCACTCCATGATTCTGGCATGCAGCCAGGAAAGTGCGACTATGTGGCTGTATATCTCAGTGAGGGAGAGGTTTGTGTGAGGTTTGCAGAATCTCAAGCTGACCTGCACTGCTTAAAGTCAGACTGCACCTCTTAACAGTGAAGAGCATGCTGTATACTATAGGCTGAAAATGCATGAACAAGATTTCAACACCTTCAGGAGCAGAAATAGCAAAGGTTTTTGAATACAGCATGGAGTTCTTGATACAGGAGGTTGATCAGTGGAGAGAAAGTTTGGGGCTCAGTCCTGCAAAAAATGTACTGCAAAAGCAATGGGAAGAGGTGGCACTAGTGATGAATCATATCAGTCTGACACTAAGAATGTTGATACAATGAATAGACAGGCAATGACCATCACCAAAAAGAGACAATCTAACTACCAGCCTTAACATTCAATGATGTACCATCAATGGATCTCCCACTATCAACTCTGGGGGTTACCATTGACCAGAAACTCAACTGGACTCACCACACAAGCATAGTGGCTACAAGAGCAGGTCAGTGGCTAGGAATATTGCGGCAAGCAGCTCATCACCTGACTCCACAAATCCTTGCCACCATCTACAAAGCACAAGTCAGGAGTATGATGGAACACACCCCACTTGCCTGGATGACTGCAGCTCCAACAACACTCAAAAAGCTTGACACCATCCAGGACAGAGCAACCCACTTGACTGGCACGGCACCCACAAGCATCAACTCCCTCCACCACCAATGCCCAGTAGCAGCAGTGTGTACTATCCAGAAGGTGCACTGCAGAAATTCACTAAAGATCCTCAGACAGTACCTCTCAAACCCATGACCAATTTCATCCAGAAGGGTAAGGGCAGCAGATATATGGGAACACCATCACTTGCACGTTCCCCTACAAGCCACTCACAATCTTGACTTGGAAATATATCACCGTTCCTTTAATGTAAACAACTTTATTCAAAAAGGGAGGGACACTTGTCAATCCAGGCCTGGATATTGTCCAGATCTTGCTGCATTTAAAAATGAACTGCTTCAGTATGTGAGGAGTTGTGAGTGGTGTTCAACATTGTGCAATCGTCAGTGACCATTCCCACTTCTGATCTTATGGTGAAGAGAAGAACATTGATGAAGCAACTGATTTTCATTGAGTTTAGGACAGAGAGTTTGCCCCCTGATACTCAGTGATTCTCAGTTTGCTAGGGCCCCTTAATGTCACACTTGGTTGAATTTAGACTTGATGTCACTCTCACCTCACCTATGGAATTCAGCTCTTTTGTCCATGTTTGGACCATGGCTCTAATGAGATCAGGAGCTGAGTATTCTTGGTGGAACCCAAACTGCTCATCCAACATTTAGCAATTTTCTACAATAACCTTTGATGTGACACCTTACCAAATGCCTTCTGAAAATGTAAAAGCAGTACATCTACCAATTCCCCATTATCTGCAGCACAATATAGTTCATCAAAGTGCTCCAATAAGTTGCATAAACATGATTTCCCTTTCTTAAAATGATGTTGACTCTGCCTGATTATCTTGACCGTATCCAAGTGCCTTCACCTGTCCATCTCCCAAAAACTTCAGGTGGAAGGTATGCTGCTATCTTGAGTTGATTCACATCCTGAAATAACCCTAATGTTGGATTACCAATGCTCATAGTAAACTTCAGAGCTGAAAATGTGTTGCTGGAAAAGCGCAGCAGGTCAGGCAGCATCCAGGGAACAGGAGAATCGACGTTTCGGGCATAAGCCCTTCTTCAGGAATGAGGAAAGTTTGACAGGCCGCCTACTTGCGGAGCGTTTCAGAGAACACCTCTGGGACACCCGGACCAACCAACCCAACCACCCTGTGGCTCAACACTTCAACTCCCCCTCCCACTCCACCAAGGATATGCAGGTCTTTGGACTCCTCCATGGCCAGACCACAACAACATGACGGTTGGAGGAAGAGCGCCTCATCTTCCGCCTAGGAACCCTCCAACCACAAGGGATGAACTCGGATTTCACCAGTTTCCTCATTTCCCCTCCCCCCACCTTGTCTCAGTCAAATCCATCGAACTTAGCACCGCCTTCCTAACCTGCAATCTTCTTCCTGACTTCTTCCTTTCATACATGGGCGGCACGGTGGTAATGGGCGGCACGGTGGCACAGTGGTTAGCACTGCTGCCTCACAGCGCCAGAGACCCGGGTTCAATTCCCGCCTCAGGCGACTGACTGTGTGGAGTTTGCACATTCTCCCAGTGTCTGCGTGGGTTTCCTCCGGGTGCTCCGGTTTCCTCCCACAATCCAAAAATGTGCAGGTTAGGTGAATTGGCCATGCTAAATTGCCCGTAGTGTTAGGTGAAGGGGTAAATGTAGGGGAATGGGTCTGGGTGGGTTACGCTTCGGCGGGTCGGTGTGGACTTGTTGGGCCGAAGGGCCTGTTTCCACACTGTAAGTAATCTAATCTAATCTCTCCGCCCCCACCCCAGTCTGACCTATCACCCTCACCTTGACCTCTTTCCACCTATCGCATTTCCGACGCCCCTCCCCCAAGTCCCTCCTCCCTACCTTTTATCTTAGCCTGCTGGACAAACTTTCCTCATTCCTGAAGAAGGGCTTATGCCCGAAATGTTGATTCTCCTGTTCCCTGGATGCTGCCTGACCTGCTGCGCTTTTCCAGCAACACATTTTCAGCTCTGATCTCCAGCATCTGCAGACCTCACTTTCTCGTCATAGTAAACTTCTGTGTACACAAGATGAATCAAACACTAAATAAATCACAAACACTGAAACGAAAAGAATGTTTCCCAGTTGGCTGATGGCTGGTTTGTGATGGAGTGATGCCAACAGCATGGTTCAATTTCTTCAGTGGCTGAGGTTACATGAACACCCTGTCTTCTCAAGCTTACCCCTCACCTGAAGCATGGTAACTTCAAGTTGTACCACAACCAGACGTGTCTCTCTGATGAGAAAGCAGCCCTATGATCGTCTGGGACTACGGTGACTTTACCTTTACCTCCCAGGAGGTCTTCAGTAATAGGCTTCTAGCATCTTCCTTATAACAGATGTTGGCTAACTGACCTGTAGTTTTCTGCTTTCTCTCTCCCTCCCTTTTTGAATAAAAGTGTTACCTTTTTCCAATCCAACTAAATCTTCCAAAAATCTTCAGTATGTAGTATCAGGCTCGCAATGTGTGTATTTTAGTATGATCGATAAGCAAACAAAAGTCATGTAACAACATGCAAATATTAATGCTTTTCATTACATGCAAATAGTTTTTGGAAATCATGATGTAACATTTTCATATTTAAATGTTAATATGAATAATCATTTTCATACATGCAAGGCTGAAATAAATTGACCAAGCAGTACGTGTCACATACTGGCACATTGATTTAGACTGTTGTTAACTCTTAAAAAAATTCAGGTGCTCAACAACTTTCATTCTTTGTATCACAGGCTGAGCTTTAATGAATAAAGTGAGCACTAGAGAAACAAAAATCCAGTCAAATAGAGACCTCACAACTTCAATAATCAGCAAGTTGATTCTTGAAGCATACTCAAGTTCTGGAATTGACCATGTCAATTTTGATTTTCAGGTTCAATGGAATATTGGAACAGTTATATCAGAGAATGGAAAACCAGGTAGAATTTAATTGCACTTTAATCAGACCTATGGGGGGCAGACGACAGGCCTGATGCTATTATTGCTCGACTATTAATCCCAAAGCCCAGTTAATGATCTGAAAACCCTGGTTTAAATCCTACCATGGCAGATGGTGGAGTTTTAATTCAATAAAAAAAGTCTGGAATTAAGAAACAAATAATGATCATCAATCCATTGTTGATTGTCAGGAAAAATCCATCTGGTTCACTAATATCCTTTCAGGAAGGAAATCTGCCATGTTTACCTGGTCTGGTCTGCATGTGATTCCAGACTCACAGCAATGTAGTTGACTCTTAACTGTCCTTTGGGCAAGAAGGGATGGGCAATAAATGCTAGCTCAGCTAGAGCTACCCACATTCCATGTGTGAAAAAAATCAATTTGAGTGCCATAAGAATATGAATATGAATAATGATGAAGGAGTTAAATAAGATCTGTATCTTGCACCTTCTTGAACTACCCTTAACAAGTCTTACACGGAAATAAGTACCATCCACATACATGAAAAATGAAATTCAACAACAAAACTGGCATAATAATAGATAGCCAGCTTTAAGCAATTTTCGATCAATTTATTTGAGGAAGCATCAAGAAAAGCAGAAATAGCCACAGTTCAGGTTAATGCAGTCGACCAATTATTAAGATAGGACTGCAACTGCAAAGTGAGAAAATGGTTCTGTCCTACACTGTTTATTCAGTAGCACATCTGTAACGAGTAGGATTATTAGGTCATCTAACATAAATTTATCCTGCATTATCATTTCCAACATCAAAAAATTTCTCTTGAGCAATGACGGTCATTATAAATTTTCATCATCTTACAAAAGTAGTTAAAATCTGCTTTAGCTATGTTTCTTGTTTCCATTGAGAAGTTCTAGAAATCCCTATTATGTGCAGCCAATATAACCAAACCGAATTTCAGAAATCCACGTTTGCAGCTTAACAGCCACATCAAGGATTCCAAAACTATAATTCTCACAGTGAGATCAGGAAAGGCCTACTAATTATTTTGTCTCTACATACTTTGCTTTCTTCCTTTTGGAAGCACATTTAAAGACAAACCACAGAACAGAAGATATAAGGCAGTTCCTGTTAACACTGCTTTGATTGGCAGCCAAGACAAGCGGTAGGGAGCAGGATCCTGTTTAGTGTGCACCAGCAATGCTGCTCAACTGTCATCGCAGATATGTTTTTCTCCCTCCAACAATTGAAACCAGTCCCCGGTATGAACCAGCTGTGAGCACACACATTTGTTGTGAAAGGGAAACTCCAGATCTACAATCTGTGGCAGTGTCAGATCAACCCAAGGAAGGCTTACACAGCCTATATTGGAAATTAGAAAGGAGCTATCACAAAGGGGATAATCAAAAGGATACTAATCTTACTCAAATCAGAAAAAAAATAAGCAAGGACTTTTTGATCACAAATTATGACAAAATTATCAATTCAGCAGGATTAATCTACTCATTAATTTTCACATTTTTTACTTGTGTAGTATTAATGTAAATAAACAGATGAGATTAACTATCAAATTTAAACCATGCCACTTCGAGACTCAAACTATCTGCAATGCTTTGCTTTAAGCTATAGATATGATCAGTTATCAAATTTGCTATCCAGCTGATTGTTATTACAGAATGTAAAATTTGTTATTATCATTGATGCTTTATTGCATGCAGTTGTAGGTGACATCTTTTAAACTAGAGCCTGGATGAATCAGGACATAAAGAACCTGCTAAAAACCAGGCGTGAGGCCTTCAGATCAGGAGACCCACACAAATGTGAGGATTCCACATACTACCTTTGCAGAGCCATTAAGACACGAGCTGAAAGTGTGTTGCTGGGAAAGCGCAGCAGGTCAGGCAGCATCCAAGGAACAGGAGAATCGACGTTTCGGGCATAAGTCCTTCTTCAGGAAAGAGCCATTAAGACAGCCAAAGACCAACACCGATCCAAGCTAGACATCCAGACAGATACCCGGCGACTATAGCAAGGACTGAATGGCATCACAGGTTCTAAAAAGAGACAGTGCAAGATAGCAGACGATGATACATCACTCCCAGATCATCTCAACGCCTTCTATGCTCGCTTTGAGCAGAACACCTATTCTGAAAAGTCCTGACGAACCTATCCCAGCAGTCACTACATCAGAGGTCAGATCAGTTTTCCTTCGTGTGAATCCAAGGAAAGCGAAGGGACCAGACAGAGTACCAGGCCATGCACTCAGAGCACGCACAGATCAACTGGCAGAGGTCTTCTCGGATATCTTCAAATTCTTCCTGCAGCAGGCCACTGTTCCTGCCTGTTTCAAGAGGGCCAACATCATCCCTGTACCTAAGAAGGCTCATGCAGCATGTCTCAATGACTAGTGACCCTAACTTCGATGATCATGAAATGCTTTGAAAGGCTGGTCATGGCATTAATCAACTCCAGCCTCCCCACTACTCTTGACCCACTCCAATTTGCCTATCGGACCAACAGATCTATGTCAGGTGCCATATCACTTGCCCTTCACTCCTCCCTAGAACATCTTGACACCAAGAACAGCTACGTAAGAATCCTAGTCATTGACTACAGTTCAGCCTCCAATACTATTATCCACTCAAGACTGACTACTAAACTTAGTGATCTCGGATTAAGCCCACTTTCTGCAACTGGATCCTCAAATTTCTTGACCCATAGGCCACAATCAGTGAAAATTGGGGACAATATTTCATCCTCACTAACTCTCAATACTAGAGCCCCCCAGGGATGTGTACTCAGCCCCTGACTGTATTCACTGTATACCCATGACTGCATCGCCAAATGCCAGACTAATGCCATTTATAAGTTCGCTGATGACACCACCATAGTCGGTTGAATCTCAGATGGTGACGAAACAGACTACAGACGGGAGGTGGAAGATCTGGAAAAATGGTGCACTGAGAACAACCTAGCTCTCAATGCTGGCAAAACTAAAGAACTCATTACTGACTTTCGGCGGGATGTTACTCATGCCCCTCTACACATTAACAGCACAGAGGTGGAACGATTGGAGAGTGTCAAGCTCCTGGGAGTGGTCATCCACAACAAGCTTTCTTGGACTCTTCATGAAGATGCACTGGTTACAAAGGCCCAACAACATCTCCTCTTCCTCAGGCAGCTGAGGAACGTTGGCATGATGGCGAATACCCTTGCCAACTTTTATAGGTGCGCCATTGAGAGCATTCTGTCTGGATGTATCACTACCTGGTAAGGCAACTGTACCATTCAGATCAGAGACGGTTACAGAGTGTGGTGAACTTCGGCCCAGACAATCACAAAGACCAACCTCCCATATCTCGAATCAATCTACCAGGCCCGCTGTCAAGGAAAGGCCGCCAGCACTCTTAAAGATCCATCCCACCCTGGCAATGTTTTTCAAAAACCTCTACCATCGGGGAGAAGGAAAAGAAGCCTGAACACGTGCACGGGTTGTTAGAATACTGAATGGACTCACAAACTCTTAACATTCGCCTGTACCTGAGTTTTTGTTTTTGCCACTGTTCACCTATTATTTACTTATCTCTACTACTTACCTATGTGGTCTGCCTGTATTGCTTGCAAGACAAAGCTTTTCACTGCCTTGGTACACATGACAATAAATTCAATCCAATTCAATTCAATTCATTAAGCTACACATGTCTCCCAAATGTGCCCATTATCATTCTGTGATCACACCACAATGTCAAGGTTGTCAGGCAGGGCCACAACCCCACCCCACACCCCCCTACCCCCAACCCACATCCCAAGATTTCTTTGTGTGTTGTACTCCATCTAGTGATTCAAATGATACATCCATTAAATGGGATGTGTAAATCTCTCGTGCAATGTTTAATCTGTGGCATGCCATTCCAGTGACAGGACTGAAAGTGGGCACCACATCTGCTCTTCTATCAAAAACTGGAATGGTCAGTCTCTTGTGCATGAAATATATGCGATAATGAGATGGAGTACGTTTCAATTTGATATATCTGGTGACAGTTCAGCAGGTCCACACAGGTTTTAAAAGAGCATTGAGGCTTTATCAAGGTGAAAGTGGGTAGTGCAGATGCTGAGTTTAGAGTCAAGATTAGAGTTGTGCTGGAAAAGCACAGTAGGTCAGGCAGCAAGCAAGGATCAGGAAAATTGACGTTTCAGGCAAAAGCCCTTCATCAGGAATGAGGCTGGGAGCCTCGAGTGTGGGGAGGGGGGCCTGCGGGGAAGGTAGCTGAGAGTGCAATGGGTAGATCGAGGTGAGGAGAAAGGTGATAGGTCGGAGTGTAAGGTGGAACATTTAGAGGGAAGGTAGATTGACAGGTGGGACAGGTCATGAGGAAGGTGCTGAGCTGGAAGGTTGGAACTAGGGTAAGGTAGTGGGAGGAGAAATAAGGAAACTGGTGAAGTCCACATTGAGGCCATGGGGTTGAAGGACCCAGAGGCTGAAGATGAGGCGTTCTTCCTCCAGGAGTCGGGTGGTGAGGGAGTGATGATGGAGGAGGCCCAAGACCTACATGTCCTCAGCAGAGTGGGAGTGGGTGTTGAAATGTTCGGCTACAGGGCAGTGAGGTTGATTGGTGCGAGTGTCCTGGAGATGTCCTCTAAAGCTCTTCGTGAGCAGGCGTCCGGTCTCCCCAGTGTAGAGGAGACCGCATTGGGAGCAATGGATACAATAAATGACATGTGTGGAAGTGCAGATGAAACTTTGATGGATGTGGAAGGCTCCTTTGGGACCTTGGACGGAGGTGAGTGGCGAGATCTCAGTTACCTTCTCCCCAGCCCCACACCCCTCCCATTTATCTCTCCACCCCCGAGGCTCCCAGCTTCATTCTTGATGAAGGGCTTTTGCCCAAAATGTCGATTTTCCTGCTCCTCAAATGCTGCCTGACCTGCTGTGCTTTTTCAGCACTACACTCATCTTGGCTTTATCAAGGTCCCCATCATTTCCCCACTATTAAACCTTATTGTCCTACGGCAGCCCAACTCTATCACATACAAACTCTTTGCATATCACTTTGGCGATATTAAAGGCAAGACAGAAAGTGGCCAAGTGATCAGTGATGCCTCTCTGCTGATTGTCCTCCAGGCTGGGGGAAGTGACAAAATGTTCTGATCCCAAGTGATGGTAACAGATGATTTGAATGAAGATTGCAAAGAATGTTACAGTATCAGGTTCTCCAAAAATCATGGGTACAATGAATCAATTACATCCTTCAAACTGTTCAGATAACTGTTATTAAGGCATGGGATTGTCTGTTATCTGACCATCAGACTATACATTTCTGTAAGTGAGCCTCCAGGCTAGGCTCAGAACTACCTGACACTCAAGGCCAAAACATGTGACATGAGCATTGAATTGGATGCAGCCAAATGCATTGAAAAGACAGTGTTTGCGTGAGGTCAGTGGCATTTGTCCAGTCTCTCAATCTCCACTTTCTCCTACAGGACTAGCAGACCTAAAACTGGAAGTATATATGGGTAGAGGAGTACCCAATCTCTGCCAGCTATCACCCTGAGTTTGGCACAGAGGACCCAATTTTACAGAACTGACCCTACAAACCTCCGTTTTTAATCTACTTGGCTGCCACCACTATTCACTCTGAACTGCAGACAGTATGCAAGGCCTTCCCATACTTCCATAGTCTGAGCCAACCTTCTGTACTCAAAAGCCCCTTCCAGTTGTCCATGTCCCAAAAGACCCCCTCCACCCTCCCTCACCCATTACCCATGCTTTGTGGACTGAACCTTTCATCTGAGCTGCCATTCTCCTGCTCCTGTCATTGTACCACAGGGTTCAAAGACAACAAACCATCTCAAATACAACTGCAGAAAGTCAACAGGTGCATACCATCTGTAAACAAATGTGAGCCAGATACCATAAGTTTCCAGTTCTCTGCTGACTTAATTTTGAAGGTAGAACTTCATTTCAATATGTTTTATTGTGAGCAATATTCCTGTAATACAAATGTATTACAAGTTGGAACCCATTACAGGATGGAATGAAGCCTGACTCAAATTAAGTCACAGCTGACTTAGTTTACCAGTCTGAACCTGTCGTAACAATATTGTAATTTCAGCTCCCATGTGATTGACTCACCCTGCCACCAGACTTCCCACTTTTGGCGTCATCAATAAATTAAACCTAACTGTGATGAAAATGGTCTCTGTGGGTTGCTGTCACATGTTTGATTCAACATGAAGACTTTCTCCTTGAAAGTACTGAGGATACATTCATTCTTAAAATATGAATGTTTGCTGTTTGACAGTACTTCAGGTATATTTGTTCTGTTTTATTCATTCCAAGACTGAATGACCAATTGCAGAGGTGTGCAATGCAGACAAGAGTATATATGCTACAATGGTATTCTCTGCTCTTAACGCAAGATTTTCAGCATCAAATCCTCTAGCAATTTGGCCCAACTAGCTGTATATTTAATCAAGTAAAGAAGTTCTGGATAAGTGGAGAATTTGAAATCAATGATGGATTTATGATCGGATAAAGAGTCGAGTGTAGAAGTAGATCATGTTTATGCCTGATGACTGAGTCACGAAGCTGCTTTTAAATCAAAATTGAATCAGGAGCTGGTCCTTGTCTATTTTCTCCATTTTTATCATTGCTGCATGATGGGAAAGATAAATAACCTGAAATAATTGAAGTTAAATAAATAAGTGAGTGAATTGTATGAAACTGCTATCTGACATGTTCCCAAGGGCTTCCATAACCTCAGTTAAACCATTGACTGAAATGCTGGTCAATATGTTACTCCTGTCATTCTCATTAATACTTGCCCACAGCTGTCTCACAATCACGCTGTGCAAGTTGACATGAGGTAACACAAATGCCTCCTGAGCTTTTTTTTTCTTCACTGTCGCCTGTCAGCTGCAGTCACTGTACGAAACCTCTGACTTGGGATTGAATCTTTACAGCCCTGCAGTAGATTTCCAGCACTCAGTGGTTAAATATAACAAAGTTTGCGTGTTTTGACTTATTTATAGCTTAGCCCTTGAAGGCCATGAAAGCCTTGACAGTAGTGTTTCAATGTGCTGCCACAAAATATGACAGGGTTAGCATACAGCATTTATTCAGACATTGACACTGCCATCCAAACCTTTTGAAGCATTTACTTGATATATTAGCCATGTTTTATGCAGCACATACATGTAACTGAAAATAATATCCTTTGTGTTTATTTATTGGAGTGGAATTTGCTTTGCTATTTTCAATCCATTTACTGAAAATTAGATTCTTGAACATCAAACATTAACACAAATTATGAACTATTTGGAATCAAAGCACAATTCTTAACATAATAATTTCAGCTTTGGTTTTAGAAGACTGAATCTGTTTATTTTAGGCAGGTATGGATATAAATGTGCAATTTTTGATATCAAAAAAGTGAAGCCTTTGTTTATTAAATGCCTGCCCTCAATTTTTATTTGTCTTACTCCTCTAGTTTGATTGAACACTTAAATGGGAAGGTGATGGCTTAGTCATATTATTGCTAGACTGTTAATTCAGGGAGGCGGAAGTGGTTACTGCAGATGCTGGAGATTAGACTCAAGATTAGAGTGGTGCTGGAAAAGCACAGCAGGTCAGGCAGTGTCAGAGGAGCAGGAAAATATACATTTCGGGCAAAAGTCCTTCATTAGGAATGCAGGAAAATCAATGTTTCGGGCAATATCTGTGAGAATAATAGGGTGGTTATAGTAGGGGATTTTAACTTTCCAAACATAGACTGGGACTGCCATAGTGTTAAGGGTTTAGATGAAGAGGAATTTGTTAAGTGTGTACAAGATAATTTTCTGATTCAGCCTGTGATGTACCTACTAGAGTGGGTGCAAAACTTGACCTACTCTTGGGAAATAAGGCAGGGCAGATGACTGAGGTGTCAGTAGGGGAGCACTTTGGGGCCAGCAATCATAATTCTATTAGATTTAAAATAATGATGAAAAAGGATAGACCAGATCTAAAAGTTGAAGTCCTAAATTGGAGAAAGGTCAATTTTGACAGTATTCGGCAAAAACTTTCGAAAGCTGATTGGGGGCAGATGTTCGCAGGTAAAAGGACGGCTGGAAAATGGGAAGCCTTCAGAAATGAGATAACGAGAATCCAGAGAAAGTATATTCCTGTTAGGGTGAAAGGAAAGGCTGGTAGGTATATGGAGTGCTGAATGACTAAAGAAATTGAGAGTTTGGTTAAGAAAAAGAAGGATAGATTGAGTGAATCCTTAGAAGAGTATAAAGGAAGTAGGAGTATACTTAAGAGGAAAATCAGGAGGGCAAAAAGGGGACATGAGATAGCTTTGGCAAATAAAATTAAGGAGAATCCAAAGAGCTTTTACAAATACATTAAGGACACAAGGGTAACTAGGGAGAGAGTAGGGCCCCTCAAAGATCAGCAAGGCGGCCTTTGTGTGGAGCCGCAGAAAATGGGGGAGATAACACACAAGTATATTGCATCAGTATTTATTGTGGAAAAGGATAGGGAAGAGAGAGACTGTAGGGAAATAGATGGTGATATCCTGCAGAATGTCCAGATTACAGAGGAAGAAGTGCTGGATGTCTTGAAATGGGTAAAGGTGGATAAATCCGCAGGACCTGATCAGGTGTACCCGAGAACTCTGTAGGAAGCTAGAGAAGTGATTGCTGGGCCTTTTGCTGAGATATTTGTATCATCAATAGTCACAGGTGAGGTGCCAGAAGACTGGAGATTGGCTAACGTGGTGCCACTGTTTAAGAAGGGTGATAAGGAAAAGCCAGGGAACTATCGACCAGTGAACCTGACCTTGGTGGTGGGCAAGTTGTTGGAGGGAATCCTGAGGGACAGGATGTACATGTATTTGGAAAGGCAAGGACTGATTAGGGATAGTCAACATGGCTTTGTGCATGGGAAATCATATCTCACAAACTTGATGGGTTTTTTGAGGAAGTAACAAAGAGGATTGATGAGGGCAGAGTGGTAGATGTGATCTCTATGGACCTCAGTAAGGCGTTCGACAAGGTTCCCCATGGGAGACTGATTAGCAAGGTTAGAACTCATGGGATACAGGGAGAACTAGCCATTTAGATACAGAACTGGCTCAAAGGTAGAAGACAGAGGGTGGCGGTGGAGGGTTGTTTTACTTGAGTGCAGTGTCCACAGGATCTCATTTCTCATCAATAACCTGACTCCATTGATACTCAGGTCAGTCAGTAGAAGAGGGAAGATAAAAAGGTGGTAGAGCCATGGAGGTAAATTTAACAGCTTGATTTTAACTCCATTTCACCATCCCCATTTTTACCAGTCAGAATGTGTTAAGATTGAACCCAAGAAAAATATTTGTTCTTCCTCAGATATTGCCACTGCGGCCAGATGGCTCAAAATGGCGGAGTTATGAAAAACCAGATAATAAATAAAGCATGTTGGGAAATCGAGCCAAGCATTGGCCAAAAGAATCTGTGCTAAAAACACTGAAATAAACAAGCTACAACCCAGACAGACTGCAGCGACAGATGGCACAGTATACATTTGACCCAGCCCATTCCAAGGACAATAGGAAACATTGAATTGTTTTCCAGAACAAATGGGCGCCTCACACCTTTTTTGGGAAAGGCTACCTGAGCCACGTGCTCCTAACACCTTCAGGAATGGCAAGGACCACCCCACCATCAGACCACGCCTGATTGGGCCAATTTATCAAGCCTTGACTGATCTATCGGTAGGAATCGAAGCCCCTCCCAAAGAGGCATGAGAGCTTCCAGGTATAAGAATAGCCACAACACCAGCCTGAGGAGCAACAACTGTGAAGAGGAGACAATCCTGGGACTACAGGAATAAGAAGATCATTGCCACATGGATCAATGCCAAGATCTAGTGTGGTGGTATTTGATGATTCAAATTTAAGTTAAAGCATATGATAGTTAATTAGGTTTATGGCATTAACTGTTAGTTTGTATTGTATTTGTTATTATAGTATTAATTGTATTGAAATAAAGCTTATTTCTTATTACTGTTAAAACTTGACTCACAGTTCTTTGTTGAATGTAAGGGTCAAAACAAACTGTATGGCTGGCACAACACCAAATAATATTAACGTCGATCAGGACTGCCAAAACTTATAAACATGTGACAGATATCAGGTAATTTTGTCATCATATAATTGTATAAAATGGTCAGTAATGATTCAGCAGCCCATTTAAAAAAAAAAACTCATCGAATATTTTTAATTAATGCTGAAGTCAATTGAAGTAAAATGTGGGAGAAATGTTAAGCAAGCTGCCAATGCACTAACACCCATTCTGCAGAAATGTCACAGTAACCCCAGGATGAGTAATCTGAACAATGTCATTCTGATAAAATAAACACTCACTGACTATTACAGTGGAATATCAGTCTAGAATGTACGTTCAAACTCTGGGATGGAACTCAAAAGTCACAACTTGTTGACCAGCAAAAGTGCTATCTCAGAGCAAGGTTGTTCTTAAAGTTGTACAGTTGGTGAAAAGGCTTGTAAATAGTAAAAAAGTTTCCAGGAATTTTATGAATTCTTTGAAATTTCTGTTGAAAATATTTAGCTACATATTCAAAAAAATGCTTTGTCAGAAAGCCACAGCCTCCTGTAGGTGAGATGGGGTTGCTACTGACTATGAAACTGTTTTAATACTCAGAATAATTCCTTGATTTTCTAGAATCTGGAATACCAAGAGTTGGGTTCCGGGCATTGCAAACATGAGCATGTGTAAAGAGCACAGCTCTTTGTGACATTTAGTGTGATACAATCTCAGTTAAATTAACTAAATACTTAAGAATGACCCAAACATTATGATGTTCAGTTGAATATTCAGACATTCTTTGGCTATTAGGGATGATTGTGCAACCTGGGGAATATATTAAAAATCTACTCCTGTTACTATTGGTTTGCTTTGGGAATAGTCATGGTCATGTTATTTGGATTGGAAACCATTTAAACTGTGAATTAAGCATAACTTTAGCATGACATCACAGATTCTAAAAGAATGGGGTAAATGATATGGAAATGAATGACAGTAACATCTTGGATCAGATTATGACAAACACAATGATTTTCTCATGACTATCTTTGTAATGGCAACACTTCTTGCACATATACTAACACATAATCAAATTAGTGTAAAGGTAAAGTTGTCCTAGTCTCACTCAGCATAGAGCTGCTCCCTCACTAGAGATGACTGGTGGTGAGTTTTACCTGAGGAGTAACTGCAAAATATAATATCCTTGTAACACAAAGACCTACAGAACAGAAATTTCCATATTCCATGACTGTGCTGACATAACATACTTTAGACAGCAGAGAACTACAAATAATAACTATTAGAAGGGGAAAAAATACTGAAGGTTCCAGTATTTATTTGTTATCAATTAACTTCAGCTCAAATGTGTAAACATATTGAAATTGGGTAAAAACAGTGTTCATTCAGGATGCTGTCCAAACTCAAATGGTGTACAAATGTACAGTTAGGAGCAGGAGGTGCCCATTCAAGCCTACTCTGCCATTTAATACAATCATTTTTCATCTGAATAGCCTCAACTCCACTTTCCTGCTGCCTTATTGCATACTTTATTTGACTTTGCTGGTATCACACTTCAAAATTTCTTCTTAGCTTCTTTGGGCTGTGTGTGCTTACACATATATCACTAGAACCTTTACTAGGAAACCCCTCTCTTGCACCTTTGTTAATCCTTATGCTGGGATAAGGATTGCTCATTCTCTTCATTACTGTAACTCTTTATTTACAATTATACAATCCCAGGTTACTGAATATAGCTTTTCCGAATAGTGTCCAACACATCTTTTCATGCTTCTTCTCATCTCTTTACCCTGATCTCTTCTTCAGAGAATATTTCTGGGATACACACATGAAACAAACCCACCACCCTGTGGCCAAACACTTTAATTCCCCCTCCCACTCCACCAAGGACATTCAGGTCCTGAGCTTCCTCCACAACCAAACCCTTACCACCTGATGCCTGGTGGAAGAATGCCTCACATTCCTCCTCGGGACCTTCCAACCCCATAGCATCAATGTGGATTACACCAGTTTCCTCATTTGCCCTCCCCCACCTTATCTCAGATCCAACCTTCCGACTTGGCACTGCCCTCTTGACCTGTTCTACCTATCCATCTTTCTTCCCACCTATCCTCTCCGAGCTATCACGTTCACCCCCAGCTTCATTTACCTATCGCATCCTCAGCTATCTTCCCCCCAGTCCCACTCCACTTCCATTTATCTCTCAGTCCCCTTGGGCCATCTACTCATGAAGAGTTTTTGCTCGAAACATCGATTGTCTTGCTCCTCGGATGCTGCCTGACCAGCTGTGCTTTTCCAGCACCACACTTTTCGACTCTTTTTTTGGGTGCCAGCCAAGACAGAGTAGTGTCATCATCAAATGCATATTACACTATTCTACACCTACCTACAATTCCCTTTGGCTGTCTTGTTCATCAGGACTCTATTTCTCCTAACATAAAGCCATTCAATGATTCTGTCTCTACTGCTGCCCTTTGCTGTCTGTGCTTCTAGATGAAGTACTTCTGGGCTTCTGTAGCACACAGGACGAGTATAAAAAGCAGAAAGTGCAGGAGAACATCAGAGGTCTGGCAACATTTCTAAAGAGAGGGACAGAGTCACGGTTCCATCATGACTCTTCTTCAGAACTGAAGGGTGCTGGAAAATGATGGTTATTGTGCTGTTGACAGAAATCTTCCTCACCAAGAGTTAGTTTCCAGAAGACAGAGCATGGTTGAGGAGAGCTATAGGACCAAAAATGTCTATCAGCACACAAACACTTTTATCTCCAGAGACATTGCCAGTCTACAACCTTTGCTCCTGCAGTAGGTTAAAGATACCCAAATCCGACATCACGGCATCATATTTATTGATTCTATTATGTTGGCCAATGTATCATATTGCGTCAATCAATGTTGGGACTTGCAGTGAATAGTCTATTTTATGGTTAAAAAGATCTACTTAATTATTAAACTCAAACTGTTTAAGCAGCATATTTAAAAGACTCGATTAACTAGCGCAAACAGAAGGTGCAGCAACATCCACTGACAGAATTACAGGCACTTCAAAAAGCAGAGTATCAAAATTAGTTATGCACAAGTTCTGTGTGTTGAATCAATGCAGATCATTCACAGCAATGTGATCTCCAGACTTAATCAATGGGAAAAATAACTACTGTAATCATTTCCATTCTAACCAAAAATAGTGGTGTCATTTTTAGTCAAAAATCACACAACATCAGATGAAGGAGCAGCGTTTCGAAAACTAGTGCTTCCAATTAAACCTGTTGGACTATAGCCTGGTGTTGTGATTTTTAACTTTATACAACCCAGTCCAACACCGGCATCTCCAAATCATTTTAAGTCACACATATAATGGAAGCTGACTATTTAACCATTCATATATAACCTTTTGCAACTTCACCCTCTGAACAAGTGGGGAGAGGTATCTAAATAAAACAAGCTTAGGTACCAATGCTAACAGATGAAGCAGAACATCTGTGCTGGGGAACTCCCTGTACTGTTTCACTTCTATGAAAGGTACCATTTTCTTTTCAGTTTTAAAAAAATAACTGCTTCAACCAATCACCACAAGTAAAATATCTTCTAATTAAATCCAGATCTGTCTGCAACAATGGAGAAGGTGAATCTTCAAAAAAGGCACATTGATGTTCTCACTAATTAAGGAATTCATTTAACATTGTTCATCTATTTCTGTAGCAAACAAGGGGGAAACTAACACCATGTGGTGTGATCTGTCTGCTGGGAGACTACCCTGGAAGAATTGAGAGAGCTTGGTTTGCATAGCCATTCAAGCATATTTCCCTGCTTAATGACAATGAAGATTATGAATGAGTGCTACTCTGATATTTTTAATCATTGTTTAGCTACTTGACTACAACTGCCCTGTTAAAGCCTGCAGAGCAAGACTTTAATCCAAAACAAAAGCAGATGCAGAAAATCTGAAATAAAAGCTGAAACTTCCAGGAGTATTGATAAAAGGTGAGAGAAAGAGAATTAATGGCAGTTGTTTACCAGTTCCTAGGTGGTGGGAAGAATGGTGACAGTGGGAATGGTGATGTAGTTGGTGCTCTGGAAGGGCAATTCCCATGATGCAATGTTGCTGTCATGGAAGTTTCTGAGCAAGGCAGCTGTTTTGCATAACTAGATGCCTCATCAAGAGTCAGTTTAGGAGGACTGCCCCAGGATATTGCTAACGATGAGTTCCCGCAGTCCATGGGAGAGTGACATTGGTCTGTCGGTAATCTTTCTTCAGCAGAGCCAGCAGATCCTGAGGTGTTCTAATCTGCATAGGGATGGCAAACAGGAAATGCTTCATCAATCCCCTTACCCATCCCAGGAGGCGTTTGCTTTATATTTAGTGGCTTCTTTCCCTCAGCATCTTGAATTTGAATTCATTGTTTCCTCTACCAGGCGGCCTCCACCTTAAGGTGCCACTAGGTTTCCAACCTGCTTCAGAAGCAACCACCTCGCTTCATTCTGAATTGAGTGGGGGGCCCACAATTGGAAAATTAGGAGATGGCCTGGGTTAACATTACTAAGCTTGCAATTACTACCAGGAAATGCAGGCCTGGGACAAAAACAGAAATGGCTGAAGGAACTCAGCAGGTGTGGCAGCATTTGGAAGAAGAAAGCAGAGTTAATATTTTATGTCTAGTGACTCTTTATTAGAACTAATCAGGACTTGAAACATTAACTCTGCTTTCTTCCCACAGATGCTGCTAGACCTGCTGAGTTTCTCCAGAAATTTTGGTCTTAGTTTCAGACTTCCACATCCAGAGTTCTTTGTTTGACTTTAATGTGGGCTTGGAAATCACTTCTTCGTGTTGAGTTAGGGATCTTAAGACTACAGTAACATGTTTGTGACCTTTCATCAGCCATCTATTCCTTTTCGTATTGTTGTTAAGTCAGGAAAATGCATATTAAAGTTGATACTGTTGCAAAGCATTTCGAGGTTCATTACCTCCCTCGGGTTATTTACAGTAAATTCGTAAACATGGGTTTTCCACCATTCTGTGAAGTACTTTCTTCTTTACCATTGCTGTGATGAGTCAAGGTTAAGAATCACACAACACCAGGTTAGAGTCCAACAGGTTTAATTGGAAGCACACTAGCTTTCGAGCGACGCTCCTTTATCAGGTGATTGTGGAGGGCTCGATCGTAACACAGAATTTATAGCAAAAATTTACAGTGTGATGTAACTGAAATTATACATTGAAAAATTGATTGTTAAGCCTTTCATCTGTTAGAATACAGTGATAGTTTCACTTCTTTCATGTGTAAATCACAAAACCCTTTTTTTAAAGTTGCATTCTCAGGTTAGCTGTTAACAATGGTGATAGCTAGACAATATGTTGAAGGTGTTGGCCCCCTGTGTTCTCTGTCTATGCCATGATGTTTAGATTGATTCTAATCTAAAAAGTGAGATAACAGAGTTTTATATAAATTCATGCAGTTTTTGAGCTCAGAGTTCTACATGAATGCATGCAGTTTTTGAGCAAAGTACAATGTAACTCTGCAAGTACAAATTCACCCCACAAAATATATGTGTGTGTGTGTGTCTGTCTGGGGTGGGGTTGTGAGTGTGAGAAAGTGTGTGTGTGTATATGTGTGTAGTGAGTGCAGAGTGCCTTAAGTCTGTGAGGGGGTGCATGTGTGAGTGTGGGATTGTGTCTATAAGGGTGTGTGTGGGTGTCTGTGCGCGCGTCTGTGTGTACCTGTGTCCGTGTGTATGTGAGAGTGTGTGTGTGTGTAGGAATATCTGTATGTGTGTGTAGTGCAATGGTGATCACCTGTAATGTGACATGAACCCAAGGTCCCGGTTGAGGCCCTCCCTATGGGTACCGAACTTAGCTATCAGCCTCTGCTCTGCTTGTGATGAGTCAGGGAGCCTCACTAAACATAATGAAATTTCTCATCCACTACTCCCAGAAAGGCTCAGGTGAAAAATACACCACTCGGTATTGTATGACTCATTCAAATCAACAAGATCCCAGGCTAATTTCCTGGTCGGTACTGAGTTAGCAGATTTCAGCTAGGCAGGAAAATGCATATTAAAGTTGATACTGTTGCAAAGCATTTCGAGGTTCATTACCTCCCTCGGGTTATTTACAGTAAATTCGTAAACATGGGTTTTCCACCATTCTGTGAAGTACTTTCTTCTTTACCATTGCTGTGATGAGTCAAGGTTAAGAATCACACAACACCAGGTTAGAGTCCAACAGGTTTAATTGGAAGCACACTAGCTTTCGAGCGACGCTCCTTTATCAGGTGATTGTGGAGGGCTCGATCGTAACACAGAATTTATAGCAAAAATTTACAGTGTGATGTAACTGAAATTATACATTGAAAAATTGATTGTTAAGCCTTTCATCTGTTAGAATACAGTGATAGTTTCACTTCTTTCATGTGTAAATCACAAAACCCTTTTTTTAAAGTTGCATTCTCAGGTTAGCTGTTAACAATGGTGATAGCTAGACAATATGTTGAAGGTGTTGGCCCCCTGTGTTCTCTGTCTATGCCATGATGTTTAGATTGATTCTAATCTAAAAAGTGAGATAACAGAGTTTTATATAAATTCATGCAGTTTTTGAGCTCAGAGTTCTACATGAATGCATGCAGTTTTTGAGCAAAGTACAATGTAACTCTGCAAGTACAAATTCACCCCACAAAATATATGTGTGTGTGTGTGTCTGTCTGGGGTGGGGTTGTGAGTGTGAGAAAGTGTGTGTGTGTATATGTGTGTAGTGAGTGCAGAGTGTCTTAAGTCTGTGAGGGGGTGCATGTGTGAGTGTGGGATTGTGTCTATAAGGGTGTGTGTGGGTGTCTGTGCGCGCGTCTGTGTGTACCTGTGTCCGTGTGTATGTGAGAGTGTGTGTGTGTGTAGGAATATCTGTATGTGTGTGTAGTGCAATGGTGATCACCTGTAATGTGACATGAACCCAAGGTCCCGGTTGAGGCCCTCCCTATGGGTACCGAACTTAGCTATCAGCCTCTGCTCTGCTTGTGATGAGTCAGGGAGCCTCACTAAACATAATGAAATTTCTCATCCACTACTCCCAGAAAGGCTCAGGTGAAAAATACACCACTCGGTATTGTATGACTCATTCAAATCAACAAGATCCCAGGCTAATTTTCTGGTCGGTACTGAGTTAGCAGATTTCAGCTAGGCAGGACTGGGAATATTGTATTCAGCCTAAGTTATAGAGAAAGGAAGTTTCTGCTCCTGATCACTCTTGGTACTTTGTGTCAAAAGACATTTCTGTCATGAAAGGAGAGGATACTTCTCCACTTCCTCAGAATTGACAAGTTTGTTGACACTTTCAAGCTTATGTATTTTCAGTTTTAATCTCATCTGAAGTAAAGTATTACAATAAAAAGGACATGATGTCCACTTGGTTCCAATACTTTGAAGTAATTGGGTGGAATTCTCTGCTCTCCCTGGTGATGGTGAGGGGGGATCACACTGCTTTCTCGCCTCCAACTCAACAGCACGAAGGTCCATGGATAGTTTCTACTACAAACCTACCGACTCCCACAGCTACCTGGACTACACCTCCTCCCATCCTGCCCCCTGTAAAAACGCTATCCCATTCTCCCAATTCCTTCGTCTCCGCCGCATCTGCTCCCAGGAGGACCAGTTCAAAATACGTACGACACAGATGGCCTCCTTCTTCAAGGACCGCAATTTCCCCCCCGACGTGGTCGACGGTGCCCTCCACCGCATCTCCTCCACTTCCCGCTCCTCCGCCCTTGAGCCCCGCCCCTCCAACCGCCACCAGGACAGAACCCCACTGGTCCTCACCTACCACCCCACCAATCTCCATGTACAGCGCATCATCCGCCGTCACTTCCGCCACCTCCAAACAGACCCCAGCACCAAGGATATATTTCCCTCCCCTCCCCTATCAGCTTTCCGTAGAGACCACTCCCTCCGTGACTCCCTTGTCAGATCCACACCCCCCACCGACCCAACCACCACTCCCGGCACCTTCCCTTGCAACCGCAGGAGGTGCAACACTTGCGCCCACACCTCCCCCCTCACTTCTCTCCAAGGCCCCAAGGGAAACTTCCATATCCGCCACAGATTCACCTGCACCTCCACCCACATCATCTACTGCATCCGCTGCAGCCGGTGTGGCCTCCTCTATATTGGGGAGACAGGCCGCCTACTTGCGGAGCGATTCAGGGAGCACCTCTGGGCCACCCGGACGAACCAACCCAACCAACCTGTGGCACAGCATTTCAACTCCCCCTCCCACTCCACCGAGGATATGCAGGTCATTGGACTCATCCACCGCCAAACCACAACAACCCGACGGTCGGAGGAGGAGCGTCTTATCTTCCGACTGGGAACCCTCCAACCGCAGGGGATGAACTTGGACTTCACCAGCTTCTTCATCCCCCCTCCCCCCACCTTGTCTCAGCCGGATCCTTCCAGCCCGGCACCGCCTTCCTGACCTGCAGTCTTCTTCTTGACCTCTCCGCCTCCACCCTACTCCGACCTATCACCCTCACCTTGACCTCTTTCCACCTATCACATTTCCAACTCCCCTCCTCCAAGTCCCTCCTCCCTACCTTTTATCTTCTCCTGCTGAACACTCTCTGCTCATTCCTGAAGAAGGGCCTGTGCCCGAAACGTCGAATCTCCTGTTCCCTGGATGCTGCCTGACCTGCTGTGCTGTTCCAGCAATAAAGTTTCAACTTTGATCTCCAGCATCTGCAGACCTCACTTTCTCCATGGATAGTCTTCCCACCCTACGCCCAATTGAGACCTTTAAAAGGGCAATTGGTGCCTACTTATCTGACCATCACAGGTATTAACATATCAGTTTGTGGGGGCTCCACTTCTGGGGAGAATAACAAATCTTGACATGCTTGTTTGTGGACTTCTCAGTGGTGCTCCTTCATTCAATGGCAATCATCATCTGATCAATGGGCTTGGCATCAGGAAGGGAGAGGCCCACTGAAAGCTAAACATCACCCCTCGATCCACTTTGAGACTTCCTTTCCTCCATCACTGACCTTGTGACTGAGATCCAGTGACGGGACTGGTGTAGGTTGGGTGTCATCTCGGTAGCTCTGCCTCTCAGATGGCACAGTCGTACAAGAGAGCTGCCAGCTTCTGATTAGCTGGCTGCTATCAGTGAGCAGAACAATCTGCTCCACGGTAATTGTTCCTGGGGATTGTCCACCATTGGCCTGTCAGTGCCTAGATGGAACAAGATGTTGCAGGCCTTCCTAAAAAGAGGTAAAAGGAGGCTCTGGCCGGCTTTGGAGAAAGACTCCTCCAATCCCCTTGGTACAACACCAGCCATTATCATTCATGTCTGGCACCTTAGTTAAAATCAACTCTCATAAAGACATGACTGCCTCTGCTCATTGACAGCTGTTCAGAGCAAGAACTAAGGAGACATTTGCCCTAGCAATTCCATCACTAATCATGAATCCATTACATAAGCTTCCTTCACTCTGCCCTTGGGACAAGATTTTCATAACCAAGGAATATTTTACAGTATCACCAAGCGCGGAATGTTACAATTTCCATTTCTTCATTACAAACACATCCAGTGAAAATCAAGACCACATTGCTTTCAGTTCATTTGCTGGTATGATTCTTCAGCTGTAAAAATGTTGGCAACAATCCTCCAGCTGACTGTGACTCCGATTTTAGACAGGAATTGATTGTCAAATGTAATAAGGCTGATATAATGTTGATGTGTCCTCCCCTCGAACTATAACTGCCTCCAGATGACCCAATTGATGGAGTAGATAAAGTTTAGCTTGTGTCCTTACACTTAGCCCAGCTAAGAGAGCCTTTGATCTTGTTACAAAATAAACAAAGATTACATGCACTATTGACTCTGTCGTTCTGTCAGGCTAAAGTCTTCTTCCACATAACGCAGTTGGCTGAGATTTGCAACCCTTTGAAACAAACTGTTATCTTCTAACACTATTTAAAGAAAACAGAGCTTATACATCAAAATACCTTGAATCAAAACCTACTACATTTTTTCTTTGCATTTCTCTACTGTTACTGTATAAAAACTCACATGATGTATTACACTCAGAAAAGAATGTTCTCCTCAAATCTTGAATTCTTTGAGAACAGTTCATGATTTGGTGTGAACCCACAGCTAGCAGCTGTAAAGCTGTAATATTCTGCAAAATATAGAGCTAAAGATTATTTCTTGTAGTTACAAGACAGGCAGAGGACATTGGGTCCAAGCATTCATGCCAACATTCTTCAACATGTTTTCCAATATATTTACAGGTGTGAACAGAATAATCTGGCATACGTAGCTAAAGTTTGAAACGGGCATATCTTTCTGTTTACAACCTGAGTGATTCCATTTCATGAACAGAGGAGGAGCCAAACTGACAGAACAGTCATATTGAACTCAAAATGTTAAATGTGTTTCTCACTCCACGGATGTTACCTGACTTTGAGTTCTCTCAACTTTTTTCAATTTTTGTTCTAGTAAGCTAAGTAATGATTTCCCCTCTCTGATGGTCATTGAGGGAGCCTTGAGAGTAGGATAATAGAGGTATGGGTCTGTTTTATCTGCAGTCTAGTGGCTGACAGAATGTTACACCTCATTTCATATTCCAATGATATGTCTCTACCTTGTTCCCCTGAAAACTATCTGAGGCAGAGCTAGACTTTTGGTATTCTATGTTACCTTGGATTGAGATTCTGAGCTTTTCCACCAACAAAATTATTTTCTCTCACTTTCAATACATTGCCCATCACTCAGCTCAGGTTTCTCTAATTCTCATCCATGTCTTTGCTACAACTTGACTCAACTTTTCTAATGTTCTTCTGGCTGACCTTATATTTACCCTTGAAGTTCATTCATATGCTAAATCACACTGTGTTCCATTCACACACCATCCCTGTTTTGCTGACTTGGGCTGGCTCCCAGTGAATGCTTCATTTTAAAATTCTCAGAAACAAAATCAGAAATTGCTGGAAACATTCTCAGCTTTGCTTTCAAATCCCCACATGTCTTGCCCTCCACCACCCACATAGACTCTGCAATCTCCCATGTATGGGTGTGACAGCTTCCTGCACCTTGAGAGCAGCTCATGATGGAGGTTGCTGCCACCATTCTGTTTAATTGTAGGAAACTGTGGGGTCTGCTTGGTCTAATGTCATCAAGGAAAACCCCTACCTAGTCTAACTAGAACGTCTCTTGTGTTAAACAATATTTAGTTTATTGCATGTTAGCTGTTACAGGTTACTTTGATAAGTTAAAAATCACACAACACCAGGTTATAGTCCAACAGGTTTATTTGAAAGCATTAGCTTTCGGAGTGCTTATGAGATTATGGAGAATAAGGTTACAGACACAGAGTTTATAAGAAAAGTTCCCAGTGTGATGTAACTGAAATTATATATTGAAAAAGACCCAGATTGTTTGTTAAGTCTCCCATCTTTTAGAATGACCATGTTGGTTTCAGTTCTGTCATATGTAAATCGCAAAACCTTTTTTAAAAGTTACATTCGCAAGTGCACTTTAACAATTGGTGTCATGTTGACCCTCCCAGTCGGAGAACACTTCAGTGTTCCGGGACATTTGACCCCAGACCTTTGGGTGACCGCCCTCCAAGGCAGACTTTGGTACAGGCAACAATGAAAAGTGACTGAACAGAGGCTGATAGCCAAGTTCGGTACCCGTGAGGATAGCCTCAACCGGGACCTTGAGTTCATGTCACACTACAGGTGACCCCATTGCACTATACACACACACACACACACGCACACACACACACACAGACACGTGCACATACACACACACAGATCCTCTCTCATACACTCATGCACACACTCCCACACACACCCTCTCAAAGACTTAAACCTCTTTACAGTCACATTCATACACATAAACACACCGTCTCACAGGCACTCACAACCACCCCCAATCCTTACCACCACCACCTCCACCGACACCGCCCCACCCCCCCACCCCGACCACACACACACACACACACACACACCAGTTTGTGGGTTGAATTTGTACTTGCAGAATTACATTTTACTTTGCTCAAAAACTGCATGAATCCAAGTAAGAAATCAGCTTTTTAGATTAGAATCAGTCATACCATTGTGGCACAGACAAACTCACAAGGAGCTAACACCTTCAATACCTTATCTGGGCCAACATGACACCAACTGTTAAAGTGCACTTGAGAATGTAACTTTCAAAAAAGGTTTTGTGATTTACATATGTAAGAACTGAAACCAACACGGTCATTCTAAAAGATGAGAGACTTAACAAACAATCTGGGTCTTTTTCAATATATAATTTCAGTTACAACACACTGTCAACTTTTGCTATAAATTCTGTCTTACAATCTTATTCTCCACAATCACCTGATGAAGGAACAGCGTTCCAAAAGCTAGCACTTCCAAATAAACCTGTTGGACTATAACCTGGTGTTGTATGATTTTTAACTTTCCTGCCATTAATGATGGGATAGCGTTGGATTGCTCACATCAACTATAGCTGGGTCACTCATGCTCAGTAGAAGCTTTTCATAGTTTTGTGGTCCTGAAAGCCAAACATCAATTTTGGTTCTTAATCTTATTTTAGTCAGTTACTTATTGTTGCTATTTGGTGACCAATAAGCAGTGATTGCAATGAGCATCACAAATATTAAGCCTTTATTGGCTTGACTTAATGAGCTCGTTGACAAACACTGTTCACGGGCCAATTGTCTATAACTGTTGCTATATTATTCTAGAAATTAACAAACTTGTTCAGATTTAATCTGAGATTTAACTATCACAAATTCATTCCTTGCAACAGGTAATTACAGAGTTCAGACTTAATCTGTTTCCCAGAGGATTAAAACACTAGTAGTTTTAACTTAGTCCCACTGAGAACATACTGTGATGTACTGAAAGGCAGGTGAATCAGTCTCTTAGCAACTAAGTTTATATTGTTACAAAAAGGTCATGACAAAAATGTTACTATCTTCTGCTGGTTTATTGTTCTATGAGATTTTTTTCACCCTCTTTCTGTCCCCTAACTCCACAATGCAAGGTAATAAGCCTTTCACAAATGGGCAATTAAAGGCCTCTTGTGATAACAAACACAATGGCCATTTATTTGATTTCTTCAGATCCATTTATCTTGTTTCTTATTGAATGTTCCAATATCCAAAAGACTCTTATGCATCAAAATCTTTTGGAATTGGACTGCCACATTTCTCTTGGACATTGACCACCATAGGCTATCACCTGGAATTCAAACTCATACACAAGAAAATAGGAATCCTTTTTTCACCATAATGCTTTTTCGTTTTAATGTTAGAATCTTTTGAATTCTTTTCTCTGGCTCGAAAAACTAATGGTGAGCAAAGCTATACTTGCACTCAGATTTTTCCTATAGCTACTCTGACTGGAGGTGCATAAGAGTAAACCCATTTTACTTCTGACTCTGCTCTTCTTCCCCATCCTGAAATGTCTGGCCCCAGTTCACAATGGCATGGTCAAGGTAAGGGGCATAGTAGTGTGGGGAATGACAGGCATAGTTTTCTATCTCTCACTATGATTTAATATCCAAATTGTGTTAATTGTATTATTAAACATTGAGAATTATTTTTGAATCAAGTGAGGACAATCATAATTCAGTTCACAGGAAACTGGAATATATAGCTTAAAACAAGTTCCTATGATTGGTACAAATGTTACACTCAATGTAAAACAGTTCACTCCTGTTGCTGTTCAACAAGAGGAGAGATTTTACTCTGCGTTATGACAGGGCTGTTATACAGTGATTTATAATACTGCCTGTTTGTTCTTTCCTTTTAAAACAATGTGAATATGACCCAGACACGATGGCATCACACTGCACGGTCCATTGTTTTCAGAAAATGGAACAAATCCTGGAAGGAATTATGAGTTCCAAAAGCTTGCTACTAAATTCCCCACTATCAGCATCCTGGAGGTTGCCTGTAATCAGGAACTGAACTGCACGAACCATATAAATGCTGTGGCTACAACAATAGATAAGAGGCTTGGAATTCTGAACTGGTTTTCTGATGTGGTCCATAACTTTTGGAGATGTTTTAGCTCTTTGGCTGTTAATCTATTACGTTAAGTCTGTTCAACCTTTGTTTCTAACTTTTAAATAAATCTAAAAGGCTTACTTTTCTGCATTGGGCACATGCCAATCTTGAAACCATAGTTCTGAATGCTGTTTAAACATCTTGAATTCTGTCAGGAAGCTTGTTGTAAGTTAATTTAAATAAGGATTTTTTTTGTTTGGAGTTTTAGATAGCATGGCTTTGACCTTATCTTTCTATTGATCCAGCATACACCCTCGTCACTTGCCTCTCTGAAGTGAACTGAAAGGGATTTGTCTGCTTACTAACAAGTTGTTTTCAACACTCTCCAAAGATGTCCTAATCAAAGACATCAGGGTTGTCTCATGCACTTTAGCATGATTTGACACTCTTGGTCATGTGTTCTAATTTGCTTGCTGACTCTTCAAGCACAGTAAGACTCAGCAGTACGATATTTTCCACTGCTGTTCAGGATGCCCCTGCTAATAATAGATTGTTTAATCTTGTGTGTTAGTTTATTTAAAGCAGTAAAACACATTAAAAGCCAGGAAGCAGACATTACAGAATTTTGTGCTTGTAACTTGATGACATATAGAAGAATATCAAACAAACTGAGTCACAGCCTCACATATACACAACACATGCAGTGTCGAAAGTGAATTCACTTAAGAGAAAAATATGCATACCATAATTTTTAGCTTCCTTCTTTAGCTTGGCATGTTGAAGTCTTCTGCTGCGAACTTCATGTCAACATGTACTTCTTTAGCCTGCCAAGCAGAACCTATCTCCCAGATTCAGATTTTCTATATATATATGGGACTCTACCCTCTGAGCTCTGATGCTTTTAATGTTGTCATTGTGTTCTGGTGGCATGATATTGACTTCATTTTTCAATTTCTCCATTGCTCTAACTCATTCCAATCCTCCCCCTGAAAGGCCAGATCCATCTCTACTATTGCCATTAAACTTCGGACAGAGCAATGTTTGTGATTGGCAAACTCTGCCTTTCAGACTCCAAATGTAATACTATCCTCTCCAAACATGACTGATGACACCTTTATATGACCTTCAGATTGGTGTATGTAATGGAGGTACAACAAGTGCCTATGCTTCCACCAGGGCCATGGTGGAACAGACAACAGGCATCTTTAAGATAAGGGTTTTATGGGTCTTTTAGTATCACCAAGAAAAGGGAGAGGTGATGGCCTTTTGGCATTGTCGCTAACCCACCAATTCAAAAACCCAGATAATGCTCTGGATTCATGGGTTTGAATCCCACAATGGTTGTTAGTTGAATTGAATTTAATAAAAAGCTGGAATTAAGAGTTCAATTTTGACCATGAAACCATTGTCAATTCTCAGGAAAAACCCACCTGGTTCATTAATGTCCTTTTGGGAAGGAAACCTGCTGGCCGACATGTAAACCTAGACCTTCAGCAGTGTGATTGACTTTTAATTGCTTTCTGAGCAATTGGGAATGGGCAATAAATTCAGGCAAGGCAGTGACATCCATTTTCTCATTCACAGTGGGAGGAGAGGTGTAAGTGTGGATAATTTGTGCAGGACAAGTCCTATCACAATGACTGCAGATGCTGTAAACCTGATTTTGGATTAGTGGTGCTGGAAGAGGACAGCAGTTCAGGTAGTATCTGAGGAGCAGCAAAATTGACGTTTTGGGCAAAAACCCTTCATCAGGAATAAAGGCAGAGACCCTGAAGCGTGGAGAGATAAGCTAGAGGAGGGTGGGGGTGGGGAGAAAGTAGCATAGAGTACAATAGGTGAGTGGGAGAGGGGATGAAGGTGATAGGTCAGGGAGGAGAGGGTGGAGTGGATAGGTGGAAAAGAAGATAGGCAGGTAGGACAAGTCATGGGGACAATGCTGAGCTGGAAGTTTGGAACTAGGGTGAGGTGGGGGAAGGGGAAATGAGGAAACTGTTGAAGTCCACATTGATGCCCTGGGGTTGAAGTGTTCCGAGGTGGAAGATGAGGTGTTCTTCCTCCAGGCGTCTGGTGGTGAGGGAGCGGCGGTGAAGGAGGCCCAGGACCTCCATGTCCTCGGCAGAGTGGGAGGGGAATTTGAAATGTTGCGCCACAGAGCGGTGTAGTTGATTGGTGCGGGTGTCCCAGAGATGTTCCCTAAAGCGCTCTGCTAGGAGACGCCCAGTCTATGCTACTTTCTCCCCACCCCCACCCTCCTCTAGCTTATCTCTCCACGCTTCAGGCTCTCTGCCTTTATTCCTGATGAAGGGCTTTTGCCTGAAACGTTGATTTTGCTGCTCCTCGGATGCTGCCTGAACTGCTATCACAATGCCTGTCACATTGTTTGCAGCTTCAATGTCATCCACATTTGATTTCACTTCCTTGGTACTAGGTAGCGGTGCCAGAAGCCAAGAATCCATGACATCTGGTGCTATCTGCATTCACAGAGTCGGTTGCTTGTGAGAGGTGAACACTGCTGCCTCACAGCGGCAGAGACCCAGGTTCAATTCCCGCCTCAGGCAACTGTCTGTATGGAGTTTGCACATTCTTCCCGAGTCTGCGTGGGTTTCTTCTGGGTTCTCCGGTTTCCTCCCACAGTCCAGAAAATGTGCAGGTTAGGTGAATTGGCCATGCTAAATTGCCTGTAGTGTTAGGTGAAGGGGTAAATTTAGGGGAATGGGTCTGGGTGGGTTGCTCTTTGGAAGGTCGATGTGGACTTGTTGGGCCGAAGGGCCGGTTTCCACACTGTAAGTAATCTAAATATCTAGCCATTATAGCTTATTTTATCCTTGGAATATCTGAAGAGACTTTTTATATCTCAAATGGACGTGATTTTACCAAGTCTGATAACTACAAAAAAACTAGAGTAGATATTTGAACAGTGTAAATGGATTATATATTTGCAATAATACAAATATACAAATAGTTCAAAGAAGCATCACCCATGCCATCCTACCCTTAGTAGGATTTTTTTCATCCTTTCCTACTAAGTAAGTCTAAGTGGAGTCCTGATATTCATAGCTCGGGTGGTAGGAATGCCCTCTGTTGGTCTGGAAGATTGCCTGGTTATCCCTGGGATGGGGTAATGTGTTCTCTCTGAAGGTGCGGACATCCTTCGTGTAATCTGCCCAAGCACTGGCTCATTTTCCTTTCCTTGGCTTTCTGCAGGCTTTGGAATCACTGGTGGGGAGGATGGCGACAGGGCGGCAGAGGTGAAGTCAGAAGGGCCTTCCTCTAGAGGTCCTAACAGGAAGCTTCCAGAGGTTCTGTGTGGCTCCTCCCCCTTGGGCATGCTTGCTGGCATCATCCTATCCTCCTAACAGGAAGAGTCACTTCAAATCAGGTCGAGGTCCCTTGTTTCCCTTTCACTTTCTCATTATGTGTGGACTCCTCCATTCTTAGATGTAGTTTACTGACTACCACTTGATGTTGTTGAGCCTCTCTGTGTATTTTGGTGAAGTCATTAATGACTGAGACTATTAGACTGTTCTTCTGCCTACGGCTGGGAATATGGCTGGTCTCTGGTGGTCCTCTGAGTGCCAGAGGCCTGGGACATTTCTTCCTTGAACTAACTGTGAACATGGGTGAATGATATGCCCAACTGATTGACTCTAATCTAGCAAGATGCACACTGAGGCGAAAGCCTCAGAGCTGATGGAGGGTGTGGGTGAAAGCCTTGCCAACACCTTTTCTGAGGTACTTTCTCCTCGGAAGTTGCTAATGGTAGATAGGACTGGGCCCTTGATCACAGTCATTTGCTGGATCCTAATGGGATCTGTGGAAGACGAAAGAGAGAATTAGAAAAAGTTCACAATAAGAACGAGATTGTCTTGGTGTTAATTAGAAACCAGTGTAGCACACCTAAATGAAGCTGACTCCGCTGCTTGTTCCTGAAAGTTCCCATTAACATTCCTGTGTTTGTTTTTGCTGCTGTGTGAATCCTAAGGTCTGTGTGCAGTAGCAGCATCCAGAGGCAGAAGGCATTAATTGACGCATTGATTCCCAGTGGTTGTGCAGCCATGTAGATTAGAGGGAATGTTGGTCTCCACCTTCCCATGAATGGTTACCTTCTTCTCTAGCAACTCCAACATTTTCTTCCCATAGAGTTATCGAGACAGAACCTTCGGTTCAACTCGTCCCTGCCTACCAGTTATCCTAAACTAATCTAATTCCATTTTCCAGCACTTGGCCCATATCCTCTAAATCCTTGCTATTCATATGCCCATCCAGATGCCTTTTAAATGTTGTAAATGTACTAGTCTTCATCACTTCCTCTGGCAGCTCATTACATACATGCACCATTCTTTGCATGAAAAGTTGCCCCTTATGCCCCTTTTAAATTTTTCCCCTCTGACCCTAAACTTATGCCCTCTAGTTCTGGACTCCCTCACCTCAGGGAAAATATATTGTCTATTTACCCTGTCCATGCCCCTCATGATTTTGTAAACCTCTCTAAGGTCACCCCTCAGCCTCTGATGCTCCAGGGAAAATAGCCCTTGCCTTTTCAGCCTCCTGCTATAGTTCAAACCCTCAAACCCTGGCAACATCTTTGTAAATCTTTTTTGAACCCTTTCAAATTTCACAATATCATTCTTATAAGAGGGAGACCAGAATTTCACACAATAGTCAAAAAGTGGCCTAACCAACGTCCCGTACAGCTGCAACATGACCTCCCAACTCCTATACTCAATGCTTTGACCAATAAAAGAAATCATACTATACGCCTTCTTCACTATCCTATCTTTGTGAAACTCCATTTTCAAGGAACTCAGAACCTGCACTCCAAGGTCTCTTTGTTCAGCAACAATCCCCAGGACCTTACCATTAAGTATATAAGTCCTGCCCTGATTTGCCTTTCCAAAATGCACTACCTCACATTTATCTGAACTCCATCTGCCTCTCCCCAGCCCATTGGCCCATCTGAACAAGATACTATTGTACTCTCAGATAACTTTCTTCGCTATCCAATACATCTCTAATTTTGGTGCCACCTGCAAACTTACTAACGACACCTTCTATGTTCGTATCGAATAAGGAGTCTAATATCTGCCACCCCATTGTTGGTCTTGAATGTCTCATGTGAGAGAGTTTTCCTGTAATGGGAGAAAAGGAGGCATTGAATATGATGGAACTGGATGAGATTCGGGGTGTCCCCAGTGAGTGAGTAGGAAGTGCAAAGGGCAGTCGGTATTAGTAAGTTTAGAGGATGAGGTGGACAGGAGCCAATGTGTGGTCATGATGTATATAATAGTAAGAGTTGCAGTCCTTGAAACTTAGTGAGAGAGATATATGCAATTGCATAGTTTAACTGAATTGTGGTGGCCCAAGAATGTGAGTGACCGAGAGCAAATTAATCCTGTGGAGTGCAAAAAGCCATGAACATTCATTTGACATTGCTGAGCATTTGTATTAACCCAAGACAACACACCGTCACTGGCTGCGAGCTCTGACTGAGCTGGTTGTGTCTGGTGGCATGACCCTCTTTGATGTTCTGGAAGAAAAATAAACTGACCTTCTTTTGACTTCCTCAGCCATCATCACCTCCAGGTCCCTGTCTGCAAACAAGGAAATAGCCTGCCTTTCTTGGCCATGTTGTTCAGTATAATGTTGCAGGATCACAGTATGAAGGCAGTGTCTGGCTTGGTGTGTCCAAACTGTTGTGGAGCTGACGTTTAAATGTGGCACCTCACTTGCAACGCAATCACAAAATCATGGGATCAAATCCCATCATGGCAGATGAAATCAATAAAATTATGGCATTAACTGTTAATTGTGATTGAACTTCACTAATGTCCTTTAAAGAAGGAAATCTGCTATCCTTACCTGGTTTGGCCTAGATGTGACTCTTGCAATCTGACTGATTTTTAACTGCACTCTGGGCAATTAGGGAGGGCAATAATTACCCAAAACCTGCAAATGAGTTTAAAAAAAAAATCTGAGCACCACAGAGTCTAATTACATTGCTAATGGCCTGAAGAGTGGATGATTACAGGAGAAAATTTGATGTTGACCAGCTATCATTACACTGACCCCACAAAAGAAATACTAAAAAAAGGGAACCTTTACTCCAAAATCACAGAATCATAAAGTGCAAAAGGAATAGACTATTCAGAGCATCATGCTTATGCTGGATTGTCAAAGAGCAGTCCCTTGTCCATTTGTTTCTTCCCATACCCCAGCTATTTTCACTCTTTCAAGTATTCAGTTAGTGGGGACAGCTTTGGAAAGAAATTGTTCAGAAGTGAGAAAATCAAGAGTTAAAGGTTTGACTGTTGTAAGGTTGAGGTGGAGGTGGAAGCAGGCAATGTTGTGCAGCACTTTCACTGTGCTAAATTGGATAGACTCTAAATAGATCTAGCAACACATGGCAGGGCATCCATGGGATGTTGTGGGCTATCAGCAGTAGTAGAATTATGCTTCAACACAATCTGCAATATAATGGGTCATAGAGTCAGAGAGATGTACAGCATGGAAACAGACCCTTCCGTCCAACCCGTCCATGCCGACCAGATATCCCAACCCAATCTAGTCCCACCTGCCAACACCCAGCCCATATCCCTCCAAACCCTTCCTATTCATATACCCATCCAAATGCCTCTTAAATGTTGCAATTGTACCAGCCTCCAACACTTCCTCTGGCGGCTCATTCCATACACATACCACCCTCTGCGTGAAAAAGTTGCCCCGTAGGTTCCTTTTATATCTTTCCCCCCTCACTCTAAACCTATGCCCTGTAGTTCTGGACTCCCTGACTCCAAGGAAAAGACTTTGCCTATTTATCCTATACATGCCCCTCATGATTTTGTAAACCTCTATAAGGTCACCCCTCAGCCTCCGACGCTCCAGGAAAAACAGCCCCAGCCTGTTCAGCCTCTCCCTATAGCTCAAATCCTCCAAACCTGGCAACATTCTTATAAATCTTTTCTGAACCCTTTCAAGTTTCACAGCATCTTTCCAATAGGAAGGAGACCAGAATTGCATGCAATATTCCAACAGTGGCCTAACCAATGTCCTGTACAGCTGCAACATGACCTCCCAACTCATGTACTCAATACTCTGACCAATAAAGGAAAGTATACCAAACGCTTTCTTCACTATCCTATCTACCTGCGACTCCACTTTCAAGGAGCTATGAACTTGCACTCCAAGGTCCCTTTGTTCAGCAACACTCCCTAGGACCTTACCATTAAGTGTATAAGTCCTGCTAAGATTTGCTTTCCCAAAATGCGGCACCTCGCATTTATCTGAATTAAACTCCATCTGCCACTTCTCAGCCCATTGGCCCATCTGGTCAAGATCCTAGTGTAATCTGAGGTGATGGCCCGACATAGTTCCCAATCCACCATTACTACTGAGCCAGGAGATGAAGCCTGGTTCAACGAAGAAGGTGGAAGGTCAAATGTAAGTGGAGCACAAGGCATGTGTAAAATTAAGGTGCCAATAAGTTAAACTTATAAAACAGGAGTAGTCGTGTACCAAACACTGTATGCAGCTGAACCATACAAACTTCCCCTTGGTTTAGGCTTGACTAAAAGCTAAAATTAAGCCTTATTGAGGGCTCTGGCTTCCTGGCAGCTAGAGACCATTCTAGTAGAGGTTGTAGGATTGGAGGGTTCTGATCCTGGAGAGAGTTCTCTTTCTCAGTGGTGTTGGTGAGGTGGCAATTTTGAATATAGAAATTCCATAGGATGATGGGCTTTCTTATCCATGACCGTGGGGGTATGGGCTGAACTCGGGCAAGATTTTCTTTGCCGGGCTGTGGGCATAATCTTATAGTGGGTGAGCCTGGCAGGCTGAAGGGAAACACAAATGCTCCTCCTGAAGCACAGGAAATGCTGTAAATGCATTTCCTTTCTCCCTGAAGTGGTCCTCAACTCACTACAGCTATTGGCTTTCCCAAGGCCTCACCCTGACAGGCTGCATTTAAAGCTGCAAATTAGCCTCGTGAACATATTTAAAATGCCAACCTGCCTCCAGTGAGATTGTTGGCCTCCTGCCTTTTGTGCCGCCTCAGTAAAATTCAGGAGACAATGTGTTTGAGCTGGCTTGCTGACATTCTCTGAATTTTATTTAACTCCTTCACGTGCACTCAAACCCACCCACTCATTCATGTTAAAAATGCTACCTCATTTCTCTGAGGTAGTAGTTCAAACATTTCTCGGACATTCCATTGTGCAAATACTTTAATAGTGATTCAGATTTAGGATGTAAACTTCAAGAATGGAACGTGCACACTCTCTGTGGTTAAGCTCATGATAATGTGTAGCACAGTAATGCAAAGTAGCTTCAACTACTTTTAGCACAAAAATAGAAGTATGATTCAGGGGTACCTAAAGCTTCGCAATGTGAACTTTATGGAACTTTCTTCCATTTGTTTGAGTGTAAGCAAAGTTTGATGTTCCATTTGTGGACCTGATTTCTTTATTGAGTTATACTAAAAATACCCTTTCTGGCTTTTAACTGCAGGCCCAAATTTTACAAAACAAGCCTTTGACCCCTTTTCCCATCAAGCAGCAATTTGTGGTGCAATGGTAATCACTGGGGAAAACCCTTCCAAATGCATCATTTCAGAAGGTTTCCTTTCATTCTATGATCTTTCACCTCCGAAACCATGTCCACATGATATGCAGGTGTTTTTTTTAAAAAAAACAGAATTGTTGTATAAGAGAGCCCTGATACCTCCTTCTTAACTGTTAACTAAAATTGATATTCTTCTATTGTAGCATGGAAATCCATCCTTTGAATAAACTCTTCAATTTTTTTGGTAGCATTGCAAATCTCAAAATAGTTTCAAATTAGCGGATGAAATCCCAGCTCAACAGTGTAAAAACAGAACTGAAATTCATTAAAGTGAATATATGCTATTTCATCTAAAATCGCAAGCTTACTAGTTGGTCAGTCACACAATTTCATAGCACCTTTGTAAGCACTATGCTTCCTCTAAACGAGGCAGCAACACTTTACTAGTGGATTGTAACAATGTGACTAAAGTCACCACAAAAGTGCGGTCAGCCCCTGATAGGCCCCTGTCGTGAGGACAGTTCCCGTAATAGGTGGCAAAAAGCTGCCTGATTTCCCTGAAACACCACCACAAGCCACTGGATTCACTTCGCACATTATGCTGATAAATTCTGAATGGAAATTTTTCAGTTCCTTTTTCTTTGCCCGGTTAATAAAGCTGCTTAAGTTTTGGAACAACACAAAAAACATTTTTCACTTCCTTAAAAAATAAATAATAATTTGTGAAAGGTGCATATAAATATTGACCATAAAGATACTTTTGAAAATGTGAAAATTTGAAAATGCCTAAGTTTTTTTTTAGGGATTTTATTCTGTATAACATAATCTATATTTTTGCATTAAGTTTGGAGTGATAAAAGATAAAGCTTACACATTACTGGTAATTATATGAATAGACATTAACTTATCACATTTGTATGACATTTCAATGTTATCTTTTCAAGATAAACAGATTAGTATCTGCATAATTAGCAACAACTTACATTTGTACAAAGCTCCCTTAACATAGTAACAGAGAGAGGAATGCAATATGAATATGTCCCTTCATATTTTTGGAAGAGGTGATTCCCACACTGGGAATATCAAATCCCAGCATAAGAAAACAATCAGAACTACATTAATGTGAATGGATTTGCGTTCAAACCTCCTATGTTTTGACATTAATCTCTGATCAGGGAATTAAATATAAATACAGTTTGGCCACTAACATTGCAAAAACGTTTACTCAGGATTTGAAGCATTTATTATGCCGTTTTCCTATTTTGTTATCTTCTGATTAACCCCTGAAGGGAATAACTGTTGACAGAATACAGTTGCATAAAATATGTACAGCACTTTTGTCTGAAGGGACATAGCTTATGGGCTGAATTCTATAGTAATATGAGTGATGTTCGTTACGTCAAAATTTATGGTAGGATTAGATGAGAAGTCCGGTGAGACCTATCGTGATGTTGGTAGCATCTCATTCCATCTTTTATGGTTTTTGGAAGCAGTGAGGAGAGTTTCCCACTGGATAGTGGCTGATGGCTACTTAAGAGGTATTATTGGTTATTGAATGCCTTGTGAATAGTATAACTCACCTCATTAACATTCAGCTAGGTATCTTAACAAATTTGGCAACCGAACACAATGCCTCCTCTTTAATACATTTGCAGTCTACTTAAGAAACATATACTCGCATTGCAAGGTACACTAGCAACAAGCATTTAAAGGCTGTAGCTGGGACACATTATGCCCAGGGACAGGTATCTAGCTAAGGGATTGGACCATGCTGAATCTCGGGGCTGGTCACTCATTCTTGTAGCCTCGAACTACATGCTCACGTCATCCATATCTTGCATTGTTTTGCCAAGCTATGCCTGTCAGTGCATTTATGATTTAGCCATAGCTATAAGCTGCCATTAGTACAGTATTGAGGTAATTTTTAATACAGACAAACAAACAGGCTGCTTATCAGCAGCAGTGTGTCTGTGGTGGGGGCAAACTTGTTGTATGGCACACCAATGCAAGTCCTACAGTATTTGCCAGCTGTCTGCACGGCATGCACACTGCATTGACACTCAACCAAGCAGCCATAGAGTCATAGAGATGTACAGCGTGGAAACAGACCTTTCAGTTCAACGACATACCCTAAACGAACCTGGTCCCATTTGTCAGCACTTGGCCCATATCCCTCCAAACCTTTCCTATTCATAAAGTCATCCAGATATCTCTTAAATGTTGTAATTGTACCAGCCTCCACCACTTCCTCTGGCAGTTCATTCCGTACACTCACCACCCTCTACATGAAAAAGTTGTCCCTTTTACATTTTTCCCCCCTCACCCGAAACTTATGACCTCTAGCTCTGGACTCTACCACCCCAGGGAAAAGATGTTGTCTATTTATCCTATCCATGCCCCTCATGATTTTATAACCCTCTATAAGGTCACCCCTCAGCCTCCGACGCTCCAAGGAAAACAGCCCCAGCCTATTCAGCCTCTCCCTATAGCTCAAATCCTTCAACCCTGGCAACATCCTTGTAAATCTTTTCTGAACCCTCTCAAGTTTCACAACATCCTCTCATATGTGGGAGACCAGAATTGCACACAATATTCCAAAAGTGACCTAACCAAAATCCTGTACAGCCTCAACATGACCTCTCAATTCCTATACTCAATGCTCTTCAGAAAGCATTTAGATGCTACACCTCAGTCCAGTCAAGGGGTTGGAGGTGATTTCTGTCAGAAGATCATGGAATTGTCAGTCACACACACAGTCCTCGCACCGTCCTAGGGTTTTGCCTCAATCAGTTATCCATTTTTAATGTTCAGAGATTGATCCCAGTACATTCTGGAGGATGTTCTGGGGTCAGTGCTGTCGGGGCAGCACATGCAGTCAGGGGACTTGCGTATCATCATTTGGAGAGATGTGAAGACAATGATAAAGTGTCTGATTAGTCATGTCTAGGGACTGCTTGTCAATGTTGGTCAGAGGTCTGGGGCAAATGCAGTCCTGGGTATACATGCATCAATCTTTAAGGACGTTTCAAGGTGAGATGCTGTAAAATCACAGATTGACTCAGAAATGGTGGGAAGTTGAGGCAAGAGATGGAAATACATATTTGTAGAGGTGATGGGAAGAGTAATAAAGTCATAGAGTCATAGAGATGTACCGCATGGAAACAGACCCTTCGGTCCAAACCATCCATGCCAACCAGATATCCCAACCCAATCTAGTCCCACCTGCCAGCACACAGCCCATATCCCTCCAAACCCTTCCTATACATACACCCTCCAAATGCCTCTTAAATGTTGCAATTGTACAAGCCTCCAACACTTCCTCTGGCAGCTCATTCCATACACGTACCACGCTCTGCGTGAAAAAGTTGCCCCTCAGATCTCTTTTATATCTTTCCCCTCTCACCCTAAACCTATGCCCTCTAGTTCTGGACTCCCCGACCCCAGGGAAAAGACTTTACCTATTTATCCTATCCATGCCCCTCATAATTTTGTAAACCTCTTTAAGGTCATCCCTCAGCCTCCGACAATTCAGGGAAAACAGCCCCAGCCTGTTCAGCCTCTCCCTGTAGCTCAGATCTTCGAACCCTGGCAACATCCTTGTAAATCTTTTCTGAACCCTTTCAGGTTTCACAACATCTTTCCGATAGGAAGGAGACCAGAATTGCACACAATATTGCAACAGTGGCCTAACTAATGTCCTGTACAGCTGCAACATGACCTCCCAACTCCTGTACTCAATATTCTAACCAATAAATGAAAGTATACCAAATGCCTTCTTCACTATCCTATCTACCTGCGACTCCACTTTCAAGGAGCTATGAACCTGCACTCTAATGTCTCTTTGTTCAGCAACACTTCCTAGGACCTTACCATTAAGTGTATAAGTCCTGCTAAGATTTGCTTTCCCAAAATGCAGCACCTCGCATTTATCTGAATTAAACTCCATCTGCCACTTCTCAGCCCATTGGCCCATCTGGTCCAGATCCTGTTGTATTCTGAGATAACCCTCTTCGCTGTTCACTACACCTCCAATTTTGGTGTCATCTGCAAACTTACTAACTGTACCTCTTATGCTCGCATCCAAATCATTTATATAAATGACAAAAAGTAGAGGACCCAGTACCAATCCTTGTGGCACTCCACTGGTCACAGGCCTCCAGTCTGAAAAACAACCCTCCACCACCACCCTCTGACTTCTACCTTTGAGCCAGTTCTGTATCCAAATGGCTAGTTCTCCCTGTATTCTGTGAGATCTAACCTTGCTAATCAGTCTCCCATGGGGAACTTTGTCGAACGCCTTACTGAAGTCCATATAGATCACATCTACTGCTCTGCCCTCATCAATCATCGTCACGTCTTCAAAAAACTCAATCAAGTTTGTGAGACATGGTTTCCCATGCACAAAGCCATGTTGACTATCCCTAATCAGTCCTTGCCTTTCCAAATACATGTACATCCTGTCCCTCAGGATTCCCTCCAACAACTTGCCCACCACCGAGGTCAGGCTCACCGGTCTATAGTTCCCTGGCTTGTCTTTACCACCCTTCTTAAACAGTGGCACCACGTTTGCCAACCTCCAGTCTTCTGGCACCTCACTTGTGTCTATCGATGATACAAATATCTCAGTAAGAGGCCCAGCAATCACTTCTCTAGCTTCCCACAGAGTTTTCGGGTACACCTGATCAGGTCCTGGGGATTTATCCACTTTTAACCATTTCAAGACATTCAGCACTTCCTCCTCTGTAATCTGGACATTTTGCAAGATGTTACCATCTATTTCCCTACAGTCTATATCTTCCATATCCTTTTCCGCAGTAAATACTGTAAATAATAACGTGGGCAATCATAAAGTGAATGGGGGATATGCTGAATAACATTGCTGGGCATGGAGGCCTTTATGATGAAGGGGGTTTTGTGGCAGTAAACACACTATGGTCTCCACAGAGGAAGCACAGAGGTGCCAACATTGAAGTGAAATGCTGAGTTTACGGAACAGAGAGGACTTTGTTGAAGAAGGTAAAAGTGGTGAGTCTCCACATAGGGGTGAATGGTTGGCAAAATGCTATCAGCGTAGAGTGAAGTAAATGGGTCATGAAGACTTTTGTGTGTGGTAGGGAAGTCATTGTTAGTGATCAGACTGAACCCAGTCCTGACAGTGTCATTGCGAGTTGCATCTCTTTCTAAGAATTTCTACTGGAAAATGGCAGGGACAATGCTGAGGACAAGTGGATTCAGTGTCAGTGTGATGGATAAATGTGTGGGACATACATTTGCTGCACGCTGGGACATTGAGGTAACAATTACATGCAGCAGCTTTTTACAACCTTCAGCTACATTACATTTGCAATTGTTTTGTCACCCAATAGCTCTGCATGCTTAGGGGTCAGATGCTGGTCAAAGATAATTTGAATTCTGCTATTGGTGTTTGCAAATTGAACTTAAATGTCTCAAAGATTTGGAAATTACCAGCAAAGGCCAATACTAGTTGAAGGGTAGCCATTATTTGTTCAACTTGCAGTTTTCCGACAAGGCAGATGAGGACACTGCGAGGAGAAAGTGAGGTCTGCAGATGCTGGAGATCAAAGTTGAAACTTTATTGCTGGAACAGCACAGCAGGTCAGGCAGCATCCAGGGAACAGGATTCCTGAAGAAGGGCCTGTGCCCGAAACGTCGAATCTCCTGTTCCCTGGATGCTCCCTGACCTGCTGTGCTGTTCCAGCAATAAAGTTTCAACAGATGAGGACACTGATAGGAGGAAGATATTGTTATTCACAAGAAAACCCAGCCATATCGTGCACAGCATGTCAGGCAGAACTCATTGACACCAGGTTCTAGTAGATGAGAGCTGGCTGCAGCAGATCAGCATGAACTTTTAAATATTCATTGGTCATGATGCTGAAACCTGGTTTGCACTGTGGAGGTGAACTTCAATCTCTATTAGAGAGATATTTACTTTCTATAAATGCAAACTCATGTTTGGCCTTTTTCAATTGCTCACCTGCAGGACATTGTCCTGTAGGTGATGGGTCTGCTGAGGACATTGGGGAACAGGGTTGCCCTAACTTAAAGGGTGCTCCAGTGGGGTGTAACCACAAAGAAATAAAGTGTGTGACCTGGTGAGTTCACATTAACCAGGTTGAGGGAATATCAGCCATGCCATTTGGCAGAATGCCTCATCGCCAGAATTTTCCAACAAGCACCAAGACATGGCTTGGCTGGTGGTGAGAAGGGCTCTGCCTGTGAGATCCTTTATGCACGCCCGGACTCTCAGCCACACCACACGCTGCCCTCGAAGCGGCTGCGAGAGGGACGAGACTGTCACACACCTCCTTCTGGAATGTGCCTACGCAGAAGAAGTCTGGAGAGGAATGCAGTGGTGTTTGTCGAGGTTCGTCCCGAGCAGCGCCGTGACGTGGGACTCCGTGCCCTACGGTCTATTCCCCGTGACGCACATCGAGACGAACATCAACTGTGCCTGGAGGATCATCAACTCGGTGAAGAACGCTCTCTGGGCGGTCCGAAACCTGTTGATCTTCCAGCTGAAGGAGTTAACCCCGAGTGAGTGTTGCAGACTGGCACATTCCAAGGTCCAGGACTACATGTTGAAGGACGCGCTGAAGCTTGGGGCAGCTGCCGCCAAGGCGCGGTGGGGAAAGACCACCGTGTAACATCTGCCTGCCTAAGAAGAACAGGTGACCCACGCAGTCATTTGGGCTCTGCTTACACCTCAGCTAAATATATGGACATATGATTGATAAACGTACAGACCTGTATATAAATGTTTACATATGTATGGCATGACCAACTGTAGAGACTATCAAATTATTTTATGAATAAAGTATATTTTTGAAATAAAAAAAGCCATGTTGGTAGCATGGGCATCATAGTTTCATGGCTGCTTTGCCATGATATTGCCAGTGCAGGGATATGCTGGTTGCCAACACTTTCCTTGGGTACACAGCCACTGTCAAAGATGGCATGGGCACAAAATGTACCTGGTATCCATTGGGTAACGAATTGTTCTGGGGCATGTGTGTTGTAAGATGGCACCAGAATCATGACTGAAGGATGCCATAGTGGCAGGGTAGGAAATTAATGCAGGAGTTTAGTAAGATACAGCAAGAAAACTCATCATATCTCGCTGTGGAAATCCCTTCAAAAAACTTGGTGCAACTCAGACTTAGCCAAAAAAAAGTAAGATTCAACTCTGTGTGTCAGTTTGGAGACAGGAAAGGCTGGATTTTCCTTATGGAAGAAAGTGGGTACTGCAGATGGTGGAGATTAGAGTCAAGATTAGAGTGGTGCTGGAAAAGCACAGCAGGTCAGGCAGCATCCGAGGAGCAGGAGTGTCGGCATTTCAGGCATAAGCCCAATGAAGGGCTCATGCCCAAAACATAGACTTTCCTACTCCTCGGATGATGCCTGACCTGCTGGATTCTCCTTACGATGACTGGGCAGCTAGAGAGCATGACCAAGGCTGCTCTGTGGCCCCACTGTACGCTTCGAGTCATTTTTCTAGTCTGGAATCCTTTGGCATGACAGAGGTAGAATCCATCCCTGTAGCCTCAATTGTGTTAGCCCCTTCCATTCTAAATAATGTTTGCCCGACTTAAACAGCTGAAGAAAACTTAATGAGGCAGAAGATGGCCAAAAAGTTTTTTTTGCATTGCGTGAACCATCATGAGCAGAAAAAATGAATTATAAAGGTAATAAACAAATAAGAATATAGCCAGTTGCCAATTTCAAGTCACACACCATCCTGAACTGGAAATATACTGCCATTCCTTCGGTATGGCTAATTCAAAATCTTGATACTCTTCAACTGACACCACAAGGACTGCAGGGAAGACAGCTCACCCCAACCTTCAGAAAGACAATTAGGAATGTGTATAAACCATGGCCTTTCCAGGAATCATCACATCCCATGACAAATTAAAAAAAAACCTGATATCACTGTCAGCATTGACTAATAGAAAAGAAAGTATCTACAGCCTTAACTTTTTGTTTGATAGTGCAAGAAACAGATCTCTTGAAAATATTGCTTCAATTTCTGATACCTGGGTTTGATGATTTGGCTTTGCTGAAAAGTAGGTTGAATTTGAAACAATGATCCCCTCAGAGAAGTGTTTCTATTAGTTCCATTTGAATATTTCAAAAGTGAAAGTTTTTTACTGAATATCTGTGAAGACTGCAAGTGCAACGTGAGGCATTAATAAACCACATGAGTGTTTTGCATCACACCTTATTTTTTCATATTTGTTCATAGATGTGGGTGTTGATGGCGAATAGCCAGCATTTATTGCTCATCTCTAACTACCAGAGGTCAGTTTAGAATCAAACTGTGGGTCTGGAGTCGCATGTAGGCCAGACCAGGTAAAGACAGCAGTTTCCTTCCCTCAATGAAGTCAGTAACCTATACAAATTTTACCTATATTACAACATCATTATGAAGATTCACAAGGTGGCAGTTTATACTTGCAATGCAACTCTGCAAACAAGTTCAATGCAAGAGCCAAAATCCAGTCATCCAATAGCAATAGAACCACAGGCAAAATTAATCTACAGAATGTTCTGAAGATAAAGTGCACACAACATGTTTCAACATTTCATTCTGAACATAAGATAAAGAATATGATGGGGGAGGTACAGTGAGTAGTTAACTAAATGAACTATTCAGTCAATATGATAACGCCTTGGGTCCACTAACAAAGATTGATTACACATGTTACATGAAGTGGGATAGATCCAGAAATTTACATGATGCGCTATAGTGCCATGATAAATCTACTTAAAGCATCTTTTTGTGTGATTTTCAGAAATGGACACCTTTAATAATTGTAGGAGAAAGTGAGGACTGCAGATGCTGGAGATCAGAGCTGAAAATGTGTTGCTGGAAAAGCGCAGATCAGGCAGCATCCAAGGAGCAGGAAAAGGGCTCGTGCCTGAAACGTCGATAGAAGGGCTCATGCCCGAAACGTCGATACTCCTGCTCCTTGGATGCTGCCTGACCTGCTGCGCTTTTCCAGCAACACATTTTCACCTTTAATAATTGTGTTCACCTAGTTACTGTAAAGTATATTAAACCTGGTTAGTTAGTTCCCATGAGTTCAAAAATGAACAGGTAATCAGTAAAATGAAGACTATCCAAAGAAATGGTAACAATATATCTCATTAAGCTATCTGTTGGTCAACTTACTGGATAAACTCAAAAACATCAAATTGCATTTACAGTGTATGTGGCAGTCAATTCACGTCTGTAAGAAACAATGGCTTCAACACCCAGCTCCACACCATTACTGTCTGACATCACATGATCTATTCACTGCTTTCTAATCGCTGGTTCAACATGATGATCCACAATTTCCTCAGGCTAAACATCGGGCAAAACAAAACCTTTGTATTCACCATCATAAATTCCATCCTTTCACAGTGACTCTGTCCCTCTTCATGGAAACTGCCTCAGGCTCAGCTGGATTACTCACAATCTCAGCATTTTATTCATGCTGAGTTGAGCTATTGACCCAGGTTCTCTTCAATACAAATCTTCACTTTCTTATCCTCTTTATCCTTTAACTTTCACATAGCACCTGTCTCTACTTTCTTCTGAGCCCATTTTCTTCTGAAATCTCATCTATATGTTTATCGTTTCCATATTTTAGGGGGAAATGAATACATTTGAAATCATATCTTTCCATTCTGCATACAATATTTTTTTTCACATGTTAGTAGACAATTATATAAAACCTCTGATAACTTAGGGATAAACACACTGCCTGATAAAATGTGGAGCAAAAAATACTCGATTTGATTCTTTGTATTCAAGAGCTTAGCTGATCTCACTTGGGCAGCAACTGTGATGTTGCAAAAAACTTGATGTTCGTAGAAAAACAAACATCTGCTGGGAATTGATCTTTTGATCAATATTCACAGAATCATAGAACCTCTGCAATGTGAAAGCAGGCCATTCAGCCATCGAGTACACACAACCCTACGGACAGCATCCCACTCAGAGGCATTCTCCGACCCTATCTCTGTAACTCTGCTATCGCAGGCCTAACCCATCTAGCCTGAACAACCCTGAACATTTTAACTATTGAGTCATGTTGGAAATATCACAAATACGTGTGAAGGCACAACCTAGATTTGACAAAGCTGCACTTTGAGAGTGGTTCAGAGGTTCTGCCAGCCCACTGAATAATAAAAACAGCTTTAAAAACAAGAAGCTGAATCTTACTTTTTTTGGCTAAATAAGCCCGAGTTACATCGGGCTTTTTAAAGGGTTTTTCAACAAAGCCTGGCAAGTTTTCTCACTGTTTTATACCAAACGTACTTTATTTAAATGTGTATCATGTCCCTGTGACATCTCTTACATTCAATTCTGACCCTGTCTTACCATGTTCCTGGAATAATACACCACTCAGTGGACATCCACCAAGTTCAGCATCCCTTGTGTCTCTGCTATTTTTAAAAGGCTGCAGATGAGTTCGGGCATTCTGAAATTGCCCTGCTCAGTAAAGGGCACAGTCGGAACACGGTGGAAAAGGGAAAGATAACATCATAGTTCTTATGCATAGTATGGTGCAAAGAGGAGGTGCCTTACTCCTGGAGGACTGCCTGAAGAGGCCATGCCAACAGACTTGATCTGAGGTTATTACCCAGTACCGTGCTGTCTTCAAGAATAAATGAGATGGAATGTGTAGCAGTGCCAAAATAGTCAGTGATCTTCTCTGTTGTGCCGGAATACACTTCTCTCTGCTACTTCACTATAACTCTGCCAATGCACCCACCTCCTACCAATGCTCATGCTCTGCCACTCTCATGATGCAACATCTTCCCTCACTCAATCTCTTCTCCACCTCCCATATCACTAACACTGTATGTCCTCTGTGCTGCTTCCTGAGCATCCCAGAACACCACATCAGCTTTAGCCCACATACACAACACTAACAGCCAGTGCCACCAATGTTATCCCACTCACTCCTCCCGATTGGGGTATGGTGCCTGGCGTTCAGATCCTCATCCCTTAGGAAGAGAGAATTCTTGCCATTACAGGACAATACCACGACTGCTTCTTCAGAGAAGCAGAAACATCCAGATCCTGCCAAACCATTAAGGACCACTCTGCATGCCATTCTCCCATTAACCACACTGCCAGTCTCATTCATTATGTACCACTCATAACTACTAACTTTGATGCCATCTCTCTCTTTCATCTTGCAGGTACACTCAGCTTCCCCATGACTTCTATGAGAAAATGCCATGCACCCCTCCTGGACCTCTGGGGATATGTTCACCAAGGCCTGAGTGGAATATCAGAAAATTACCTCCTGAACCCTCTACCAGTTCAGGTACAGTCACCCCAGTGGGAATGGTAGGGTTAGAGAGTTTGGGAGCATATGCTACTCTGCCCCTCACTGCTGTCTGAGGAAGAAATGTCCCAGACTTGGAGGACTGCCAGAGACTCGGCACTTACTCAGGTTCAGGCAGAAGATGACCTTGTGGTGTCAGCAGTCAAGCACTGCATCCAGATGCAAAGAGCACACTAGCAGTGGGAGACAGGCATCTGGGATACAAAGGATCTCATTACCCAGATGCTGCAGTGAATCATGTGACCACCTGTTTGCCTCCACAGTTATGTTGGCAGCTTTCATGGAGACCCAGGTCGAGCAGCTTCAGGGGCTGCTGGAGATGTGCACAAATCTGCACTTCGTAAGTCCTGACATCCAAAGATAGGGCAATGGGGATGGAGAAGGTGGGAGGGGAGTATGGAATGACAAACATGGACTCCATTCCAGCTGTCCTCACCCCCAAGGAGACAGGGTGATGCCAGGAGGCAGCCACCTGGAGGGAGATCTGCACATAGGCTCTTCTGGTGGTTTCCACTCAATATACTTTAGAGGTGACCAGGATCTCTGCCTCCACTCTGCCAACACCCCTCTAACTAGCTGAATCTCCAGCTGAAGAGGGTCAATTCGAGGGCAGGTCTTATGAAGAAAGGGTGAGGGTTTTTCTCATTGGAGCGAAGAAAGATGAGAGGTGACTTGATAGAGGTGTATGAAATGTTGAGAGGCATAAATAGAATGAATGGCCAGAGACTTTTTCCCAGGGTGGAAATGGCTATCATGAGATGGCATAATTTTAAGGTGATTGGAGGAAGGTTTAAGGGAAGTGGTAGGTTGTTTACACAGAGTGGAGGGTGCTTGCAATGCACAGTCAGCAGCGGTAGTAAAATCAGATACAGTAGGGACATTTAAGCGACACTTGGATAGGTGCATGGATGATAGTAAAATGAAGTTTATGTATGTTAGTTTGATTTTAAGAGTATGACAAAAGGTCAGCACATCAAGGGCTGACGGGCCTGTACTGGGCTGCACTGTTCTATGTTCTATGTTTTCCTTTGGCATGAAGACCTTTGCCATGTTCTGGAGTCACCCAACCAAACTTCCAGGCCCTTCAAGCGTTACAATCAAGTAGGCTCCCTCCACCCCAGTTGCAAATCAAGAGAGCGCACAAAGATAAAATGGAAGAGAGAGAATCAAAGAACCCCTACATTACAGAAAAAGCCCCTTCAGCCTATCGAGTCTGCACTGACCCTCCGAAGAACATTCTGCCCATACCCAACTCCCAATCTGCTCCCCGTAACCATACATTTGTCATGGCTAATCCACCAAGCCTGCACATCCCTGCACACTATAGGACAATTTAACATAACCCATCCACCTAACCTGCACACCTTTGGACTGTGGGAGGAAACTAGAGCAACCAGAGGAAACCCACATAGATGCGGGGATAGTGTGCAAACTACATACAGACAGTCACTCGAAGCTGGAATTGAACCCAGATCCCTGAATGCGAGGCAGTAGTGTTAACCACTGAACCATTGTGCCGCCCCAAGAAGAAGAAAATTTATTGAGGACACATTGGTGACATGGATGACAATGATATCTATGTGGCTCTCAGCTTATCTGTAAAAAGTTGTCCTTTAACTTTCTATGTGAACATTCTGTGTAGGCACCAAATAGATTGATACACCACCCAGCATCACTTCATGACCACTGTTGAGGCTCAATGGGTTGTGGTCCACATGGGGAGCCTACTGCATCTTCTGGAATCAGGAGAACAATATATATCCTTGGTATTGGGTCATACTGAGATCTTTTGTTCTCCTTGTCCAAGAGCCTTCATGTTTATTTCCTCATTTTCATAAAGACATAGCTGTCAATGGGAGAACCGAGAGGCTGTGTCAGGGAGGTACAACATATAGATGGGCATTGCCTGTGTGTCTATGTGCTGTGTATTGTATGGATCTGTAAACATTGTTCATTCCTTTTAAAAGATTGGTAGTTGTTGCAGTCCCCTCTATCACAGGTCAAATCACTTACCCCGCCCACTTGTCAGATGTTTTCTTCTCCATTGCATCAGTTTTGATTTGCATCATGATTGAAGGAGACAGTAAGTGTTCCTCTGCCAATGGCTTACATTTTCATCCTGAACATTTTGGTGAACCCCAGGCATCTAATGTACTGTGCGTGGCTCGCCCAATTTACAGGACACTCCTAGAGAAGATGTGCCAGACCCTTGGTTAGTACCTATACATCTCCCAGACTGCAGTAATGCTACCCCTCCAGACTGGCCGCTGTCAAAACAAAGAACTGACAGTGACCCATTCCCGGGACTGCAGTGGCATGAACTCCCTCACTGGACATCTGACTATGCCTAACTCCCTGAACTGGCTTTCGAAACTGCCCTTTACTTACTGTGCTGGGACCCCCTGACTGTTGGGAATCGCCATGGACTTCAATGGGGATTACCTCCCTGCGAATTTTTGACCTTGCTTGCTTCACGTGCAATGAGTTTGCTGTGAAAGCTGCTGGCCAATGGAGTAGGTGAGAATGATATAACATTCAACAAGATATGGCATTCTTGCGCAATAGTAGTGTCCTTACCTTTGACTCAGAAGATCCAGGTTCCAGCCCCATCTGCTCCAGATATTTTAGATTAGATTACATTACAGTGTGGAAACAGGCCCTTCGGCCCAACAAGTCCACACCAACCCGCCAAAGCGCAACCCACCCATACCCCTACATTTACCCCTTCCCTAACACTACGGGCAATTTAGCATGGCCAATTCACCTGACCTGCACATCTTTGTGACTGTGGGAGGAAACCGGAGCACCCGGAGGAAACCCACGCAGACACGGGGAGAACGTGCAAACTCCACACAGTCAGTCGCCTGAGGCGGGAAATGAACCCGGGTCTCTGGCGCTGTGAGGCAACAGTGCTAACCACTGTGCCACCGTGCCACCCATATGTGTCATAGCATCTCAGAACAGGTTAATTAGAAAATGTCTACTTCAACAAGATGTGTGCTCCCTATACTGAGGATTGATGAGCAGCATGGCAAGATTCCTGGTTGTATGACGGTGCCTAAATTGCAGAGTAAGGTAAGGTAAAGTATCGCAGCTGTAATCATGCCAGTAGGCACCAAGTCAGCAACCATGCGATATAGTCTGTGAGTTGGCTGTGTGCCCCCTAGGCGCAGTGTCCCTAATACAACCCAGCAATGCCAATTGCCGGTGCGCCCTGCAATGCAAGTCTGTACTTCCAGAACACAATGCCAATGCACTCTTGTTCGAGATTGCCAGATACTGCTTGCCAACATCTGTGGAGGAAAGGTGGTATGGCCGGTGCCATGGGCTATGGTTTGGTTATGGGTAACATGAAGGTCACTTCAAGCAAGCAATGAGCTGAATCTTCCAGTTACACGCTTCGGTTTCCTTGTTTCCTGATGTCTAGCTTGTTTGGTGCATTTGTAAAGATCGGAGGATGAACATTAATAAGGTGATGTTTACCAAACAAAAATCACTATCAATTGGCAACTCGCTGCTGCCCAATGAGAATAGAAACATAGGAACGAAGAGCAGAAAGAGGCCATTCGGTCCTTACAGCCTATTCCACCATTCAATATGATCATGACTGATCCTCTTTCTCAATGCCATATTCTTTCTTTCTCTTAATACCCACTGAATCCTTTAAAATATGAAAATAATCTCTCCCTTTCAATGACTTGGCCTTCACAGCCTTTTGTGGTAGATACCCTATTGTTTGAGTGAAGAATATTTCCTCACCTCAGTCTAAAATGGCCTATCCTACATCCTAAGATTGTGACCCTTGATTTTAGTCTCCCCGACCAGGAAAGCACTCTCCATGCAGCGAGGCTGTCCAGTTCTGTTAGAACATCATATGTCCATCAAATCTCCTTGCAGGATCTCACCATGCCGCTTGTGGAAAGCATATAAGATGATATGTGTTGTTTCTGATGTTGAAATGGACTTTGCCAGAATCCCCGGCCAACATGGTCCATGTTGCTTCGACTTCTGTAAGATTGCATCAAGGGAAACAATTGTTTATGCATTTACTAAAATAATAAACTTCAGATAACCATTCTCAGTGAATGCTTGGAGTTTATCAACTATTGTGCTTGAGTGTTAACTAGGGCCAGAACTAAATAAATCAGTTTAGAGTTAATTTGGGTGAGATTATACCAAGTGTGATTGTTTTCAGAAAAGGATGGCCAGTGTTCATTTTGTTTTAAGTTAATATACAAATTAGCTTTATGTTTAGAGTATTAATATTGAACATGTTCTTAAAAAGCTTGTTTTTCTTTGAATTAGATTTCCAAGATGTTTTAATATATAAGGAACAGGAAAGTATTCTTAAGATATTCATAACAGTGAAGGAGGAGGAGGGAAGTGTTGGAAATGTGTAGGAGATAAATTCTTGTGAAAACTTTGCAGACCGACACAGTGGCCTCATGTTGCTGAGGAAGCTTAAGTAATTCTCATTATCTGCCTACCACATAAGGAAGTCTTATCACTCTTGTTCACATTTCTAGGTATCAAAACTACTTCTGCTTCGTTATGTGTGTTTGCCATAAGCAGGAACAATAAGAATCCCCAAATTCACTACAGTTATCACTGAGGAAAAAGACTTTGTGGATTTAATTGTTTTGCCAACTATTCTAATAAACATTGTTATAGAGTTTCAGTGATTAAGACTTAGGAGACACATAGACTGTTCTAAAGTTACTGATTTTCTTCGACAAAGTACAAGCTTTTTGAAATGTTGCTACTTGTTCTTCATTCATTTTTTCAAGTTTCAAGCTGTGTGAGGCTGCATTGAAATTGCACCAATCAAATGCACAAGATGCCAGAAGTATTTTAAATAGTTAATAGTCGACTTATGAAACCTCATAAGGCCCCTTGTCAAATAAATTTCCTCTTGACTTTTCACTCTTCCTGTCTTAAAACATGCCTTGCATGACTGATTGTTGTCTTGTGCATCACCCAAGTGGTCAATGTTCAGATAAGAATCATGATATTATTGTTGTAATCCTACTTCTGTGTTTGGCTTGGTCAAAATATTTTGCTTGTTTCACTTCAATGGGCAGAAAATCACAGAACGAAATGCATTGAAGTGGATTAAAATCAGCCAATAGGGTTGTTCAATGCTCCAATTAGTATTACAGATAAACCTAATTCTGACCATCCAATAGGACTCACAGATTATCAATCAGATGCTGGAAACTGGACTAACTTTCTCCTCCCAGGCTGAAGGATAATTGCAGTGCACCTATCATAACTCCAAGTTGAATCAGCTAGCACAGGATAGACCAGAGTGATAACTTATTGTTCAGCCTTTGTTTTTAAGATGATATTGATAGCAATCTCTTTTTTAGAAATTAAGATATTTTCATTGCCTTTTCATGATAAATTTTCCACTCAGTAATGTTTACCAATCCCAACTTCTCCAGTGGGAAACTGCATCAGTGATCAACCATTGAGCTACTTTTGAGTCAAATGTGTTTTTTATACTCCTAAATGAATGGCAAAAGAAAAAATGAAACATTCACTCCACCCCAAAATATTTCCTCTTTTTGAGATCATTCCTGGTTGAGACAGCAAGCAATTAAATTGATGTCAGGTCTCTGCTCATATTATATACTGAATCTGTTAACTAGGAACTATGCAAGAATAATGGAATCACTCTGGTTTCTTTCAGCACAGGGAAGCAACTGTACTTTGCTCAATCCTTCCTCTTACAATGTGGCGGAGTGGGGATTCATGGGCAAACAGCTAAACGCTGCCACTCTGTGACTAACTGTGTTGCCGTGGATCAACTTGGCTCAGTGAGTCAGTGGATGCAAGATAGATATATCTCAGGATTTGAAGTCCATTGCAGTGCTATACAGTTGGAAGAGCCATTTTTTGGATGTGTCATTAAACCAAGGACATAGCCTAGACAAGCATGTGAAGTGTTTGTGATATAATCAAAAATAAATCATTCAAAGTAATTCATTACACATGTGGTGATTTAAAGCATTTTTAAAAGATGTGGAAAAATGATTTTTTTTTCACATCAATTGCTGTATAACTGTCATGTCTATGTACTTAATGGGGGTTAAATGAAATAACCTCTGAAAATAGATAAGGGCATTGCGATTAACTCACAACCATTGTTGGCAATACTGTCAGCTCATTGGTACTCAATCGTATGATTGTTGAATGATTGCCACATGCTCCAAGTCACTGCTGCACAATGAAGCTGTATCATTGTACAAATTAATGTTTCTGAAAGGGTTAATGATTATGTTGCATTGGCTTCACCCACAATCTGTGGTGAAGGCAAGGAGTTCTATCATAAATTTTGGAGGGAGTGGGGGATCTGTACCATCTCCTTTAGGTCCTAATCATTATAGATGACCAAATATAGTTGTAATTATTGCTAATTTGCAATAAACCTTGTTAAATAAGACCCATGCTGCTTCTGTTGATAATCTACAGTGATTTATCCTCTTATCACCAATCACAAGTTAGCTCTGTTAATTGTGAACACCACTAGCAGGGGGAGTAACTCAGCGCTGCAGCAAAATGTATCAAATATGGTGCTGCCATTATAATGATTGGACATGCTCAATTCCTGGCTAACCAAGACTTCTGTTTGTTTTGAGCAGCCATGTTATGTCACCTGATGCCATGGCTTGAATAGTGAGTTGGCAGGGAATGTGAGTGGGTGCCAAAGGAGCAAGGGGAGTCAGAAAATCTCGACACTGTAGAAAGAGGCCATTTGGGCCATTGAGTTTGCACCAAGCTTCCAAAGAGCATCCCACCCAGACCCACCCCATCCCCTGTAACCCCACATGGAATTTTTAACTATGGCTAACCCACCTAGCGTGCACATCTTTGAATCACGGGAGAAAACCAGAGCACCCGGCAGAAATCCATGCAAACATGGGAGGATTATACAAATTCACACAGACAGTCCCCCGAGGCTGGGAATTGAACTCGGGTCCCTGGCAATGTATCCCACCTTTTAAAAGCTAAAAGTGGGATAGTGTGTACTTGAGTTGGTACTGATGACACTGATTGCAGACATGGCAATGTCAGGAATGCACATTCAGACAAATCCATACATCATCGACTCTATCTATGCATGAACCAACAGTCATTATGGCTTCTAGAGTAATTATTCCATCTCAGATAGAACAAAAACAAAAAAGCCAACAATGGATTGGTGGCATCGAACTATCTCAATCAACTCTTACTCAGTATCAATAGTGGTAGCGGTGACAAATTCCACATGATGCAGTCATGGTCATCTGGGGAAAATACCACAGTTAACTGCTTAAACCTAGCCTGTTCCTGCAGCTTATTTGGTTCATTGGTTCTGTCCAGTGTCTGGTCGATAGTGATATGAGGGTTTTGATGCACGGAGATTTCAACAATGATAATTCGACTGAATGTTAAAGGAAGATGGTTAGATTCTCTCTTGTTGGAGATGGTCATTTCCAGGTACTGTATGAGATGAGAGCCGCTTACCACTTTTCAGACCAAACTTGATCATTGTCCAGATCTTGCTGCATATGAACTCAAACTGTTTCAGTGCCTGAGGAATTGTGACTGGGACAGAATAAAAATGAGGGAAAGGTGGAGAGTGATTAAGGGAAGAATGGGGATAGGGATGGAGTGATTGAGGGAGGGATAGGGAGTGGGGTAGAGTGATTGAGGAACAGAAAATGAGGTATTGCGGGAAAGATGGGGAGACGGATGGAGCGATTGAGGCAGAGATGGAGAGAGGTTGAGGGAGCAATGAGTGGGTGAAGGAAGACTGGGTAGCAAAGCAGTAGGATGGTAGGATACAGGCAGATGAAATAGGGACAGGTGGATGATAGAAGGCCATCAAACCGCTGGGACATGTCAGGAGAACACCTTCAGCACACAGATTGCAGGAGGTTCCTGAAGACCACTGAACAGCTTAATCAAAACTAACATTGCAGTAACTCCTGGCCTTGCTAGTCATATTCATGGAGTCACATCATACAGAACAGGACCTTCGACTCATTGATTTTGCACCGACAAAGTGAAAGGCCATTACTTATCTGCACTCGTCCCACTTTCCAACCCTTGGCCCATATCCTTTAATGTTATGACATATCAAGATTCACCCAAGTACTTTTTAATGGTTGTGATGTTTCCTGCTTGAAGACCACCTCCTGCAAGTTCCCCTCTAAGCCACTCACCATCCTGACTCAGGAATATATCATTGTTCCTTCACTGTCGCTGGGTCAAAATCCTGGCATTCCATTACTAAGGACATTGTGTTTCAACTCACGGCATGTGGACTGCAGCAGTTCAATAAGGCAGCTCACCATCAGTTTCTTAAGGGCATCGAGGGAAGGAGAATAAATGCTGGCCAGCCAGCGATCCCCATGTCCCACAAGAGAATAAAATAACTGTGCAAGCATCGGTAAATAATCCCACTTCAAATGTAATGGTTAAAGGAAGGTTTACTGATGAAACAATTGAAGATAGTTGAGTATATAGGAAAGTGCCCTGAGGTAATCTGCCCTGGCATGGTTATTGGTCATTATTGAAATGGGAATTGCTGACCTTGTGAGGGAAGCAGATTATTGCTCCTAATTTTAAGGAGTATATTCTGAAACTGTGCCTTGTACACTAAGCTATTTGAGATTCTGCTCCAAGGTCCTAGGCAGTCAGCAGCCTTCAATTTGTCATTGTACAGCATTGGGATAGCAGTGAGTAAGAGCCCAAGTTTAAAATAAAGTTGAAATTAGGACTAAGGGAATGAAAAAAAGATGATTATTTTCTCAGTTTATACATTTGGTTTGAACATATTTCTATTATCACACAGCAGCCTAGTGGATGCTGTCACTGGAAACAACAGAGGCAAAGGTGAAAGTTGGACAAAGAAGACTTGGATTTTGGTCAATATCCTCTCTAGGGTGCACCACTATTAAGAGGTTCCTCCAAGGTTCTGTGCATTTCAATCAGTGTGATTGACATGCTGGCACATTGAGTTCTGGTTGCTGAAGTTGCTGTCATGCATGGACCTTGGCGGACAGCACACATAATACCGGGAGTATCGGTTGTGGTTACTGGTATGAAAGAGTCTTAAAGAGTTAATAATTGATTGAATGCAGAAGACACAATCCACAATGATGATGGTACAGGAACTTAGTTAGTGCAAAGAAGGAACTTGCCAAAGACAGATCTGGGGCAAATGTGTTGCTGGCAGTCTCTGTAGTAATGTAGGTCACATTCACATAACCTGTAAATTGTTGCTGAAATGCAATAAACATCATGTTGTTTACTCACCAAGACTATTCTAATTATACCAATGAGATGAAGATCTTAATCTACATCAGACCACTTTTAGTTTCAAGTAAACCCCACACACTAAAGTTTCATGTTTGAATTGTTTGTTCACAATCAGCTCGGCTGCCGATATTGTGTACTTGCTTCCTCTCCTTCCTTTCTCCACATGTTCCTTAGCAGCTGCTCACTGTAGAGCTGGTAGCAGGAGCCGTCCTCTCATGATGGTGAAAATTCTGCATTATGCAACAGACCACAACAAATCTAGACTTGCTCTAGTACTACAGGCCTCACTCTGATTTGGACCAAGCATTAGAATCATTGTTTCAAAATACCAATATTCTGTTCTATCACACTTTGCATGGCAATTTTGTGACATGGTTTTTAGTATCTGCTATCTTGCCTAGTCTGTGTTAACTTGTTGTGTGTGTTTTTACCGCAATGAATATTCAATGCATTCTGCAGATCCCCTGTGACAAGTTTGATCTTCTCTCAGGATTGATCTGTATTGCTCTGAACTTCTATCTCATTCAACATCTGAATGGATGTCTCCAAATTAAAATTCTTTTTGGACTGTAACAAAGATGATGAAAATCCATCAACATTTCTGAAAATAATTGTCTCTTATGAATTTTCACTTTAAAGCTCCATGGTCATATTTTCTGACCAGTCTATAGACATGAGCATTGACATTTTTAGTAGATTCCCCTGGATGCGAAACTCTTCAGTTAAATCTTGCTCTTTCGAGAGCTTTATTTCTTTGGAAGAAGAGTCATATTGGAGTCAAAAGATTAACTCTATTTCTTTGTCTACAGACGCTGAGAGAATTATTGAGTTTTTCCAGAACTTCCCATTATTATTTTAGATCACTAGCAACTGCAGTATTTTACTTTTATTGAATGGTGACGGACTTTGTTTTGAATCAACCTCAAACATGGACCCTATATCCCCCTGAAGGAGATATGGACATTAAAGTCATAGAGATGTACAGCATGGAAACAGACCCTTCGGTCCAACCCCATTCATGCCGACCAGATATCCCAACCCAATCTAGTCCCACCTGCCAGCACCTGGCCCATATCCCTCCAAATCCTTCCTATTCATATACCCATCCAAATGCCTCTTAAATGTTGCAATTGTACCAGCCTCCACCACACCCTCTGGCAGCTCATTCCATACATGTACCACCCTCTGTGTGAAAACGTTGCCCCTTTGGTCTCTTTTATATCTTTCCCCTCTCACTCTAAACCTATGCCCTCTAGTTCTGGACTCCCCATCCCCAGGGAAAAGACTTTGCCTATTTATCCTATTCATGCCCCTGATAATTTTGTAACTCTCTATAAGGTCACCCCTCAGCCTCCGACGCTCCAGGGAAAACAGCCCCAGCCTGTTCAGCCTCTCCCTGTGGCTCAGATCCTCCAATCCTGGCAACATCTTTGTAAGTCTTTTCTGAACCCTTTCAAGCTTCACAACATCTTTCCGATAGGAAGACGACCAGAATTGCACGCAATATTCCAACAGTGGCCTAACCAATGTCCTGTACAGCTGCAACATGACCTCCCAACTCCTGTACTCAATACTCTGACCAATAAAGGAAAGCATACCAAACGCCTTCTTCACTATCCTATCTACCTGCGACTCCACTTTCAAGGAGCTATGAACTTGCATTCCAAGGTCTCTTTGTTCAGCAACACTCCCTAGGACCTTACCATTAAGTGTATAAGTCCTGCTAAGATTTGCTTTCCCAAAATGCAGCACCTCATATTTATCTGAATTAAACTCCATCTACCACTTCTCAGCCCATTGGCCCATCTGGTCCAGATCCTGTTGTAATCTGAGGTAGCCCTCTTCGCTGTCCTCCAATTTTGGTGTCATCTGCAAACTTATTAACTGTACCTCTTATGCTCTCATCAGGTTGAAGGACAGTGATCCCGAGTCAACCTTGCTGGTTCCTGGTTCAGAGACCATAAGGCTCCTGTTAAAATAAATTATTACGTGGTTCCATCCGTAGAAAAATGAAGGCAGTAAACATCAGAGGTGTTTATATTTGTGTCCTTCTCTTCAGTGTCATGGACCATTTACCTAGCAGAAAATCAAATTCCATCTAATAACCTGCTGCGATTTTGTACAATATAAAAGTTGACAAATGCTGGTAATTTATTCATAAAGTCATAGAATCCCTGTGGTGTGGAAGCAGTTCACACTGATCCTCTGAACAGCATCCCACCCAGACCCATTCCCCCCTACCTTATCCATATAACTCTCAAATCCCAAGGCTAATCCACCTAGCCTGCACATCCATGAACATTATAACATTAGCATGGCCAATCCACCTAATCCACCCATCTTTGGATTGTGGGAGGAAACTGGAGCACTTGAAGGATACCCGCCCAGACACAGGGAGAATGTGCAAACTCCACACAAGCAATCACCTAAGGGTGGCCCGAAGTGGGCATTACCAAACCAAATGGGTTCAATACAGCAAGCAACCACCTTTTCTTCCATTTTTTGGTTTAAATTGAATTCAAGTTTTGTTATACACCATGGTAGGAATTGAACTCATTTCCCCAGAGCATTAGCCTGGGCTCTGGATAAGTGACATTACCCCTATTCTGCAACATCCCCATAAAATAAATCATTACTAATTTAGCTTATGAAATAATATTTTAATTAGATTCCCTACAGTGTGGAAACAGCCCCTTCGGCCCAACCAGTCCTCACCAATCCTCCGAAGAGCAACCCACCCAGACCCATTTTCCTCTGCATAAAAACAAAATATAACAATTAACCAGTTATTTAAAAAAGGAAGGGATTTGTCAAGCATCTTTATCTTAGTTCACAAAAAAGTAATTTCACAAATATTTAACCTTACCAGAAATTATAGTTTTAGTGATTTGTTTACTGGGAAGGAAGTGACACTTTTGAAATATTTTTCTTACTCATAGTGAGACTGTTTCTCACCTTTTTAGGGATTTCCTGACATTTGATGCAGTTCTGGATCTTTGTATGGGGACACTTTGCTTTACAATAAATACATTTATAGCAATATACAGAATTCACTTGACAGTTGACCGTTCGGCTTAGAAGAACTTGATAATATTTCGCAGTCACAGAGGAGCTACTAATTATGGCAACTTAGCATAGCGATGTTAACAGTTATATATATATATATATATATATATATATATATAAAACACCAGTGTTAGTGTTTTCTAGGAATTTTTTTTAAGATTCCCTACAGTGTGCAAACACAACCTTTGGCCCAACAAGTCCACACTGACCCTCTGAAGAGTAACCCACCCAGACCCATTTCCCTCTGACAAATGTACCTAACACAATGGGCAATTTAGCATGGCCAATTCATCTGACCTGCACATCTTTGGATTGTGGGAGGAAACTTAGTCTCCTCTGGTTTTGATGTCTAAGTACTAACAGGAGGAAGAGCATTTAGCCGATGAGCTACTAATGGAATTCATTTTAAAAAAATGTATTTTGAAAATGAATCCATAAAAATGATTGCGATAAATTAATCTAACTTACCAGCTCTAAGTTTTGAGCCGAAATTGTTGCAATAGAAGCCAAAAAGCTCAGCTTGCTTTTGGCTCATGGGTAATGGAATCATGTCATGTTTTCAGTCACAGTGCTTCTTCTTTGCTTTTTTTTCAACAGTGTATAAAAGGCAACATATTAAACATGCCGAGTAGTCAAAGAGTCATAGCGATGAACAACATCGAAATCAATCCTTCGATCCAACTCACCCATGCCGACCAGATATCCTAAATTAATCTAGTTCCATTTGTCAGCCTTGTCCCATATCCCTCTAAATCCTTTCTATTCATATACCCATCCAGATGCCTTTTAAATGTTGTAATTGTACCAGCCTCCACAACTGCCTCTGACAGCTCATTCCATACACCTACCACCCTCCGCATGAAAAAGTTGCCCCTTAGGTTCCTGTTATACCCTTCCCCTCTCACCCTAAACCTATGCCCTCTAGTTCCAGACTCCCCGAGCCCAGGGAAAAGTCCTTGTCTATTTACCCTATCCATGTCCCTCATGATTTTATAACCTTCTCTCAGGTCATCTCTCAGCCTCTGATGGCCAGGGAAAACAGCCCCAGCCTAATCAGCCTCTCCCCAAAGCTCAAATCCTCCAACCATAGCAACATTCATGTAACATCCCTGTAAATCTTTTCTGGACCCTTTCAAATTTCACAACATCCTTCCAAAGGAGGGAGACCAGTACTGCACACAATATTCCAAAAGTGGCCTAACCAATGTCCTGTACAGCTGCAATATTACCTCCCAACATCTATACTCAATGCTCTGACCAATAAAGGAAAGCATAACATACTCCTTCTTCACTATCCTATCTACCTGAGACTCTACTTTAAAGGATTTCTGTATATTTTTACGTAAGTTACATGGGAAATGTATGGTGGGACACTGGGCAAATGTAAAGAAGATACAGAGTTTTAATCAATAATGGATTGAAGGGTTATGAGGAATGGGCAGGGAAGTTGAGTTGAGGCTAAAATAAAATCAGTCACGATCTTATTAGATGGTGGAGGCAGCTCAAGGGGCTGAATTGCTACATTTGCTCATAGTTCTTATGTTTTTACGTAATGTTTCTAGATGATTAGTAGAGCTCTATACAACATTTATAGAATCGTAGAGATGTACAGCATGGAAACATACTCTTCAGTCTAACTCGTCCCTGCTGACCAGATATCCTAGTCTAATTTGCGAGCACTTGGCCCATATCCCTCTAAACCCTTCCTATTCATGTATCCATCCAGATGCCTTTTAAATGTTGTAATTGTACCAGCCTCGACCATTTCCTCTGGCAGCCCATTCCATTCACCTCGCACTCTCTGCGTGAAAAAGTTGCCCCTTAAGTCCCTTTTAAATTTTCCCCCTCTCACCTTAAACTTATGCCCTCAAGTTCTGGACTACCCCACCCCAAGGAAAAGACCCTGTCTATTTACCCTATCCATGCTCCTCATGGTTTTATAAACGTCTATATGGTCACCCCTCAGCCTCTAACACTCCAGCCTATAGCCCAAACCTTGCAACATCTTTATAAATCTTTTCTGAACCCTTTCAAGTTTCACAACCTCCTTTCGATAGGAGGGAAAACAGAATTGCACACAATATTCCAAAAGTGGCCTAACCAATTATATTATAACAGAGTATTTATAAGAAAATATACTTGTGAAAACTTTACTGTTTGCCATCCTATATTGTCATCCTTCTCATTAACTCCAATATGTTGAAATATGGCTTACCGTCTTCTAAATTATCCTTTATTAGAGTTTAATTATTTCTAAAGCTCCTTTATTTTTCTTTTCTCCTCTCAAAATTTCAAAGTCTCTAGTTTCATTACAGTGTCCTTCTCAATTTTAAGGTTTTCTTACTCTTTTTAACCTTAAAGTAGTCTTATGGGCTCAATTCTCAATTAACAAAAAGGTAGATCTACTTTATTATTTTTATAAGGGGAGTTTGAAGCAAAGCAAGTATTGTGATTCTACATTTTACAAGTGCATGTGCTGGACTGGAATGGGGATCTTGAACTTTGCTTTTAATATTGCACTTTGCCATGTGATTAATTTGTTAATAAGAGCACAGGACATCATTTGCACTCCGTCTGGAAAGAATAAAATCATAGCCGGCAAAGCTAGTCTTCCTTATTACACTGTTATAGGCTCTATTTGGGAAGTAGGAAGGATCACTAGTTGCCTAGCTCTCCATAATCTGATCAGAAATGAACAGTCCCTCTGGAATTGTTCTGTTTTATCTAGAATACATAATCATTTTTCTTATTCAGCTAACAAACAAAAATCTACTGTTCATTTCAATTTCAAGAAATGTGACTTGTGATTTTTGAAATATATAACGGGAATTTCTTCCTTTTGGTGAAATGAGACTTTCTGAGAGGCTACATACGTTCAAAGAGAAGCTTTAATTAAGAAATCAAAAAGACACAAAAGATGACTCACTGTGTAAATTATTTGTGTTGATTGAAAATATGCATTTTTTTAATAATTTGATTTGGCTGTTGTTTTCAATCAACTTCCAGTTGTAAAACATTTTCACAAAGCTTTTAAGTTATTTGTGTGAACTTGTCAGCCAAATAGTACAATCTCAGAGTAAAATAATCCCATTAGACTAGATTCCCTACAGTATGGAAACAGGCCCTTCAGCCCAACAAGTCCACACTGACTTTCCAAAGAGTAACCCACTCAAGCCCACACCCCTACTATTACCCCTGACTAATGCATCTAACTCTATGGGCCAATTCACCTGGCCTGCACATCTTTGGATTGTGGGAGGAAACCAGCGCACCCGGAGGAAACACACGCAGACATGGGAAGAATGTGCGATCTCCATACAGGTAGTTGCCCGAGGCTGGAATCGAACCCAGGTCCCTGGCGCTGTGAAACACCACTGAGCCACCGTGCCACCCTTTTCAAATAAAATATAATTTGAAGAGAAATGCAGCTGCTGTAAACTGTGAAGATACCCATCACAGGGTGACCTAGGTGGGTAATAGTTACTGTAGATTTTAGGGGAACAACTGGGGACAAGAGAAAAATTGTAACCCCCATAACCAGCGGCAGAGTCGACTGAGGTGGAATTTTGGAGAAAAGGGATGTTTAAAATTTCAAAAATCCCAAATATAAGCAATGCATACCCTCCTGGGCAACAGTTTGTGTGTCTTTTAATCTGTCTCATTGTTGGCCTCAAACTTGAGAGTAAAAGGAATAAAATGAGATTCTCAGTTCTATATAGCAACACTTCCTCTTCACCCACATTTCCAGATTTTCTGGTAACTAGTGCAATCTTCCTCAAACCCACTCTCTCTGCTCCCATCCAAAATATATCAGAGTTTAGGCATCAAGTTTGTTCTATAGTTTATTAAATATTGTTGCATTAAAGATCTTGATTTTTAAAATGACTGCAGTAATGCTTTCTATCAGATGCTTATGCCAATGTAAGTAACCTTAAAATTAGGAAACAAGACATGTTTATAATAAAGGCTGTTTCACTACAGCAAAAGCAACTGTTATATTGGCATGCACTGCTTGGACAATCAAATACAAATCAAAAAAAGTCTAATTTCTGGTAAGATGATGGTTAGATCTCATCCAAATTATTATATCTATCTCACATAGTTAGTGGCAGAGAGATCTCTGAAAAGGTTCAGACTATGCCCTCCAGATTGAGCTTGATGGTTCAGAGAAATGGTTTTCCTTTAGGAAAGTGAATCCTTGGGGAGATTTGGTTGAAGTCTTCTAAATGGTGAAATGATAAAATGTTGAAAACCTGCCCCATGATAAAAGACTTCAGGTTCTTACAATGGGCAGTACTCTGTGGCAAGTACCCTTTTCACTTTAAAGGGCCACCGGAATAAGATGAATGAAAAAAACTAGTTCCTATTCATTGGATAAACATTTTTGTATTAGATAGGTTTCGGAGGGCTATGTATGCACAAATTGTGTAATTATAAATTTTGATTTTTTGGGGGTTCTGTCGAGGCCCATCAGCATTTGATGCAAGTTGCACTCTCACACAGCTCAGAACAGAGCCGGACATGTTTCTAATTGTAGTTGATATTACAGAGTACAAAGAAGGCATTAGAGATGTGTCTCATGGTCACGAGGGTCTGCTCATTTTTGTACAGTGATAAAATTCCAAGTCAGGATGGTGATAAACCAGCACAGGAACTTTACAGTTGATATTATTTCCATGTATCAGTTGCCCATATCCTTCCATATGGGAGTGATCGTGGGATCAGAAGGTCCTGCCTCAGGAACCTTGGTGAATTTTAACAGTTGATGTTATAGATGGTACACAATGAGCAATTGAACATCATTGGCACAGGAAATGAATGTTTGTGGGTATGGTGCCTGGATTGTCTTGGATGGCTTTTTGAGTGTTATTGGAACAATACTCATCAAGGCATTCCATCACACTGCCTACTTGTTCTTTTTAGATGGTGGACAGGCTTTGGGTAGCCATATGGGGAGTTACTTGCTGCAGGCCTCTTCATCTCTGATCTGCCAATGTAACAATTGTATTTTATGGAATTGAGTTTCTGGTCAATTGTAATCCCCAGGTTGTTGATGGTGGAGAATTAGTGACAATAACACCAATGAATATTAAGGAATGAAGGTTGGATATTTTCTCACATTCAAAGTTTTTCCTGATGTTCCATGCTGAGTCATTTTCATTTGAAAACTCTAACGGTGAGTAAATAATTTATCATGTCTAATATGCAAAATACAACAGCGAAATCCAAAACAGAAAATGTCAGAAATACTCAGCAGGTCTGGCAACAATTGTGGGAAAAGAAACAGAGTTAAGAGAGGTCAATGACCTTTCATCAGAACCATCTTTATACATTTAAAGAGTTATTGCTAGAAGGAGGTCATTGTGGGGTAGCAACAGCCAGAATTAGGCTAAATGTGACTCTTTAAAATTGCCCAAAACATGTCAGCAGACAGTGCATTACAAATGATTGCAACAACTCCAGTTTCCCATTTCAAGCAGAAAACCTATCACTTTACTTTCAGCTACAGTTTAAAGTCACATTTCAGTTCTATAACCTTTTAAAAGCAAATTACTATGGATATTGGGGATCTGAATAAAAAAACTACTGAAGAAACTCAAAAGCTCTGACAAGAGGTTGGTTAGGTCAGTTGGCTGGATGGCTGGTTTGTAACGCACAGTGATGCCATCAGCATGGGTTTGATTCCTGCACTGGCTGAGATTGCCATGAAGGATTGTCCTATTTAACCTCTCCTCGCCTGAGATGTGGTGACCCTCAGGTTAAACCACCATCTGTCATCTCTCTCTGATGAGAAACCACCAGACGCCTGGAGGAAGAACGCCTCATATTCCACCTCGGAACATTTCAACCCCAGGGCATCAATGTGGACTTCAACAGTTTCCTCATTTCCCCTTCCCCCACCTCACCGTAGTTCCAAACTTCCAGCTCAGCATTGTCCCCATGACTTGTCCTACCTGCCTATCTCCTTATCCACCTATCCACTCCACCCTCTCCTCCCTGACCTATCACCTTCATCCCCTCCCCCACTCACCCATTGTACTCGATGCTACTTTCTCCCCACCCCCACCCTCCTCTAGCTTATCTCTCCATGCTTCAGGCTCACTGCCTTTATTCCTGATGAAGGGCTTTTGCCCGAAACATCGATTTTGCTGCTCCTCGGATGCTGCCTGAACTGCTGTGCTCTTCCAGCACCACTAATCCAGAATCTGGTTTCCAGCATCTGCAGTCATTGTTTTTACCTCGTTGATTTTAACCCAACTGCAAATCCTCTTGCAAGGATGCCTGCCTTGAAGAAGTTTTCCTCTCTCTACAAGAATCTCAGGGAGTCCCTCTCCCACTGCAACTCCCAGGTCATTTCCTCAGCCCTGAAGCTCTTCAACCATGTTGTGAAACAAACTCGCTACCACAGCCACATTTGCTTCCTCAGTGCCTGCCTCCGTAACCAACTCATCCCACACGGACTCCGGACCATCTTTAAACCAGCAGAGTTCAGACCCGAACAGGACAAACAGTACAGACTACAGATTCAAAAATACCAGCAACGGTTCTCCTTCAAGATCCTCCGCTCCACGCTTGCAGCAATGCACCGGTACTTAACCACTCTACAGTCATCCCTGCCTCAGCTGAAGGCCACACTCTCTCAGATTTGCAAAGGACCCACTCTGTACTACATCCTCAGGAGAATTCATACTCTCAACAAACAGTATTTCAATTCCATCTCAAACATCAAAAACTGCAAGTACAACAAAATTTTATCTACCCACCTCCATAACCAGCACTCCTCAAACATTCCAACAGATTCCCCTGGCCTTGGAATCTACTCAGACGCCATTAGCCATGTGGCTGATGCAGCTGCCACCCCCACGCTGATTGATTATGTCACTTCCGCCCCCATCATGGCCACTCCCACAACCACTTCCACCCCTCACAATTCCTCATGCATCACACGTGACATCACTTCCGCCCCTCACATCATCGCTGATGCCACATGCTCAGTGACTTCCGCCACCCCTACTGCCGTGGTCACCACCACTTCCACCCCCACCAGCGCCACTCACCTGCATTCTGCTGACATGCCCCCCACAGACCCCACTGTCACTATCCCCACCCCCCAGAACCCCGAGGGGAACACTACCCCGCTCATGACTCCACCCTATTTCCCCCACCATCACACCCACTCCAGTTACAGGTTCCGCCCCCACTCCCAGCTCTACACCCACACCAGATCCCAGCTCCCAGTCCTGCCGAGTTTGCACCATCCCCCCCAGACCTCCCCCTCACTGAGGACGAATGATCAGTCCTCAGCAAAGGACTCACTTTCATCCCCCTTCGTCCACGCATCAATGAATTTAATACACGCCGTGACATCGAACAATTCTTCCGCCGCCTCTGCCTCCAAGCTTACTTTCACAATCAGGACTCCCGCCCACCTTCCGAGGACCCCTCCGCCCAGCTCCAACACACTGCATCCACCTGGACACCCCACGCTGGCCTATTACCTGCCCTCGACCTCTTCATTTCCACCTGCCGCCGGGACATTAACCATCTCAACTTGTCTACGCCCGTCCCCCACTCCAACCTCTCACCCTCACAACGCACAGCCCTCCAATCCCTCTGCTCCAATCCCAACCTCACCATCAAGCCAGCGGATAAAGGGGGCACAGTGATAGTCTGGTGCACTGACCTCTACACCGCTGAAGCCAAACGCCAATTCGAGGACACCTCTTCCTACTGCCCCTTGACCATGACCCCACCCCCCATCACCAAACCATCATCTCCCAGACCATACAGAACCTCATCACCTCAGGAGATCTCCCACCCACAGCTTCCAACCTCATAGTCCAGGAACCCCGCACTGCCCGGTTCTACCTCCTTTCCAAGATCCACAAGCCTGACCACCCTGGCCGACCCATTGTCTCAGCATGCTCCTGCCCCACTGAACTCATCTCAACCTACCTCCACACTGTCCTATCTCCCCTAGTCCAGGAATTCCCCACATACGTTCGAGACACCACCCACGCCCTCCACTTCCTCCAAGACATCCGTTTCCCCGGCCCCCAACACCTCATCTTCACCATGGATATCCAATCTCTCTACACCTCCATCCGCCATGACCAGGGCCTCCAAGCCCTCCATTTTTTCCTCTCCAGATGTCCCCAACAGTACCCTTCCACCGACACTCTCTTTCATTTGGCCGAACTGGTCCTCACCCTTGACAATTTCTCCTTTGAATCCTCCCAATTCCTCCTGACCAAAGGGGTAGCCATGGGCACACGTATGGGCCCCAGCTATGCCTGTCTCTTTGTTGGCTATGTAGAGCAGTTGATCTTCCGTAATTACACCGGCACCACTCCCCACCTCTTCCTCTGCTGCATTGATGACTGCATTGGCGCCACCTTGTGCTCCCGCGAGGAGGCTGAGCAATTCATCAACTTCACCAACACATTCCACCCTGACATTAAATTTAACTGGACCATTTCTGACACCTCCCTCCCCTTCCTGGACGTCTCCATCTCCATTAATGACGACCGACTTGACACTGACATTTTTTACAAATCCACCGACTCCCACATCTACCTGGATTACACCTCTTCCCACCCTACCTCTTGCAAAAATGCTATCCCATATTCCCAATTCCTCCGCCTCCACCGTATCTGCTCCCAGGAGGACCAGGTCCACCACAGAACACACCAGATGGCCTCCTTCTTTAGAGACCGCAATTTACCTTCCCACGTGGTTAAAGATGCCCTCCAACACATCTCGTCCACATCCCGCACCTCCGCCTTAAAACCCCACCCCTCCAACTGTAACAAGGACAGAACACCCCTGGTGCTCACCTTCCACCCTACCAATTTCGCATAAACCAAATCATCCACCGACATTTCCGCCACCTCCAAAAAGACCCCACCACCAGAGATATATTTCCCTCCCCACCCCTTTCCGCCTTCCGCAAAGACCGTTCCCTCCGTGACTACCTGGTCAGGTCCACGCCCCCCTACAACTCACCCTCCCATCCTGGCACTTTCCCCTGCCACCGCAGGAACTGTAAAACCTGTGCCCACACCTCCTCCCTCACTTCTATCCAAGGCCCTAAAGGAGCCTTCCACATCCATCAAAGTTTTACTTGCACATCCACCAATATCATTTATTGTATCCGTTGCTCCCGATGTGGACTCCTCTACATTGGGGAGACTGGGCGCCTCCTAACAGAGCGCTTTAGGGAACATCTCCAGGACACCCGCACTAATCAGCCACACCGCCCCGTGGCCCAACATTTCAACTTCCCATCCCACTCTGCCGAGGACATGGAGGTCCTGGGCCCCCTTCACCGCCGCTCCCTTACCACCAGACGCCTGGAGGAAGAACGCCTCATCTTCCGCCTTGGAACATTTCATCCCCAGGGCATCAATGTGGACTTCAACAGTTTCCTCATTTCCCCTTTCCCCACTTCACCCTAGTTCCAAACTTCCAGCTCAGCACTGTCCCCATGACTTGTCCTACCTGCCTATCTCCTTTTCCACCTATCCACTCCATCCTCTCCTCCCTGACCTATCACCTTCATCCCCTCCCCCACTCACCCATTGTACTCGATGCTACTTTCTCCCCACCCCCACCCCCACCCTCCTCTAGCTTATCTCTCCACGCTTCAGGCTCACTGCCTTTATTCCTGATGAAGGGCTTTTGCCCGAAACATCGATTTCGCTGCTCCTTGGATGCTGCCTGAACTACTGTGCTCTTCCAGCACCACTAATCGAGAGCCTTATTTTCTGGTCAGATTATGGAAAATTTAGCTTTGGATATTTCCACTTTTAGTTCAACAATGTCCTCCCTTTTGTGTTAAGCCATCACTTTTTAAAGTTTAGATTAGATTCCTTACAGTGTGGAAACAGGCCCTTTGGCCCAACAAGTCCGCACCAACCACCCTGAAGAGTAACCCACCCAGACCCATTTCCCTCTGACCAATGCACCTAACACTGTGACAATTTAACATGGCTAATTTACCTGATCTGCACATCTTTGGACTGTGGGTGGAAACCGGAGCACCCAGAGCAAGCCCACACAGACACAGGTAGAATGTGAAAACTCCAGACAGACAGTCACCTGAGGCTGGAATTGAACCTCGATCAAGGCACTGTGAGGTAACAACGCTAACCACTGAGCCACCATGCCACCCTAATTGATCTCCCTTTTTAGTGGAGACACTCTAACTTGCCTCACTTGGAATGGTTGATTGGGCAAACTATTGGGACTGGTCAGCCTTCACCCTGTAGCCTCTTGAGATACAGAAGCCTGAGCCATAGGAAGCTTTGTTGAGCTGCTTGACATGGTGAGCCTTCACTTAACACATTATAAGCAACAATTGTAAAAATCTGCATTTTTTTTAACTCACGTAGCCACATAATATCCTCTACAGAACTTGGAAGAAGTGGTCCACTCCACAAGGTATTTTATATATATACATAAAATCAGGCTTGCAACCACAAGTGTTTCTTATTTTTGATTTACAAAATTGCATCCATGTATATAACTGTGGTTTAGTGAGTATTCATGACATGTTAATGAATGTAAAAGTCTCATCTGCACGTTTCTGTGAACTTAATAGTAAGATTGATGAGGGCAGAGCAGTAGATGTGATCTATATAGACTTCAGTAAAGTGTTTGACAAGGTTCCCCATGGGAGACTGGTTAGCAAGGTTAGATCTCATGGAATACAGGGAGAATGAGTCATGTGGATACAGAACTGGCTCAAAGGTAGAAGACAGAGGGTGGTGGTGGAGGGTTGTTTTTCAGACTGGACCTGTGACCACTGGAGTGCCACAAGGATTGGTGCTGGGCCCTCTACTTTTTGTCATTTACATAAATGATTTGGAAGTGAGCATAAGAGGTACATTTAGTAGGTTTGCAGATGACACCAAAATTGGAGGACAGCGAAGAGGGTTACCTCAGATTACAACAGGATCTGGACCAGATGGGCCAATGGGCTGAGAAGTGGCAGATGGAGTTTAATTCAGATGAATGCGAGGTGCTGCATTTTGGGAAAGCAAATCTTAGCAGGGCTTATACACTTAATGGTAAGGTCCTAGGAGGTGTTGCTGAACAAAGAGACCTTGGAGTGCAGGTTCATAGCTCCTTGAAAGTGGAGTCACAGGTAGATAGTGAAGAAGGCGTTTGGTATGCTTTCTTTGATTGGTCAGAGTATTGAGTACAGGAGTTGGGAGGTCATGTTGCAGCTGTACAGGACATTGGTTAGGCCACTGTTGGAATATTGTGTGTAATTCTGGTCTCCTTCCTATTGGAAAGATGTTGTAAAACTTGAAAGGGTTCAGAAAAGATTTACAAGGATGTTGCCAGGGTTGGAGGATCTGAGCTACAGGGAGAGGCCGAACAGGCTGGGGCTGTTTTCCCTGGAGCGTCGGAGGCTGAGGGGTGACCTTATAGAAGTTTACAAAATTATGAGGGGCATGGATAGGATAAATAGACAAAGTCTTTTCCCTGGGGTCGGGGAGTCCAGAACGAGAGGGCATAGGTTTAGAGTGAGAGGGGAAAGATATAAAACAGACCTAAGGGGCAACTCTTTCACGCAGAGGGTGCTACGTGTCTGGAATGAGCTGCCAGAGGATGTGGTGGAGGCTGGTACAATTGCAACATTTAAGAGGCATTTGGATGGGTATATGAATAGGAAGGGTTTGGAGGGATATGGGCCGGGTGCTGGCAGGTGGGACTGGATTGGGTTGGGATATCTGGTTGGCATGGACGGGTTGGACCGAAGGGTCTGTTTCCATGCTGTACATCTCTATGACTCTATGACTCTATGTTAAGCCACTGTTGTAAAACTGATGTTTTAGCATTCTCTCAATTATGTTCTCCTGCCTGCCCTTTCGAAATCCAGTCCAGGGAGATTCTGCCACATAACTGTTTCTGAGAATGTGGAGAATTAGAGAATGGTTGCCGGAATGAGAGATTTCAGTGGATACAATGAAGTTGCAATCTCTTTAGAGAATAAGTGCTCAGAAGAGTTTTAATAAAACATTTTAGATGGAAAAGACAGAAAGAAACTGGCAGAAGGGTCAAGAACCAGAGAACATCGATTGAAACTGATTATCAAAAGCACCCTAGTGAAATAGGGCCAAAGTCTCCTGACACAGGAGGTAGTTAAGTATCTAGAGTGCACTGCCTAAGAGTGTGGTAGAGCTAGATTTAACTGCAGAATCCAAATGACAACTGATTAAGCACATGAAGGGAAAAGAGTTGCAGTGTGATTGGGAAGCAGATGGGAAATGGAATGAGATCAGTTGATCTTGCAAACAGTAGGCATGAGCAAAAGGAACTTCTCTGCACTTGGAATGATTCAATGATTCACTGCATCTCATACATTCTCCAGAATCTATAGCTGAATCAATCTAAGTTGACTCAATACAAAGTGCATTAATTTGAGCATAATGCCAATAGCTGACCTATGTTTCTAGCCTTTGGCACTGATTTCTCAGCATGAAGCAGTGAAGCATAATGAGTCATTGGTATTTAATAAACTTAAGATATTCTTCAAAAACAGCATCCTTTTAATAATGTTTATAGTTTTAAATAAATTTTAACATGTCTGTAAAGGATTGGACTTTAATAGCCTGTATATTTGTAAGGAGTAAGGTCAAAGTTTGCATGAGCATTATATTCCAGTAATGCTCAGTAATGTGCAGAGCTTTTCAATGGACTACACAAATTCCATTTTTGTTTTTATCGATTCACAGGATGTGGGCATTGTTGATTAGGCCATCATTTATCACCTATCCCTCAAGCCCAGAGGGCATCTAAAAATCAACCATATTGCTGTGGGTCTGGTGTCAACATGTTGGTAAGACCAGGTAAGGACAGCAGTTTCCCTTCCAAAGAACAGTAGTGAACCAAATGGGTTTTCCCCCCAAAATTGGAAATAGTTTCATGGTCATCAATAGACTTTTAATTCCAGATTTTTATTGAACGTAAATTCCACCATTTGCCAGACTTGTGCTCCCAGACCATTGTTTGGGTCTGTGTTTTAATAGTCGAGCAATAACACCACAAGGCCATCATCTCCTATGAAACTATGAAACTGGTGCAACTTGATAAATCAAAATGACCCTTGCAGCTGTGTTCTGCTCAATACATTGTGTGAAGATGGTAAGTCTTTAACACGTGCATCTTTATTTAAATAGCAGTAGAAGGTTGCAGCTGTTTGTATACATACTGATATTTTATCTTTTCCTTCCAAAAATCTCTTACTATGCATTTGAGTGAGGAATTGTTTTCTGCATTCATTTAAAGTTAAATAACAGTGTGACGGGCATTGAAGGTAGTAACTCAATGGTGCGGATCTCCTTGATTTTCTGCAGGTTCAATTTCAGGTTTGATCTGTCATCGAGGGCAAATTTTTAAGTCAACAGATTAAAATTCCATTGGGGTTTTCCCATGTAGTTTCAAAACCTGCCATCTGTGTTTCTACAGGGCGTCAATACACAATGATAGTGTCCCTACCTCTGAGCCAGAATCCAGCTTCAGGTTATATCCATCTAAGTGGTATGTTTGAACAGTTTGACTAAAACTAAATACTGGGCTTAGGCTTTAATGATTGCATTGCACATTAAGAATTTTAAGAGTACAGGATTAAAGGAAATGGAATTCTTGTCTTTACATATCATTTTGGAAGTCACTCTAGTAAAAAGGAGAGCATCAATAAAGGTAAGTGGATTGAAAGAAATGACAATATCTTATATTATTTCTCTTGGATCTCAAGAATAAAATCAATATTAATACTGAAAAAGCAAATATAATTTCTTTGTTATTTGGGATGAATTAAACTACATTTTTATAAATTTGTTAATATGAAACTCACATTTGTAATTTCTGTTAACATTTTCATTCAAGTCATCACATATAAAGGTATTTTCTTCCCATCTCCACCATCAATTTGATGCTTTAGCTTGAAGATAATAAAGTCGAGCAACCTTTTTACAACCTAGCTTTAAATTTATATTCCAAAATAAAGTGAGACATTTTAGAAGAAAATGCAAACTGAACAGTTACAGGTTATGAAATTGATCAGGTATTAACTATGATAGATATGAAACATAGTTGGATATAATTAATAATGTCATTAGTGGAATGTCTCTTTTATATATAATACTCACTATAAACTCATCGACTGTACATCCTCACATCCTGTTTCCTGTAAAAACTCCTTTCCATTCTCCCAGTTCCTTCATCTCTGTTGCACATGTTCCAATGAGGCCAACTTCAACAAGGGAGCCTCCAAACTGTGAACCTTCTTCCTCTACCAAGGATTTGTCAGCACTGTTGTTGACAGGGACCTTAACCGGGTCCGACCCATCTCCTGCACTTCCGCTCTGCCATCCCTTCCTTCCCACAACAGCGATAGAGGTCCCCTTGTCCTTGCCTACCATTCCACCAACATCTACTTCCAGGAGGTCATTAGCTGCCATTTCCACCATCTCCAGCAAGCTGCCAGAACCAAACACATTCCTCTCCCCTCCTTTTTCCACCTTCTGCAGGGACCGTTCTCTCCAGGACACCCTGGTCCACTCTTCCTTCACTCCTAACATCCCACAACAGCCCCACAACACCTTTCCCTGCAACTCCCGAAGGTGTAACACCTGCCCATTTACCTCCTCCCTCCTCGTTGTCCAAGGGCCCAAACATACCTTTCAGATGAAGCAGCACTTTACCTGCGCTTCTCACAATCTAGTCTACTGCATTTGCTGCTCAAAATGTGGTCTCCTCTACACCAGGGAAATGAAGTGTAGACTGGGTGACCGCTTCACAGAACATCTACATTCTGCCAGCAAAAAAGACCCTGAGTTTCCAGTTGTCTGCCAATTTAACACTCCACTCTTTTCCTTGGTTAATATCTCTGTCTCAGGATTGTTTCAGTGTTCCAGCGAAGCTGTGCAAGCTGGAAGAATAACACCTCATTTTCTGTTTGGTGACTCTGCAGCCCTCCAGACTCAATATCAAGTTCAATAATTGTGGAGCCTGAACTCTCCCATGCAGCAGACTCCAACATCACACACCAGGCCTTGTTTCTGCATAGTCTGACATTATACACTACCTATTGTTTGCCACTAACAGCCTCCATTAAGGTCTATTCACCCTCTCAGCCAGATCATTATTGACTCCTTTTTCTAAACTCTTTTTGTCTCTCTTTGGGCTCTATCCCTACCTATTGTTTACTCTTTACCGCCACCCCACCCTCTCTTCTGCATATAATCTGACATTTTCCTAGCCACCATCAGATCTAAGGAAGGGTCACTGGACCTGAAATGTTAACTATGATTTCTCTTCACAGATGCTGCCAGACCTGCTGAACTTTTCCAAAACACCTCTGTTTTTGTTTCTGATTTACAGCATCCAGAGTTCTTTTGGTTTTTATTAGGCATGCAAACAAGTTACCTTGATCGATTATGCTATATAGATGTTAATGAGACAGATGAACTGAGATATTAAGCCAGGAAGCTAGCAGGATTCATCATCAAATTGAATCAGGCCAGACAGATATGCAAGCTATCCACCTCGACTGACTATTGAATGGGTTGTTGATGAGACATTGCTGCAAGGTTTTAGTGGAAAAATAGATCTGAGTTTCAGTCAAACTCTTTTTGAAACAGCCCAGTTCCTAGGGTCAGCTCAATCAATAGGGGAAATTATACTATCCATAACTGTCTTTTGTAATACCTTACCTGAGATAGAAACCCAATTTAAATTATGCAAAATACATTGTTATGCCAAACTACTGCTAACCCACTGTACTTGGAAATGACTCGGATAGCTAGTTAAAAGGAGCCACTGAAATCAGAGGGGTCACTCATACACCCCAGAGAACATCAGGACCAAGTAGCAGGAATGTTTGGAGCAAGAAGAACAGCCTCAACTTCTCATTCCTGATGAAGGGCTTATGCTTGAAACGTTGATTCTCCTGCTCCTCAGATGCTGCCTGACCTGCTATGCTTTTCTAGCACCACACTCTCATTCTGATCTCCAGCATCTGCAGTCCTCACTTTCTCTCAACTCCAGTTCGACCAGCTGTATTCTGGGTAGTATAAGCTTTTTAACATCTGGCGCTCCCAAAGCTGATTTTCTCCCAGTGTGTGGGCGTAGACATTTATGAACTGTAAGGTTAGCCGGGATATTAGAGGGAAAGACTTATTTTGTAAAGTTGTATATGTATCTATCCTGTGTTTCAATAATAGTAAACCATGTTTTCTGGTAAACCACATCTCATTATTAGTATAAAACAAATCCTACTAAGTCAGCAAGTAGATCAGACCATGCAAAAACAAAGCTTACATTTTTGGTTCCCAAAGTGTGATCTCGATCCAAAGTGGTTTAACCCTCCGAGTACAAATAATAACCCTGGGGTTTTGTTCTGTTTCATTTTTTAGACTTTTCTCTCAGTTATTTCCTCTTGAGCCGCTTGTTAAGAGGGCAGCTGCCCCATGTGAATACCAAGAACCCAAGGGACCAATTAGCCATGAGAAGGGTGAAGACCTATCTCCTGGTAGTGTCAGAAAGATCAAACGTAATTTGTCTGTCACCCCTCAAACTCAGAGTGAGTGGAAAGAGAAGTTGGTGAAAGCTGGTACCAAAACATAGTCAATTCCTGTCTCCTTGATGAACTAGCCAGAGTGGCAAGGAGTAGATATTGGGTCGGGGACTCAAAATAAAATAAGTAATGTATAGTGTCAGGGACTTGTAATTTGGCAAGGAGCCAGAGAATGAGTTCGGGATCCAGAGTAACAGGTACAGTGATGGACCTGTAGCTTGGCAAGCTTTTAGGAGTAAAAAGGTGGGTGAGAGAAAAGGATACATTCAGGATTTAACAGTTTCACAGATCAAGTTTGTTCAATTCTGCTTGACAGGTTGCAGAGTAGATTATGTTATATTCCAATAATAAATTAAGCTCAAAGATGATGAAAATGATCAACTTTAATCCAACCTCCAACAAAGCGAGCAAAGTAGACAGATTGCGTGGCCTCTGATAAATCAGATTATAACTGCAAAAGCATGATTACTACTTAGGATTGCTCTTCAGGATTATCCTTTAGAGTCTACAGTAAATTCTCCAGTCCTGTGAACTTCTGTGAACAGGATTTTTCCCTCGCTGGAAATGAAAGGAAAGGCAAAAATACAGGCAGGTTGGTACTGACAAGACACCTGCCTCCTTTCTACCAAATCAGCAGTCAAATTCTGAGTAAGATGGTCTATTAGTAATTTTCATGATCTGTCACCAACTATGGCCCTTAAGTGGTCAAATAACAGTTACAATACACTAGACAATCCTTTCTACTTACAGTAGTTGAATATGCTAAACACACATCATTAAAAAGTTCATTGTGAACAAAGTTCGAGACAAAAAAGCAGATAATATTTTTGCAGTTTCTGTGTATCAGCTTTGACTTTCATTAGTTAAAAGTATAATTCTATGTTGTCAGAGTCTATTAATCCAATCCATTTCCAGGTTGGATAGGTGATTTGAAGATATTTCTTAGGGTTGGATGATGAATTGAGTCTTTTTCTCTTTTCTACTTCACTTGGTTTGCTCAGATACTTAGCCCTGAAAGGTTTTTTTTTCAACATTTCCTCATCTTGATTTTCTAATTTTATGTTGAATATTTTCGTTTCTCTTATAACTTAAGCAAAACAAAGATGAGCATTATGTTAAAAGCTGTTGAAAATATAACCCTTTTTGGCCCATGTTTTGCACAGGTTTTTCAATAGCTGTAAAATAATTTCAGATACTGGGTGTGTAACACTTAATCCTTGCTGACCTAAAGTTGTCAAAAACATTGTAACTTCTAATTCATGATGCTGATCTTTGCAATGACTTGTTTGATAGCTGTAAGAAACTAACTCAGATGCAACAGGAAAACAGAAGCTTGACCATCTGTTGATGTTGAGATGGGTTATCTTAGTAACAGCTTAATTACCCTAGGCTTGGGACAAATGATAAGATATTGTGAAGCTGAGATTCTGCACTGTATAAAACTGCATTTCATTATTTAGGACCACCAAGTTAAAAATTCTTAGCTTCCACATAAAGACACATCAAGACTACTGTTGGTGTCAAATGGAAGAGTGAGAATTGGGTTTGAACTATAGGGAGAGGCTGAATAGGCTGGGGCTGTTTTCCTTGGAGAGTCAGAAGCTGCGGAGTGACCTTATAGAAGTTGATAACATAATGAAGAGCATGGATAATGTAAATAGACAAGGTCTTTTCCCTGTGATGGGGGTGTCCAGATTTAGAGGTCATAGGTTTAGGGTGAGAGGAAAAAGATTTAAATGGACCGAAGGGGTAACTTTTTCACGTCGAGGGTGGTGAGTATATGGAATGAGCTGTCAGAGGAAGTGGTGGAGGCGGGTACAATTATAACATTTAAAAGGCATATGGATGCATATATGAATAGGAAGGTTTTAGAGGGTTGTGGGTCAAGTGATGGCAAATGGGCCTTGGTTAATTTAGGATATCTGGTCGGCATGGACGAGTTTGATTGAAGGTTCTGTTTCCATGCTGTACATTTCTATAACTCTATAACAATGTGAACAAGAGCTATCAAGGACATCAGATTTAATATTTAACATTTGGCAGACAAATTCTAAGATGTTTAAGTGAACGGAGCATTAGTGAGCATGTGTTTAATCATCAGAAGATCAAAAAATATTCAGATTTGTATTCATTGTGCTTGACAAGTAATCACAAAATAAGTGATGCGATGTTGATGTTTGCCCATTTGGAGTACCTGTTGGATATATTAATTTTTCCTGGAAAATTAAGTGACTCAAATACCGAGAAAATTCCTGTATGACCATTTCGGTGAAATAGGGTGAAATACTCCAGTTTAAGAATAAGCACATAGCATCTTTTTGATCATGACAGATTGTCAGTGGGACGTTGTCAAGCATTTCTTCAGAGTAACTATTTCTCCTCTGATGCATCTTGTTGTAACCAATGAAGCAATTTACCAACAAACACACTTAGTCGAGAAAGCAATCATTATTCCTACATCAAGGACTGGATGTTAACTTAATTTTTCTCTTTCTGAAATTGTTTTTCAGCAAATTTGGGTAGATAGAACATGTGCCTTGTTCTATAGAATCCCTTATATCAGCTGCTAACATTGGGGTCCTCCATTGGAGGTGAAGCAGAATATTTGAATATGTCCATATTTAGGCAGAGATGAACAAACGTGAAATTCATAATGAGCATACACTCAACAGATTGCATTGTTGCATCTTTTGCATCTAGCATTGTATTAGTTCCATTGATATTTTAAAAGATAGCTTTATTAGTGATTGAAATGTCCTCATTTTATCTTGAGGGTTCTGTTTTTTGCAACATCCTTACACTACACCTTGCCATTTCTTAATTGTGATTTTAATTGCCTCATTTTTTTCATAATAATTAATAATTCTACTTTCTTCTAACAGTGGCATTAACATGATAAGTAACTTATCGTCCAATTGATTCAGAGCCCTACTGTTTTTGCCAGGGAATTGTTTGGGATTGAAGTGTGATTAAACACTCCAAATTATCCTACTGCCAAATTAATTTGAGAAACCTTAATGGAATTGTTGTAAGTTTGTTAAGTTAAGGCAAGTTTATGGGAAAAAAGTGGTTAAAGACTTTTTATTGGAGAAGTTAAATCTCCTCTCCCCCATCCAGCAAGTTGAAGGAAATCTCAAATATCAAGGGATATGGGTTCAGGTGGGGATAAAGGAACTCGGGGCAAATATTAGCAATGATTTTACTGAATGGAAGGTTAGACTCCAGGGGATACTTTAGCTCCTATTCCTTATGTTTTCATGTAATAATCTTCAACACTCAGTATTACTTGATTAAAATCCACAAAGCATTAATCATAAAGGATGAGTTGTAGATAATTGAATGAGACAGACCGATTTGTATCTTCTTGTGTATTCATACAGAACCAATCAATGCAAGCAGTGTGTACTTACTGACCTTTGCTGAACTGTGTTGCAAAACATTACTCTTTGCAGAAAAAAGCAGAAAATTGACAATCTGTGAGTTCTACTGAAACATCGATGCAGCTGGATGATCTGACTGGGCTGTTGGCAGACTTGAGGTCACACTCGGACTCTTATCAGAAACGGAAAAAGATGCTAAGTTGTACTACATCATCAGGAGCCTTGTAGACACATTGTAGTAGTGTAGATATAATTGGTTGACACCAGATTGTTCATTCTTGTATAGACTTCCTGTGTGTCCCTTGTTTCCACAGTCAGATCCATCAACATTGAGCTGGTGTTCCAATCTGACCATTCCATCTAATCGGCTGATTGCCACCTACAGGAAAGCCAGAAGGTTAGTAAGAGGACATGGAAACTGAATGTGAGTTTGCTAAGTCTGCTAACCCCAAGGATTATCAAAAAACTCAAAACATATTTCAAAGATTGGAGACATTTTTTCGAGTCTCCAGGTCTCTAGTGAGAAACAATCAAGGTAAATATCGAGAAGTTCTTCATTTTCAAAGGTTTTCAGAAGATGAAAGAGGAACTCTACTAGAAAACATGTAGAATCTGCACCAGCTGCAGTCGTTGAAGGTCAATGTCAAGAAGCAAGTCCACGTGAAGAGCCAACAAGCCTCACTGTTCAATGTGAAGGCTTCAAAGATCATCTTCCAGTGTAGAGTTCACTCCATGAAGTAAAATGAGGTGTGCTCACATTCCAGCTTCCAGATATTGCACACTGTGAGCTCTGTGATGGAAGCCTGAAGGAAAAAGATAGCCTCAGCATCATCATCACAAAGTAACATTTTGCAAATCACCAAGTAGTTTTATGCCTTACTGTAGAATGTGAAGTTCACAGAAAATGGCCTTCCAATCATTCCTGCCTATTATAATGGAGGTTATGTGCTTTGGCTACTGGGTCAACCAATTTTCTGTCCCTTTCCCTATCAGGTCACATTTGCTGAAGGTGCTGGCAGTTTCTTTTACAGGGGTCAGGACATACGTTAAAAACTGGAGTGAATGTGTAGCCACAGTCAAACACAAAACAAGCATGTGGGAGTGACACTCCTTCTCCATTTTACGTAAGAACCTGGTGACAGGCATTGGGCTCTCAATGTTGCTGGAAATGGGTAAGTCTAGTCCATTCCTCACTTATGCACTGTCACCATCACCTGAGGCATGTTTCGTTTAATCTGGTGGTCTAAAATGAACTGTTCATGGTGACATGATGTACAACCCTTTAGACTTAAGGAGCAAAAAATGTGGCAGCACCAGTCTCATCTTATAGGCCACTTTTGTGAGCAGTCTCATCACACTGTATGTGGATTCACAGTACATGCATCACTATGTACTCAATGTCTATCTATGTCCAGTGTTGCAAAAGATGGTTCTGGCCACATTGCTTCAGAATTTCCAAGTAGTTGGACTATACTGTACCACTTTCTTTCATGAACATGTTTATGCAGAAAAACACCTTTTGGCCATAAGTCTCTGAGACAGTTTCTACACATGTCATCCTGGAAAACCTATCATAAAGTGAGATGTGGATCCTGCCACATATTTCACTGAGCAGACTATCAAAATAATTGGCAGAATGTCTCATTTCCAGAACTTTCAAACCAGAACTGAGATGTAGTTTGGCTGGTGGTGATAAAGGGCCTCCTTATCTACATGTCCAGAGTCTGAATTCCTCTGCACATTATCTGAGTGATAGAGGTGATGAGGAAGAGAATTTTCTCCATCTCCTTGTGGAATGCTCCTTTGCAAATAAGGTCTGAAGAGAGATTATAGTAGCTTCCATTGAGGTTCATCCCAAGACACGTGAGTGGATGGCCCTATGGTCTCTGGGCTATTCCAAATGATAATCAGTGAAACATTAACTGGCCAGAGGACCATCAACCCAGTGAAAGATGTTCTTTAGTATTTTTATTGCGCTTTGTACAACATTTACAACATTTTCTCCCTACCTTTTTGGGAGAAAATTAGCTCTTGGATAAAATGCTAAACAGTTACAGGTACCTGTGGAATCCTGTGTGCAATAGAAACACGATTTTCATTGCAGATGTCAGCAAGAATTATCCAGTTTTGAAAATCATAATAGAAAATAATACTTATATTCTCTTGTGATGTTTTGTAAAATCTGTATTCCCCGGGCCATTGCCATTGTCCTGTCATTTCCAACACTGCATATTAAATAGAGATCAGACCAATATGTGTCCCTCATGTTGGCTGTAATGATTCCAAACCAAATGAACCTTTCAATCCAGTTTCTAATAAACATGTGATATTTAAAAATCCACTTTTGGGTACTCAATGCTGCTTGACTATAAATTAACAAAAAAAAATACTTTCGAGGACATTAAATAATGTGATGGAATGGTAGATTGAAATTAGTAGAAGAGGTATTTTTTCAAAGCATAGGCATTTGATCCTGTTTGATGCTATTAAGGTCATGCTGGAAATTATTTGCTTATTTGCCATCTTTCCTTTAGTCACACTTCATGTGGGAGTCCATATAATGAGTGGTAAGATGTTGTTTGGCATGGCATGCCTTAGAACCCGATTTGATCTTAAATTTGTCTCAAGTGTGTGTGTGTGTGTTCAAAGTCTCCAGGTTGTACTCAGAAGTAAATTTTTTCAACCTTTATCCAGGAATATGGAAGAGGACAGTAGCACTCCAACAGCTATCTAGTTAAGATCAGCAAGCTCAATATATAACAAAATCAGGTCAAAATCAAATTTTCTAGCACAAATCGTTCAGCATTGCATTCATTTTTTACTTACCAATCCATTAGAGCTAACATTATTTGTAAAATTATGCAATTCCGTTACTCCTCCGATGAAAGAGCTCCTAACTAGTGCATACCTCCTGCACAGTAAATTATTTGATGAACATGTTATCAGTATAATATAAATCATGGTCTATTATTTATTATATCTAGGAGTACAGAGAGCTGATTTGACATAATTTCTGTGAGGGTCAGTATCCTGTTGAGATGAACTGCTTTGGATGACACATCTGTTAATGCAATTCTGTGATGCAGCATCTGCTCCATTACAATCAATTAAGAATTTTCCCAAGCAAAACTAAATCTGAGGGTAGACATTGCACAGTAATATTTCAGGCAGAACCTGCAGGAATTTCTTGTTGAAAATTGAGTAGAGGTTTGCTGCATGATCAAATGTAATTTGAACAATCAGGGAAATCTTGCAAGAAGATTTACACTCACAAAGGAAGTTTGTAAATTGGTCAACAACCTGTGTGTGAGATAAAATAGAGCCTGACCTTGAAGATATTGCAAGTTCCTGTAGTGGGAGGACCTACATAAGTGCATCTCCGGCTCATGTACAGATGTATCCCTTCTCGCACATTACTTTTCCTTGCCAATTTTGTCACCTCCCCCCTCTCCTTGCTGGGATAGAGAGCTGGGGAAGTGGAAGTCATGTTTTCCTATTGCGTTTCACAGTTTCCACTGAACTGAAATGTGAAGCATAGTGTATGATATTGAAAGTGTGATAGAAAACTTGAATTTAAAGCATTAATGTTCCTACATTCTAACAGTGACTACACTTCAAAAGTACTTCATTAGTTCTAAGGCATTTTGAGATCTCTAGCAATTGTGAAAGGTACTTTATAAAAGCAAGTGGTTCCATTTTTTGCTGTGAACAGTTAGATATTGATCCCAAATAAAAAAAGTTGTTTTGTGTTATATGCCTAACTAGTCATCAGTTTTTTTCAACATGGGGAAGGAAAAGACTAAATGCTCCACATAAAATTTTAATATGCATTTTAACGAATATACATTGTCCTTTTATTAAAATACTGAGACCCTTTTTAAAGCAAACAAAAGACCATTGTATTTTTGTTTAAACTGCTGTGTTAATCATTATGCTGAGTGGGATTGCAGTTTTGTTCCACATGGTAAATTATACAATTGACTGGGTGACAGTTTAGATCAGTGTTCAATTGGTCAGCGTACTGAACTTATGGTTCCAGTCTTGTTATAGAAAAAAAAGGATTCAATTTTCTTATCTTTATTTCTTTAGAGATGGCAAGATGCATTACCACAGATTGCAGCAGAATTAACATCCTTCTGTTGAGTCTTAATATTTTAATGTTAGTAGAGTTGCTTTTACTTAAGTAGTATCCCAGAATTTATTCGGGGAATTGGATGGAATTTTGATTCAATCAAATTGTTTGATATCCATTAGTAAATAATTTCTGAAACCAAATCATTGGAGAAGATACTTTGGAAATTAACATCTTGACTGTTTGGAAAACTTGTCGGGGTGGCATGCGGAGAAGTAGTTGGGGGAAAACTAGACATGCTTAAAAGGTGGATCCCTTTCTTTTAGTATTGCATCAACTTGAGCAAGATTTTTATGTAGTTCTTCTCATTACACTTGAGTCCATTTGCCATATGCTATAATTCTTTACATTGTTCAAATATTCAGAATAACACTGCAACACTGTCCAATAAATCCTCTGTATCTGTGAAATGACAAATTCACCTATCCGCTCCAAAAAATAAGTACCAACAAAAATCAACATCTATGAACAAAAATCGTGTCCCTACAATTTTTCAACTATTTTTAAATGAGCTCCAGACTTGCAGATTTCATCACTCGTGTGGGTTTCCAGGAATGGAATCTGAGGAGGAATGATTATATTCATATTTGACTATCATTACCTCTGCAGCTGAAGGAGGGTGAAGCCAATATATTCAACCCTGTTAATCTATAAATAAAATACCTTGAAAACTAATGGATCGGTTTCAGTGAAACTTGGTTAATAGATAGGCCCGAGGAAGAACTGATTAAGTTTTAGAAAAGGTGCAGATTCAATCCTGGATCATTTTTAAAGAAGCTGAAAAATGTGTTGCTGGAAAAGCGCAGCAGGTCAGGCAGCATCAAAGGAGCTCCTTTGATGCTGCCTGACCTACTGCACTTTTCCAGCAACACATTTTTCAGCTCTGATCTCCAACATCTGCAATCCTCACTTTCTCCTTATTTTTAAAGAATCCATCCATTAACATTGGAAAAGGATGCAAATTTACTTTTTGTTTTGCATGGCTGTGGATTGCATTATGTAGAATTTGGTTGCTTGTTTTAAAATAATGTGCATTATCTCAGTTGCTATGGTAAAAGTTTTCAAAACTGTCAAAATGTAAGGAGAGTTTTCAGAGCAGGTTCATGGACATGGAAGTATCTCATCCTCAGTGAAATGGAAACTATTAATAATTTTTTTAAAAATTGCTTGATTTAGGGCATCAACAAGGTAGGAAAAAGAACTTAAAGTAAGGTCTACATAATTATAATATCTTCACCATGCTGTATTGAAGTTGTATACTCTCCTGATTGCCATCATGTGCTTTGTGTACATTAACACTTACTTCCTGCTTCGAGTTTCCCTCTGATTCATCTTATTTGTAAACTCACCTCATTGTTAATTCTAGCTGCATTTATGTATTGGAAAAAATTACTCATTACTCCAATCATAAACAATGTATTGTTTTAGCATAACATTTTGTATTAAAGCAGTCAGTGATACCTTGCAATTTATTTGCTGTAATCAGTAGTTATTTATTTTATTACTCTATATTAATATTGATTTTGAAGGGCATAATCATTCAGTTTCCCTTCTCCAGGTTCTGTTATTTCTTAATTATCAAAAAATTTGCTGATTGTGCATTTCCTAAATCTGGTAGGTTCAGACTGATCACTGTGTAAACCGCTTATTTGAAGGTTCTAGGGATATAAACAAATAGAACAAATGACATTCGCACCTCATGAGTGCCAAGCAGTGACCATCTTCAACAAAAGAGAATCTGATCATTTTGGCATTCAATTGCATTATCACTGCCAAATCCCCCATCTTCAAAACCCAGGGAGCAACCAATGGTTAAAATCTGAATTAAAAGAGCTATAAGTAATGAAATTCCAAGAGGAGTTCAGAATTCTGTGGTGAACAACTTCGCTCCTGATTTCCTAAATGCTGGTCACCAACCATAGAGCACATGTCAGGATTGAAAGGTTACTGGACATGAAATAATCACTCTGTTTTCTCTTTATAGATGGTGCCAGACCTTTTGAGTTTCCCCAGTACTCTTTCTTTTGGTTTCAAATTTCCAGATGCACAGTTCTTTGTGTTTATTGAATACTCCCAACTTGCTTGGAGTCACCTATCAATGGAGCCTAAATATTTCAGATAGTATTATAGTGGTGACAACTGTCCCTCAGTTCAAGGATTACATCTTCTCAGTGTTGTGCATTTCTGCCCTGAGTCCTCAAGTGACTGAGAGTTTTATTCATCTGTTTGTGACAGCTTAGATGATCATATTAAGGAACCCAGTATAGAGGAATCTTTACAAACACAGGAGAATTATTATTTTGAAGCACATTAACGTATTGTAGTTGCCAAGTGAATTGAAAAAAATTAGAAATTTAGACAGTAAAGGAAAAGTGAGTTAAGGAATTCCACTAGATTATCACTTAGAGTGGATATCTTAGCCATCTACTGGCAGTGAATCAGATAGGTTGAAAGGATAAAACAAATGCCTTTGCAAACATAGGGAAGTGAACCAGGGAAACTAAGAAGCATTTTGTGGGTCAAAACCAGTTTGAATGATTAGCTGTTTGGGAATGAGGATGTGGAGTTATAGAGAGAGGAAGTATGGTTAGGGTAAACATTTGGTGTTTTTTCCCTCATCAATTCATTCCTCTTTTCCTGTTAGAATTATTCTTTGTGGCACATCATAGATTTTCCTCTTATTTTGCATATATTTTACTAACAAAACAGGCAAATTTCTTTCCTGTGAAGTTGAAGATACAGATATAGAAACAGTTGTGCTATGAAAATAAATGTTAGCTTAGTAAAGTAAAAAAATTGTTTTACTGCCCAAAAATAGTGAGTAAAAACACTTCTCTAAATGTTGGTACTGCTTAAAAGGGTTGTGGAAAACCCCTTGGGCCATACAAAACCTGAGAAAACGTGGTAGCATTGTGACTTTGTTGATGTTATCATTTACTTCACAAACATCCCACTATGAACTATGTGAAATGTTTTGGCAATTTTCTTGCAGCATGTATTACGTAATTTTTGTTTACATATTGTTTTACTGATGCAAGATTTACCAAAGAAGGACATTGTTTATGTGTTACACCTCATGGTCAATATGTCATACAGTCACAGAGTCATAGAGTCATACAGCATGGAAACAAACCCTTCGGTCCAACCAGTCTATGCCGAGCATAATCCCAAACTAAATCTGCCTGCATGCTCATCAGTGTACCTTTCAGGAAATTCAGTAAGTCAATACACCCTGAAGCAGCATAGCCATGGTATCACTACTCATAACATTTAATCTAAGATGTTTAAGATAAAGATCTGATAGTCCATCTTAATTCAGATCACATGGCATGCTATTGAAAGCATGTACTGTAACTTACTGTGAACCTGGATAATTAATTGTCTGTGAATGTAATATTTTTAAAAAATGGCTAGCAATAATCAATGTGTGCTGGATTCATCAATATCACAATAGAATCCCTATAGTGTGGAAACAGGCCCTTCGGTCCACCAAGTCCACACCAACCCTCCAAAGAGTAACCCACCCAGCCCCATTCCCTTACTATCCCATATTTACCCCTGACTAATGCACCTAACATCCCTGAACATTATGGGCAATCTAGCATGGCCGATTCACCTAATGTGCACATCTTTGGATTGTGGGAGGAAATCAGACCACCCAGAGGAAACCCACACCAACACATGGAGATTGTGCAAACTCCACACAGACGTTCGCCCAAGGCTAGAATCGATCTCGAGTCCCTGGCTCTGAGCCACTGTGCCTCCCCAATATCTACACCTATTGTCAAATGTTAAGGATAACATTAAGATTGCTGCATGAAGTAAAATACTTTGCTGAAGACAAAATCATATCACCATTAGCAGCTGCTGTTTTTTTATAAACTATTCCAAGATATTTGGAAAACTAATTGAAAATGAACTGGACATCAAAGAATTTGGACAACCAGCAGCATCACTTTTTATGAACTCAGATGGCCATATAGATTTGTAGCTAGGGCATTGACTATCCAGATCACAGAATTAATTTCTCTTTTTTTTTCTAGCATTTTCTAAATTCACAAATACAAGGTTAAAGTTACAAATCCTCTCAAGACTAAACATTGCAGACCTGCACTGAAGCGCATGATTGCTTCTCTCTTCAATAAAAGAAGCTGCTGTTTTAATAAAAAAAGAAACACAGTTAAATGGTACTAAAAGGTTAGCTGTCCTATCAAAACCCTAAAAGATATAAATTTAAAACATATATATATTACATATAAAATGTCTTCTCTGTCCCAGATTTCACTCAGAGTTGCCATTTTGTTTCTCCAAATTGGTGCAAAACTAAAAATAAGTCCTCATTATGTTATTTCATGTGAACACCGTTAAAGTTAAGATCTTGCAAATACAAGCCCATTGTTCTTAAAGGCTGTCATTTTTAAAATGAAAGTTTTAAAAGGACCCTGCTAGTGAAAGAGCCAGACAGTGAAAAAATATAGGGAAAGAGAAGCAAAAATGGTAAAAGCAAACAAAACGAGAGGCTAAGAATATGAATAAATAAAGGTTGTTTTGCTGTAACACGCATTTCGTCAATGCAAATTCCCTGTAATGCGACTAACAAATAGGGGGCAGTATCTAAAGCGTGAACTTTTAAAACTTACGTTGGCTATAGTATGATTGTTATTTGTCTTGTGCAATTCTTGTACAGCGCAGGGTTGCACAGGAATGTGACTGTCACGCTGTAGAGAAATGACTGTAAATAATGAAACACTGCACTACATTATATTTCTAAAAAAAGGCAATGATCTGCAAAGAGACCTGGAAAGTGAACACTTCATTATGGATTGAGCATCTAGTGACACCTTTTACTGAATTGCAACTACAGAAATAATATGCACATTTCTATTTTACACATAAAACGATTGATGATTCCAAGCAAAGAGCACTGAAAATCTTGCTTAATATTGATGAGGACACATTTCATAGAATTAGTACCCTTCTTTTTAACTTGGGCGATTAATAAGATTCAAATTTCTTGAAGACCAGCTCATGGTAAGGATGATCTTTTTTTAAATTCTTGCATAGCATGTGGTGATCATCGGTAAGGCCAACATTTGTTGCCCATCCACATTTCCCTTGACCAGATTGTCTCAGCAGGCCATTTCAAAGGTCATGTAGGACTTGGTGATGGGTGGGCTGAAGGACATTAATGAACCAGATGGAATTTTATGACAATGGTTATATTGTCACTATTAAACTAGTTTTCAATTCCAGAATTGATTGAATTCCATTTTCACCATCTACCATGATGAGATTCCAACTTAAATCTTCAGAAAACATTAGCCTGAGTATCTGGATTACTAGCACTGTGATATTACCATAAGGCCACCACTTCCCCTGTTATTAACAGACTCTAACTCACATAATACAGAAATAAACTCATGTGCCATTTGATAAATTTGCCAGATAATGCCACAGGAACACACCAAGTTTAACATTTTGAAGAGAAGCTGTAGGAGAGGTTCATTCTGTTAATTATCACCTCTACACTAATAACATTCTTTAGGACGTTTTCTGGGCATGACAATATGGACCATGTCCATATAGAGGCACTCTGCAGGCACCCTATCTCTATTGCTGATGAAGGGCTTTTGTCGATTTTCCTGCTCCTCAGATGCTGCCTGACCTGCTGTGCTTTTCCAGCACCACTCTAATCTAGACTCTGGTTTCCAGCATCTGCAGTCCTTGTTTTCACCCAGCTCATGCCAACATCCCACCATGTATGCTGGAAGGCATGTATCTCAGAAAGTGGTACAGTGTGGCATAGCCTACAGGTACCAGACCACAATGTGTCATGGAACACCAATTCTGTGAATTAACAGAATCACATTGCAGCGCCAAGATGAAAGTTTACCATGGTTTTCTGAAATCACCTACATGGTGAATTTGTGAATTAGCCTTATCAATGGTCCAAAAGTGTCAGGTCCACCAGAATGTATAGATCTCAGTGTAGTTCCAATTCATGAGAATCAAACCTTTTTAAGACTTTCTTTATCAAAGATGGAAGAGAATGAAAACGATACACAATGGGAGTTAAGGTAGGGAACTACAGAAACTGTGCACTGGGCAAACAGTGCAAGTTTGAAGTACACACATAAGTACTTGAAGTTTTATAGAATATGCAACAAGCTCAGGGCACACAAAATCATTGCTGAACATGGAGCTATGTAGTAAAGAAACAAAAGCCATCTCAGACCAATGAACAACACATCAAGCATACACAGAGAGTGAGGAAGGATATTCCAATGATTATGCAGTGATGCTGACTGACAACAACCAGCAACAAGAAAATCAAACAAATGCGATACAGCAACAGAGAACAACACAACACATTGTCATTTGTATATTCAACCTCCATATCAAATCTCCAAAGCATCACATTGAATTTGAAATATGAAATATGGGGCTCAGTGGTTAGCACTACTGCCTCACAGCACTAGGGTCCCAGGTTCGATTCCAGCCTCGGGTGACTGTCTGTGTGGAGTTTGCATGTTCTCCCTGTGTCTGCGTGGATTTGCTCCAGTTTCCTCCCACAGTCCAAAGATGTGCAGGTCAGGTGAATTGGCCATGCTAAATTGCCCATTGGTTAGGTGCGTTAGTAAGAAATAAATGGGTCTGGGTGGGTTACTCTTTGGAGGGTCGGTGTGGACTTGTTGGGCCAAAGGGCCTGTTTCCATGCTGTAGGGAATCTAATCTAAACTCTGCATATCTGTTTGTATACATTTTATCTTTTGAAAAGGAAAATATTGTGAAATATCATGTTGCTTTCATATCAACACAGTATCATAGCATTTGGCCTGAGGTTATAAAGATTGCTTACATCATCTTAACACTGCCTACTTGGCAGATATGAAAAAGTAAAATGAAGTATAATGCGATTCTTGAAACATAATATGTTATTGAAAGCTTGCTGCTGTGTCATACCTAATAGCTTAATATAACACTGGACACTTATGTGTCTGTGACTATAATGTTTGAATGTAATAGCTAGCATTAGAAACCACTATTGGATTCTTCCATACTATGATATCTATGATTAGTTTCTTTATTTATGAGGGATCACATAAGCTTTGCTACAAAGGATGAAATTCTTTGCTGAAGGCAAAATTACATTATGTGAAGGGGTTATAGGTTGTCAAAACACTTGGCTTGATATCTTTAATTCTTATTAATTGATACATTTATGACAAAGTGAAGATTTTAAGTCTAGGGAAATGGAACATTTTGATATTTGTTTAATGGTAATAAGACCACTAATTCAAGAAAAGAACATGCTGGATGAAACTTAATGCTCTCCAAGGTTTAGTTTAAAATCTGTGTTAGCTACAATGTGCAGTACAGAATCATATTGTATTTCATTTTACCTTGTTGTACTGCCAAGTTAGCAGCTACTTTGATTTGAATTATCACCATTATAGTTATAACTCTTTTAGAGTTCAATATTCTCTTAAGCTAAGTACTCAGATGTTAGCTTATGACCGAAGGGTTTCTGCACTGTAGCACTCAAGGACCAGGCTGTGTCTGAAGATTACTCTTCATTTTATATATTAGCTTAGCTGCAAATAAACTTGCCAGAGATTTTCAAGGGAGTGAAATACATGTAGTTGAATTGAGTTATGTTTAGATATCACAACAATATTATTGCATGGTGCAACTTTTGTTTTTAAATAAGAAAAAGAAGAAACCAGCCTTACCTGCTTAAAATCAAGGAGGGCAGCAGCAAACAAAATTTTTAAAATCTTGTGATTTGGCGATGCCGGTGTTGGACTGGGGTGTACAAAGTTAAAAATCACACAACACCAGGTTATTAAAAAATCTTAAAGTTCCTACTGTACATTATACAGAAGAAAATAAGACCTTTTCTCAAAGTTCACCAGACTTGGGCAAGCAGTAACTGATTCAAACTCATCCTGTCTAAACGCTATTTCAATTTAAATCTGCCCTGTGCTGAACACAATGAAAATGCACCAAAGTTCAATAAATGAAAAAACACATTCAGGAAAGGTGCAGAGTCAACAAAATAAGCGATGAAACAACTTTGTAGTTAAAAAGAGAAAAGAACAAGAAATACAGTGATGAAAACACTGAAGGAATGCAGGATATTAAATATATGATGCAAGAAGTGCAGAATCATAGAATCACAGAATCCCTACATGTAGAAGCAGGTCCTTCGGTCCATCAAGTCCTCACCGACGCTCCAAACAGCATCCCATCAAGATTCACCTCTCTACTTTAGTCCCCATGGCCAATTCACCTAACCTGCACATATAGTCATACAACACAGAAACAGACCTTTGTCCAACTATTCTGTACCAAATATAATTGCAAAGTTAACTAGTCCCATCTGCGTGTTCCTGGCCCATGTCCTTGTAAATCTTTCCTATTCATCTAACTATCTGAATATCTTTTAAACGTTGTACCCCCATCCACTATTTCCTCAGGAAGTTTATTCCACATGCAAACCACCCTCTGTGAAAAAATTTACCTCTCATGTCTTTTTTAAGTCTCTCTACTCTCACCTTAAAATGTTCCCCCCAGTCTCGAAATTCCCCATTCTAGAGAAAAGACAACTACTATTAACTCTATCTAAACCTCTCATTATTTTATGAACTCCTATCTGGTTGCCTCTCAACCTCCTAAGACCTGTGAAAAAAGTCCCAGCCTATCCAGCCTTTCTTTAAAACTCAAACCTTCCATACCTGGCAACATCCTGATAAATCTCTTTTTAACTCTCTCCGGCTTGATAATATCCTTCCTACTACTGGAAAATTAGAACTGGACAACAGTGTTCCAGAAGAGACCTCACCAATGTCCTGTACAACCTTAACATGACTTCCCAACTCCTATACTCAAAGAACTTAGCAATGAAGGCAAGTGTGTCAAACGTCTTTTTAACCAGCCTGTCTATATGTGACACAAACTTCCAAGAATTATGTACTGCACTCCTAAGTCCATGTGTTCTACAACGCCACCAAGGGCCCTTCCATTAATTTTATAAGCCTTATCTTTGTTTAGACTGTGGAAGGAACCCAGAGCACCCGGAGGAAACCCAGACAGACACGGGAGAATTTGCAAACTCCACACAGGCAGTTGCCTGTGGATGGAATCAAACTTAAGTCCTTGTGCTGTGAGGCAGCAATGCCAACCACTGAGTCACCATTCTGCTCACTTTATTTAAATTATCTTCTCAAATTCACCTCATATCTATACATTATGTCCCCACAGTACCTTGCTCAATATATTCTCAATATATTGCTGAATTAGTAACACAGTCAAAACATTCCAGTGTTCATGTCATAGTTGCCATCTTTCCAACCGTGCATTCAGTCAAGCACTGACAGTGCACGAATGCCCTGCATGGTTCCTGTCAATTGCTCCAGATGTGTGAAGCAGAGGAAAATCGGCACCCTGCTTTGCCATTGGGAACCTGAAGAATGGAGACCAAATCCTCCACCATGAACTGGAAGGATCTAAGTTCACCATTAATACACTAAACAAAGATGTAGACATTTTGGATCTACAAGGAGAAAGCATGGGCATTGAGGTGGGAGATGTGTTCAGAATCAATTTGGTCAGCATAAATGTGACCGACTTCAATCAGAAACAACGATTGACCCACAACTGAAGGCAATCTGTAAAGCCATGATAGACGGATGGTGGGACATACTGAAAGAGGTACCAGGCACTCAGATATTTTTGACTTTACATGTATGGGCTTGGTAGTTTGAGAGATGTTATCATCAAAGAAACTAAGTACTTGATCCTGAAGCTGTCTGCCTGGGCATATTGCCAGAATAATACCAAAGACATACAGGTATAGAACGGACAAGATGACTAGCATGTGGTACAGTCTCTTTGTCAGGATGTAACACTTAAATAAAAAAAAGCTAATGAGATGTGTGAAGCTTGACAGAGCTACCAACCACAGCAACATGGAGAAACACTGGCACAAGATTCTTTGAATTCCTTAATCCATAATAATGATTAATGTATTTACAGTGAATGGAGTTGATTACCGATCAGGTATTTTCAAGTGCCAAATCAACACTTCCAGATGATTACACCACAAGAAGACTAGAATTATCGTCAAACTGCTGAAACAATATATGCGCTCATAAAGATTGTAAAATTTATATGTTCAGAAGTCTATCACTAGATAGTTAATTTTGCTCTTGCCCAATGCTTTTGTGATTTTATTTGTCGCAACTTTTGAGAAAAGGGACATGTGATATCTTCACCTTTATGGTGTCCTTTTATGAGCTTAACATGCAAATGACAGGTACTCAGATGTTATCACAGGACCATAGGCCATGGGCTCTCTCTAGGCAAAGTCTGTCTTAGTTCAGCTGGTAATAAACTCGCCAGGATTCTTCAAATAAATGTAATTCACTTAATTCATTTGTGTTACATTTAGAAAGCACAAGGATATTACTATGCTTTGAATGACATTTCTGATGTAATTCCAGTTTCACACTGAATACAGACAGTGATATGTGACCTTGTATACATTAAAAGCTAGGTTGAGATGATGCACACTCATTTCAGTTAGGCCAACAGAGGAAAGGTTTTCTTTTGGTGATTTGCATCAGAATTCATCATGTTCTCCAATGGTTTTAGAACAGCTATATTGCAACTAATTTCATTATTATCCCACAAATATTAAATCTTTGCATGTGTGACAAGAATTAAGGTGATTGGCTCATTAAAGGCATGCAACATTTACTGGAATATTCTGTAATGGATTGAAGATGACATTTTTAACCATAGATTCCAGCTATCGATATTGCTAATCAGGGTTATTCCCAGTGACTGGTCTGCTGCTTAATAGTGATTGTTAATCAATATCTTGACCTGTGTTCATTGATCTGTGAATGGCAGGTTGCTGTTTTAAAATTAAGAGCCAATGGAAATGTTTATCTAATCAAAAGGATTGTTTGGCCACTCAATGTCTTTTTGCACTAAATATAGTTTGAATTATGTCACACTATTAGTGACTTTGTGTTCAGAGAATTTGAAAGGATGTGAGCAGCTACCCTCTATAGAAAACAAAAGCTTTGTTCTGATGTAACTGTGCTGTGAAAATGGCCAGATTTGGGCTTAAAGTGATCTATTTCATTTAATCTGCAAATATTAAGACAAAGTGATATGGCAATATTTATCATGATTATTATACTGCAGACTATTATTTCTAATCCAACAATGGAGAAAATGTTCCATAACAAGATCAAAGACAGTGTTGCTGGACCTTATGACATTAGCTGCAATGGATATTGACATGAGCTGGGCATTTGAACTTTTCACTATATTGATTGGTCTTGTCATTATTAAGAAAAAACATAGTTTTACAAAGGATGAGCAAATAGACCTCATCCTTGGCATCTGAAATGTAAATATTTTTGGATTTCATCATCATCAACCTGTTTTCGGTAACATTATGGGCTAGAACTTACTGGTGGTTTTAAAACTTATTTAACAAGAACAGCTTTAGAAGTGTTTTAAAAGAAGAGAGAGATGGTGAGGCAGAAGAGTTTGAGGAATGAACTCCTGGTGGGGAATGAATATCAAAATTGAGGCAACGAGAAGGAAAATTAACTAATTATAAAATTGTAATTAAGAAAAATAATTCTAAAATGGCTTAACTATTGTTTCCTTACTCAGTTTGTGTTTCAGATTAATACATTTCTCCACATGGAAATGGAGGTGATCCTGCTGGATGCCTAATTGCTCAAGAATTTCCTTATCTCCTTTTCTGTTTGCCCTCAGTTTATGGTATGACCAATCTTTGTCGAATTAGTAATTTACCACGATGTATCTAAATAAAACCACTACCTAATCTTCAATGCTTCCTGTCCTCTGGGTGCAGCTTTCAGGAAAATATCTTTTGTAATGTCAAAATTAATTTGGTGTTATCAAATAATTTATCAGCCTGTGATAAGATCTTCATTGAATCATATTAAAACATCTGAGCCATGACATTCTATGCAGTGTTACATCTAGCTATAATACACTCATTCAACTGCGACAACCTCCAGCTTACTTGGAATACTTGAGAGAATTCATTTCAGTTTAAACCTGAATGCTTAAGCATCCATCAGTTTTAAAACCTTTCCATGAAAGAAATATATATTGAAAAATCTCAGAATGCCTTTTGCAATCCTATCAGAAAATCTCGGCTCATAAATTCCCAAGGCATTCAGGCAATTGCACAAAGATTCTGGTTGCAAAAGTTGTCAAACTTGCAATTTTTCAATCTATTCTGAAGGTTTTCTTCCTACTTTTGGCAAATGCAATTGTAAAATATAGCTGTTTGCATACATATCTGATAAAAAAATTGCTTTGATTATTTTGGTCTTAATTGATCAAATTCTACATCATTCTACATCATAAAGGTACACGACAGTTCTCTATACTTATTAAATTCCAATAAGGAAATTAGGTCATCTCAGTTAAAAGTGCATGGTCATTGAAGTAGTCCTTTTCTCATGGAAGTAACTGAATCTCACTGGTGAAGGTATCAGCTGTTTCATGAATGAGTCAATAAATGAATGCTTTATTGTCACATGTATCTAGAAGATACAATGAAAATTGTTTTATTGCCACAACCAGGCACCATTTTGAGTTATAATAAGGAATACTTCAAATTGCATAAATAAGGTAATCTTTTGTTCAAATTATTCTCAAGCATGGCTTCAGGGCTTCTGGGAGATATTCTGGTCATACTGAATGCAGCTACGGAATCAACCTGGGAACCGTTGATGTTCAGACATTATTTGTTTTAGTGGATCCACTAAATATGCTACATTGTCAAAAAGATATTGTGCTTGATGTGCGTTCTGCAAACATTATTCATGTATATGCAGAGGTTTTAAGAATAATTTAGATGAGCATTTTTAATGCCAGCCCATACAAGGTAATAGACCACGTGCTGGAAAAGGCGAATAAAATGGTTAGGTTGTTGTTTTTGACCAGTGAGGACATGATGGGCTGGAGGACCTTTATCTATGCTGTTGACCTCTATGACTATGAGATGAGTCTGCACAAGTAGCAGTGTTGGTAGCAAAGATAGTTCAATGCACTGCCTAACTTTATCAGCTTGATGAGATGAATCAATGTGGAGGAAAGGTTATCCATGTAAAGGGCAATATCCAACATAATATTGTTGTAAATAATGTTGCAAGTGTGTATGAAAGTGGAAATATTTTTTAATGACTGGTGACAACTGCTATTCCTTCATGTTGTATTCTGAACTGAAATCTTGCACTAGCTTAATCCAGAATTTAATTGCCAATTGGACACTGGAGGCCAATTGGATTATAGTATCATGATATGATACTGCACAAAAACAGATCATTTTCTTTTTTTTTAATAGAGCTAACCAAACATCCCTGCTGTTTATCCATAGCCTTGTAATTTTTATACTTATTATTTATTGAAAGTGTTTCCACCACACTTTTAGGCAGTGTATTACTGTTTGGACTGAAGAGTCTGTTTCCATTAGTATGACTCTATAACGCTAGCAGAATAATGCAAAAGTACAAGAAAAGATTTCCTCATGTTAGCTCTGGTTCATTTGTTAATCATCTTAAATTGCTACCTTCCCCAAATTAAAAGTTAGTGTCATATACCTTGAGAAAGATACTTAAGCTTTACCAATTACAAATGCTCATGGATCACTTGTTAGAATTTGGAATACATGGTGTTACAACACGGAATCGGACAGCCGAACCATATCAGCCTTTTTAACTCTGCATTTGCTGCACAGTAAAAATAAATGTCAAAGACCCCTAAATAGTGACCACAATAGTTCCTAAACAATCTTTTGAATAACAAATCTCAGATTTTGTGAATAATTACTTCTAGACACTGGTTTTGTACCTTAAACAACAGATTTAACAATTTATTAACTATATAATAACTTCAGCAGAGAAATAAATTAAACAACGAAGTAATCAATTTAATATTTGTGCTTTAAGCCCAAAACATTTGTTTTCAACCTCCATTCACACACGAGACAGAGCAACAATTAAACACAGTTAAGGGCTAAATAAAATAAACAAACAAAAACTGGCCAAATTATTTAAACAGTTTTCATGATGCATTTTTTCATAGGCTAAGATGTGACTCTTTGTTTACTTTTCTGGAAGCTTCGATCAAGGTCACTTTTTCAGTTCACTCATAGACAGGTAGTAATACTTCTAACTCAGCTTTCTACTCTCTGGGCTTTTGAGGGAGATGAGTCAGAGAACTTTCAAATCTTTATACTGCATCACCAGTATTAAAGTGCTTCTCAGAAAACACAGATAAACAAAAAAACAACTTCAGCTATGTGCCCTCCCTGATAGACTGACTGTCATTTCCTGAGACCTCAAGTATCATTCAGCATCTGCCTTCTTTTTGAACACAAAGTCTCTTCTAGACTTGTCAGAACCAATTCCCAGGTACTGATCTCATTGATGGATAACTTCTGCTATTTGATGAAAAAGAATGTTCTTTTCTAGTTGCTGTGTCTGTTGGAATCATTTTAATTAAGAATTGGCCTGTAATTAGTCACCAGGCTTCATATTACAAAAGCCTGATTGGTCTGTTATTTTCCTTTAATCATAAGCTGTGTTTCAAAGTCCACAAGCATCTTCAGTCCACAATTACCAGTTCACAGCTCCCACCCAAAATTGATAAAAGAATTAAAAACAAAAATCATGAAATATCATTGAGGGGTCTAATAAATGCTTGAAAGATTAGAGGAGGCTATAACCTTCAAAGAGAATTAGATAAATGCTTGAATTGAGAAAATTGCAAGAGCATGATAGAATAGCAAAGAAGCAAGACTAAATGGGTATATCTTCCACTGAACTAGTCCATTCTCAACTAAACACTCTAATTGTACTCAATCACAAATACAAATCAAATGTTGTTGTTGTATTTTCTCCATGAGGCAAACTCTGAGATTCGTTCTGAGTTTAATCACAAACTATCATCCTCCGGAGGCTTTTCATTAAAAATTTAGCACTAATTCAGTCATGAAAAGATTTTAAAAATGCATCCAAAGGACAGTTCTGGAAATAAGGTTCTAGACAAAAAGAGACCTAACAATCTTTCTTTTAACAGAAAATACCACCAATCTATTTATGGTTTGGAGGAAAATGTAGAAACAAAACTCCTTTTAGGACCTAAGTGACTCCAAGATGATTTGTTTGATTATAGAAGTCAAATTCAAGCTAAGTGCTATGGTGGAATTGAAAATAATCCACAGTCTTGTTAGGCATTGCTGATCATTCGGGTTGAAAAGTGTGGTGCTGGAGAAGCACAGCAGGTCAGGCAGCATCCAAGGAGCAGGAGAATCAATGTTTCAGGCATAAGTCCTTCATTAGGAATGTGGGGAGGAATGGTGGCTGAGAGATAAATGGAAGGGTTGAAGCAGGGGGATAGGTAGCTGGGAAGGCGATAGGTAGATGCAGGGGGTGGGAGGTGTTGGTGATAGTTTGGAGCGGAGGGTGGAGTGAGTAAGTGGAAAGGAAGATGGACAGGGGTGACACTTGAAGAGGGCGGTGTCAAATTGGAGGGTTGGATCTGGGATGAGGTCGGGGGGAGGGTAGATGAGGAAACTGGTGAATCTACATTGATGATATGGGATTGGAGAGTCCCAATGCGGAAGGTGAGGTGTTTTTCCTCCAGGCGTCGGCTAGGATTTGGCAGTAGAGGAGGCCCAGGATCTTGCACGTCCTTGGCGGAGTGTGAGGAGGAGTTGAAGTGGTCAGCCTCAGAGCGGTGGGGTTGATTGGTGCATGTGTCCCAAACATGTTCTCTGAAACATTCTGTGAATTGGCGTCCTATCTCCCCAATGTAGGGGAGACTACATTGAAAGCAATGGGCACAGTAGATGAGGTTAGATGTGCAGGATCATTCACGAACAAATTGAGTCCAGTGAATTCTGAAGGAATAGATTTGTAACTGGTGTGGTCTGTGGTCCATTGTACTTTACTGCAGGTGAACCTGCATTGGCTTCATGGGTGTGACAATCTGACCCAGATGAACAATGACAAGCTGATGGTGCACCATAATAATAAACTGCCCTGTTTTGGCTGGTGAAACTCCAGAGGCACCATTACCCACACCTGAGCAAATGCAATATTTTGGCTCTGCCAAAATGTGCTTTGTCTTTAGTAAGTGAGATCTGTTCTTGTGGGAATGAGAAGCTGCATTGTATTTGGCAAACATGAGGGCTCTGACCTTGTGTTTCTGAAACATTGCAATCATTTTCCAAAATGTCTGATCTGATGAAGACTAATCAAAACGTGTTATTTATTCTACATTTAGTCTCTTACCTATGTACACCTACCAAAATACCTTGGGAAGAAAAAAACTAGCAGTTTATCGTTAATGCAAATTCCCCTTGAGGATTTAACACTGAAATAGAAACTAATACCAATTTGTTACATTGTTTAGATTGTTTTATTAAATTTTACGAATTATTGAAACCTGGTTAAGAAAATAGAATTAGAATCCCAACAGTGTGGAAACAGGTCCTTCAGCCCAACAAGTTTACACCGACCCTCTGAACAGTATCCCTCCCATAAATTTACCTCTGACTAATGCACCTAACCTACACATCCCTGAACATTATGGGCAATTTAGCATGGCCAATTCATCTAACCTGCACATCTTTGGACTGTGGGAGGAAACTTGAGCACCTGGAGAAAACCCACGCAGACATCGGGAGAATGTGCAAACTCCACACAGAAAGTCGCCCGAGGCTAGAATCGAACCTGGGTCCCTGGCGCTGTGAGGCAGCAGTGCTAACCACTAAGACACTATGCTGCCCTAGGTTTTGGATAATCCCTCAAATAAAAACCCTTTTTCAAAATAGCCAGTGTTTCATTTCAATTTGGTTTTTGCAGATTATATATTCATTACAGACTAAACAATGTAAGCTATGTTTTTCAATACAGGGAAAATCTAAACTTGTCAAACTCATGAGCATTGAAATGATGAGCAGAAGTAGGTAACTTGGCTTTGCCAGCCTGCTCTACTATTCATAATAATCATGGCTGATCCTATATCTCAATGCCATATTCCCACATTCTCACTATACTGTTTGATTACTTTAAAATCTAAATAATTATCTGTCACTTTCTTGAATATACTCAGTGACCCGGTCTCCATTGCCTTCTGCATTTGCAGTTTCCATAGATTGACCATCTTCTAAGTGAAGAAATATTTCCTCATCTCAGTTCTAAATGGTCTAGCCCACATCTTGAGTTTGTAATCCCTGATTCTAGACTCCTGAACCTCCCTGCATCTAGTCTGTCTAGCCCCGACTAACATTTCAATCAGTTTCCCTCTCATTCTTCTGAACTCTAGTAAATAAAGGCCCAGTCATACCAATCTCTCCTCGTAAGATAGTCCTGTCATCAACAGTGTCAGCCTATCACTGCACTCTATGGCAAATATATCCTCTCTTAGGTAGGGAGACCAAAGCTGCACACTGTATTCCAGGTGCAGTCTCAGAAAGGCTGCATTGTCATTCCTACTCTAAATTCAAATCCTCTTGCAATGAAGGCCAACACACTGCTTGATTTCCTTATTGCTTGCTGCACCTTCCTGTTTACCTTCATTGACTGATGTATATGGACAGTGTGGACATTGATACAGTAATATGACCTCATCAACAAGAAACTGAAGGATCTATGGAAAAAAAATCATCTTATTCTATCCTTTCTTCCCATTTTCCTACTTATGAACTCTCTATGCATGTGTCTCTGTTTCATCATGTCTGTATTGAATGTGTCTGTGTGTGGGATTAAGGGGTATAGAGATTAATTCACATAGTAATTTAATTGATCTTTTGTTCGGCCCTTGTTGAAGAATACATTTGCCTGTTGTAAATGGGCCATTTTTAAGTTTATTAAAAATCCTAGCTATTTTGTTCTAGCCAGCTGGAATAAAGGGAAACAACTAGAAATGCACCCAAAGAGATGGTGAGAAAAGGGATACGTCTGAGGCTGGTATAATTGAGAAGAGGAGCAAGTCAAATAGTCAAGAGCAAGGCATAGAATGAGGTAATGGTGATAAATTAAACTGCATTTATTTCAATGCAAGAGGCCTAACAAGTAGATGAACTCAGTTCATGGTTGGGAACATGGGAATGGGATATCATAGCAATTACAGAGACATGGCTCAGGGAAGGACAGCTTAATGTTCCAGGGTATACATGCTGTGAAAGATAGAAGGGGGGGGGGGAGTGGCATTTTGGTTAAGGATAACATTACAGCTGTACCGAGGGAGCATATTCCTGGGAGTAAAACCAGTGAAGGTATTTGGGTGGAACTGAGATGTAAGAAAGGGATGATCATCTTATTGGGATTGTACCATAGTCAGCAGGAAATTGGGAAGTAAATTCTGAAAGAGATCTCTGTTATCTGTAAGAATGATAGAGGGTTATGGTAGGGGATTTTAACTTACTGAACATAGACTGGGCCTGTCATAATGTTAAGGGTTAAGATAGAGAGGAATTTGTTAAACGTATAGAATAAACCTTTCTGATTCAGTCTGTGGATGTACCTGCAAGAGAAGGAGCAAAACTTGACCTAATCTTGGGAAATTAGGCAAGGGAAGTGACTAAGATGTCAATGGGGAGGAGCACTTTGGGACCAGTGGCCATAATTCTATTAGTTTTAAAATAGTTATTGAAGGAAATAGACCTGATCTAAAAGTTAAAGTTTTAAATTGGAGGAAGACAAATTTTAGTGGTATTAAGTAAGAACTTTCAAAAGTTGATTTGGAGAGGCTACACACAGGTAGAGGGATTATTGGAAAGTGGAAGGCCTTTAAAAATGAGGTAACAAGAGTCCAGCATGTTCCTGTTAGTGTGAAGGACGAGGCTGGAGGTGTGGGGAATGCTGGATGATTAGAGAGAAATTGAGACTCTGGTTAATAAAAAGGAGGCACATGGCAGGTGTAGACAGCTGGGTTCAGGTGAATCCCTCAAGGAGTATAAGGGCAGTAGGAGTATACTTAAGAAGAAATCAGGAGTACAAAGAGGACACATGAGACAGCTTAAGGAAAATCCAAAGAGATTCTACAAATGCATAAAGAGCAAGAAAATAATAGAGAGAGAATAGGGCTCCTTAAAGATCAACAAGGCCATCTATGTCTGGAATCACAGGAAATGGGTTAGATACTAAACAACTATTTTGAGTTAGTATTTACTGTGGAGAAAGATGTGGCAGTGAGAGGACATGAAGAAATAAATGGTAATATCTTGAAAACCATTCATATTACAAAGGTGGAGGTTCTGGACTTAACACACATAAAGGTGGATTTATGGGAAGATAGATTAGATTACTCACAGTGTGGAAACAGGCCCTTCGGCCCAACAAGTGCACACTGGCCCACGAAGACCCATTCCCCTACACCTAACATTATGGGCAATTTAGCGTGACCAATTCGCCTAACCTGCGCATTTTCTAGATTGTGGGAGGAAACCAGAGCAAACCCACGCAGACACGGGGAGAATGTGCAAACTCCATACAGAGAGTCACCTGAAGTGGGAATTGAACCCAGGTGTCTGGTGCTGTGAGGCAGCAGTGCTAACCACCGTGCCACCCAGGGAAATGATTGCTGAGATATTTGTGTCATCGATACCTACAGGTGAGGTGCCGGAAGACTGGAGGTTGGCTAATGTGGTGCCATTATTTAAGAAAGGTGGAAAGGGAAACCTAGGGAACTATAGACTGGTAAGCCTGATGTCAGTGGTAAGCCTGATGTCAGCTTCTGAGGGGCTGAATTTACATGTATTTGGAAAGGCAAGGACTGATTAAAGATAATCAGCATGGTTTTGTGTATAGGAAATGATGTCTCCCTAACTTGATTGAGGTTTTTGAAGTGACAAAGAAGATTGATGAAGGTAGAATGATGGAAGTTGTCTATATGGACTTCAGCAAGGCATTCACAAGGTTTCACATGGTACACTACTTAACAAGGTAAGAGCACATGAAATCCAGGGAGAACTAGCCATTTGGATACCAAATTGGCTTGAATGTAGGAGACAGAGGGTGGTGGTGGACGATTGTTTTTCAGATTGGAGGCCTGTGACCAGTGGTGTGCTGCAAGGATTGGTGCTGGATCCTCAGCTTTTTGTCATTTATATGAATCATTTGGATGTGAATAGAGGAGCAATGGTAATAAATTTGCAGATGACACCAAAACTGGTGGTGTAGTCGAGAGTTATATGTTATCTAAGAGTACAACAGGACCTTGATCAGATGGGCTGATTGGCCGAGAAGTGGCTGATGGGATTTAATTTAGATAAATGTGAGGTGTTGCATTTTGGTAGAGCAAGTCACAGCAGGACGTATACACTTAATAGTAGTGTCCTGTAGTGTTTTGCCAAATAAAGAGACCTTAGGGTACAGGTTCATAGTTCCTACAAGGTGGATTCACAGGTAGACGGGATAGTGAAGAAGGCTTTTGGTATACTTTCCTTCATTGGTCAATGCCTTGAGTATAGGAGTTGGGCTGTTATGTTGCGGCTATACAACACATTGGTTAGGCCATTTTTCAAATGCTGTGTTCAATTCTGGTCTCCCTGCTATATATTGTTAAACTTAAGAGGGTGCAGAAAAGATTTACAAGGCCTTTGCTAGGATTGGAGGTATAGGGAGAGGCTAAATAAGTTGGAGCTATTTTCCATGCAGCATTGGAGGCTGAGAGGTGACCTTATAGAGGTTTATAAAATCATGAGTTGCAAGGAGAGGGTGAATAGCTAAGGTCTTTATCCCAGGGTAGGTGAGTCCTAAACTAGAGGGCATCGGTTTGAGGAGAGAGGAAAGATTTAAAAGGGACCTCAGGGACAACTTTTTCATGCAGAGAGTAGTGTGTGTATGGAATGAGCTGCCAGAGGAGGTGGTGGAGACTGATACAATTACAACATTTCAAGCACATCTGGAAGGGTACATGAATAGGAAAGGTTTAGAGGGATGTGGGCCAAATGCTGGCAAATGGGACTAGATTAATTTAGGATAACTGGTTGGCATGGCCATGCTGGACCAAAGAGTCTGTTTCCATGCTGTACATCTCTATGACTTTTTAACTTGCAATTCCAGCAACTTTATGAGCAAATTATGTTAAAACATAAATGCGGATGAACAAATCCAATGAGCCAAGAAAGCCACAAGATCCATATGCTGGTTTAAAAAAAACCTGGCAAATGTTAGGTTGGAAGATTTAACAAAGTATGTTTTGCCACATTCTTTTCAACAGAAACAGCCTAGATTAGTCAAACAAAACATATCAAACTGACAGAATGTTGTATGTAATTATTTAAGAAATATATTAGAAGTAAATAAGAAGATCCTAAGAGAAAAGCATTTTAAAAAGGATTTGGACTAGAATCAGTGCTAGCTGTAATTGAGACCACAGAGATGATTGTGTTTTTCTAGCAAATCTGATTGTAACTGAATATTATGACTATCAACTCTCATCCAGTTAGCTGGAGTAATTAATGCAAATTAGAGACACACGTGTGAGACTGGAGCAACATCACACAGAAATCCAATCAACAGTTCCAAAAACAAAGAAAATCCCGTAGTACTTTCAATGTGCAATGTATCTATTTTAGGATGCATTGTTACCGCTATTGCTCTATGCCTCCAAGGTTGTGATATTTAATGTAATTCGCATTACCATATTTAGAACTACTCAGTGGTTGCTAATTTAAAAAGTCAGTACCCTATATCTTGCTGATCTGTATCCGAATTTGAACTAGTCATGGTAACAGTGTTGACAGTTAAGACTTACTATTTAAACATCAAAGTTCTAAAGAAGAGGAATACACACAGCTTCCCAAAATATGACTTCACCCCAGTATTCAAGAATGTTTGTTCAATTGGAGGGCACATTCTGAGGCCAAGACAACTCACACTCTCATTTTTCAAGGAGAGAACTACTTGCCCCTAATAAATACTGGCCCAGTCATCGATACGCACATCCTGTGAATGATTTTTTAAAAAATCCTATGCCCAATTTGAGTAGGCTATTCAAGTGAGGAAGGGAGCAGTTAATGTTATTTTTGCTAATTATTGAAAGGTTAAATTGATGATAAAAATGCAAAAAATAATGTAAAAATTATAAACGTAAGTCCATTTAAAAATCTGAGATTTTTAAGAATCTGTATGCATTGAGCAGAGTTAAAAATAGGAAAGAAATGTGGGAAATTTTCAAAGTGTTATATTTACAACAGTTGGTGTATGAAAATGACTGTACTTAGAAAACATGCAAATATTTTCCAGTAAGGTCTTTAAAGGGGAAATTCCCTTGATGCATCTCTTTATTAAAACTCCTATTCTATTTCACATAGTAGTAGCTTATATTCAAACTTAAAAATTCTATTATTAGATATGTTATGATAAACTAAGCTTCATTTGGGTATAATCTGTTTTAAATTTTGTATGATTTGTCAAAGATGTTTAAAATGTTTATTTTATGCAGACTGGGGTAAAAAGCTCTGCTTCACAAAATTCAAACAGAATCAAATCACATACAAAAAATAACTGGATACATCACGAAAGATTCTTAAATAAGATATGGTTATCTCCATCAAGTTGCTATTGGTCCTCTTACCTCAGAGCCACCCCTTGCCACAAAGTCATATCCCATTCTATTTTATTACTGATTAATTTAGGTCCAAAATTATTAGACAATGTTTGTAAAGGGCAGCATGTAATGAGCCACATACTGCACTGCAATAATTGAAACAAGGTCAGTCAGGTGAATATCATTGAATATGAGTTCCCTGATTGGGGCTGTTAACCTGGTTCAGTCAGTGAGTCCTGGCTGACAAGCATAAACAGGAGTGTCAGGTTTTCTGTTCACTCTAGGAGTCTGCTGTGAGCTAGCTTGGTCAGTGTCATATACTATACTCGCGTAACTAAAGGATGACTTGGTAACGGGATACTGGCCTTCATGCACCTTATTTCATGTACATTTCATGTATAAGTTTTACAATGAGGCCTCAAAAATATGTATGTCACATTATGCAGCATGGAAGTTAATAAGGGAAGGGTGTTTGACTCTAAAAATCAACATATTATCAACCATGTGTTTTTGCATATGAAACAAACTGTGCAATTTAACCTTGCAAAGTGAAAAATAGGTGTCAGTGCATCAGTTAGTCATTTTACATCTCCACCAGTAGCCTTTCCATTACAATATATGAAAACAACATTCAGGAGGAACATAAAATGGGCTGCTTATTTGGTATTACTTGGTTTACATGAGAATAAAATCAAAGTATATCTAAGTGCGTAAGTTTGGGACCCCATTGTTGTAATATAATGAGGTTCCCGATCTTGAATACTGTGGAAACTGAGTAGAGTGATACTCCTTGAACTGGACAATTAGTGTCCAGAGAGTTGGCTCACCATTTTTAAAGATGGAAGGTGTGCTCACAAAGTGAGCAAACCAAAAATGGGCACTCCAGCTCTGAAGGAGCAGATGCTAATGTTTCAAACTTGAAGCACATTCTCAGCAATTTGTCAAACTTCTAAAATTAAAAAAAAAGCCTCAGTTGCCTGGTCACAATTGTGGAGTGGGACATCCTTTGCACGGGGTGGCCTATGGCAAAGGGACCTCAAATCGTGGAACACTGAAATAGAGTCATCTACAAGGAGACTACTTCAGGAAGTTAATTTAGTTCCTGATGTCTTGGGTTGCCTAAAAACCAACAGGGAAATCAAATTCCAGTCAGCATCTGATAATTGAACTGAATACATCATTTACTATACCAACCTCAATTGCACAGCTGGTCCACTGGATTCCAGTTGTGCTTCCAGCATAATGGCCTGGGGGTGATTGAGCTGATCCTGGCAATCTGGCATGTCTTCAGCTGTGAGAATCTTCACATATATCAATTCCACAATCTTCTCTGACCTATAGCATTGAGTACCAACTTCTAAAAGTTCAACTCCACAGGGTTTCTTTTCAAAACTATTGTAGTAAGTTTAGGATGAGCTGTCTATAATACCAGCAGAAATATTTCTGTACTGACATGAGCTTGGAAATGACAGTTGGAGGCATCATACAATTTTAAATATAAGCTTATTCTCCGAACATATATTCCCATGCAGTGAGGTCTACTGATTACAGCACATACTGTTTTGGAAATTGTAAACACTCCTTGATTTTCCATTCATTTTAATTACAGTCAAAAAATTCAGGGACTGCAAGCTCCCAATGGATACAGTCGTATGATCATGTCTACCATTTTAAAGGAGAAATGAACCTGTTTGAGCTAAAATAATTATTTCTTCAGTTAAAATTACGATTAAGATTGTGATAGGATTATTATGTTATGTGTGTGCATCTGACTGTTAATATCAATTGAAGGTTTTTCTAGGCAGCATTAATTATAATGAGGGACCTTTGAATAAGAAATCCCTTTCCAAAATCGGTTACAGAGAATGATGGTTAACTTTCTTTTTTGTTCTTTATTTCTATTGATTGCCTGGATACTTTTGTTTAAACAGCGTTGGTAAACTGGTGACCTCATTGCAGCTTGCCCTGGGAGGATTTAAGAGTCAAACAGTGTCGAAGCTGAATTAACATCAGGAAGTGCAATCATTAACCCAGAGAGTTTCAACAATTGTGTTATTTCAACTATAAATGCTAATTCAACTCACTCAGACAAATGTGCTTAGTGTCTCTTCGAACCCAGTTTCTCCAATGATGTCATTGTAACTCATTGTTTTTAAATAAAAACTATAAAAGAATGTAAAAATCCTGTTGATAAGAATTTGGAACTTTTGATTACAAAAGAACCACCAAAGGCAACGTAATGTCAAAAATATTTTCAGGATTATTTTATCACCTGTTTTCTTAAAATATTAAATTATGTCAAGCAAAAGTTCCATTTGCAGTGATTCTGGGGAAGTAAAAATGATAGATATTTCTATTGTACATACCAATAAATTATCCTGCAGGATTCCAACTTGCCAGCACTGGAAGTCAAATGTACCTAGCAGATCTCCTGACTGCACTTCCTTTACATCCTATTTTGAGAGCTTTTGAATTGTTCAGCAGACTAAGCTGAGTATTATGTTCTATGCTCCTCTCTCTAGTCTAAATAAATTACAAAGGACCTGTTTTTGAACCTTAGAACTGAGATGAGGAAGAATTTCTTCAGCGAGAGGGTGATGAATTTGTGAAACATATGATTGCAAAGAGATGTGGAGGCCAAGTCTTTGCATGCATTTGAGACAGAGATAGGTTCTTGTTTGATAAGGGAATTAAGGATTATGGGAGAAGGCAGGAAGATGGGGTTGAGAAACATATCAGCCCTGATCAAATGGTGAAGCAGACTCAATGGCCATATGGCTTAATTATTTGGCTATGTCTTATGGTCTTATGGTCCGGTCGCTACCAATGTTATCAAGACACGTAGCAGATAGTTAGAAATCACACAACACCAGGTTATAGTCCAACAGGTTTAATTGGAAGCACACTAGCTTTCGGAGCGGCGCTCCTTCATCAGGTGATTGTGGAGGGCTCAATCGTAACACAGAATTTATAGCAAAAATTTGCAGTGTGATGTAACTGAAATTATACATTGAAGAATTCTTCAATTCAGAAATCTGTGCTGGAAGTGTATGTCAGTGAATAATGGGTGAATATCTGATATCTCATGATCAAATAGCACCTTCCCCAGTCTTCAGTCAAATGCCACATGAACAGTTGTTACTGTTGTAAGTTAATGAAGAGTTAAATCAAGAACTCTGTGTCTATAGAAATGAGCAGTCAAATCTGATTAGAACAGTCGTCGTGATCAAATACCCTTTGATGAATGTGCCATTTCTTGGTGATTTTGTGATGATGAATCATATAATCAGTAAAGATGATATTTAGAGTCAGAGAGACATAGAGATGTACAGCACAGAAATAAACCCTTCAGTCCAACTCAACCATGCTGACCAGATATCACAACCTAATATAGTAACCCCTGCCAGCACCTAGACCATATCCCTCCAAACCCTTCCTATTCATATTCCCATCCAGATGCCTTTTAAATGTTGCAATTGTACTAGCCTCCACCACTTCCTCTGGCAGCCCATTCCACAAATGCACCATCCTCTTTGTGTAAATGTTGCTCCTTAGGTCTCTTTTATATCTTTCCCCTCTCACCATAATCCTATGCCCTCGAATTCTGGACTCCCCTAATCCAGGGAAAAGACTTTGTCTATTTACCCTTACCATGCCCCTCATGATTTTGTAAAACTCTATAAGGTCACCCCTCAGCCTCCGACGCTCCAGGGAAAACAGCCCAAGCCTATTCAACCTCTCCCTATAGCTCAAATCCTCCAACCCTGGCAACACCCGTGTAAATTTTTTCTGAACCCTTTCAAGTTTCACAACATCTTTCCCATAGGAAGGAGACCAGAATTGCACGCAACATTCCAAAAGTGGCCAAACCAATGTCCTGTACAGCCACAACATGACCTCCCAACTCCTATACTTAATATTCTGACCAATAAAGGAAAGCATACCAAACGCCTTCTTCACTATCCTATCTACCTGTGACTCTACTTCCAAGGAGCTATGAATCAGCACTCCAAGGTCTTTTTGTTCAGCAACATTCCCTGGGACCTTACCATTAAATGTTTAAGTTCTGCTAGGATTTGCTTTCTCAAAATGCAGCATCTTGCATTTATCTAAATTAAATCTGTCTGCCACTCCTCAGCCCATTGGCTCATTTGATCAGGATCCTGTTGTAATCTGAGGTAATCTGCTTCGCTGTCCACTACACCTCCAATTTAGGTGTCATCTGCAAACTTACAAACTGAACCTCTTATGCTCGCATTCAAATCATTTATGTAAATGACAAAAAGCAGTGGACCCGGCACCGATCCTTGTGGCATTCCACTGGTCACAGGCCTTCAGTCTGAAAAACAACCCTCCACCACCACCCTCTGTCTTCTACCTTTGAGCCAGTTCTGTATCTAAATGGCTAGTTCTCCCTGTATTCCGTGAGATCTAACCTTGCTAATCAGTCTCCCATGGGGAACCTTGTCGAACGCCTTACTGAAGTCCATATCGATCACATCTTTCATAGTCTTGATTTAACTGTTTGTAGTTGTTTATTCTCTTTTCAGATGTATTTTGATATATCATGTAACCACAGTTCTTGTATTTTTTCACTATTTTGAACTTTTTACATGGTCATGCTCTGATTGCCAAACCACACTAATATTCCGCAGAAAACAGATAAGCTTCCCTTCATCAGAAACTCACAATGCAAAGCAAAATGCAAAATATTTGTCTTATGACCTATGAGTAATTTATTTCTAGATGTCATAGAGTCTCCAAGATACCACACCCTGGCCATTTCTTAGGACCACTTGTTCAGTGCTGGTGACCTTTTATAGTTCAAATCATGAATGCAGTCACCTTCTAATAGGAGGGTAAAGGATATAGGGTGTGGTGATACAGACACAAAAATGCTTCATGGAACAATGCAGTGCTGGATTCAAAACAAGAGGCAGAGGCGGTAGAATGATTCACATCTCTTCGTAACAAGCTGTTTTCTTTTTGACACTGAGCAATATTTATAATTGCCAAAAGATAACCATCCTACATATTCCAACAGTGGAAGCTATTGTCTAGTCCCTCCATCTTTGTAGAAAGGATAGGATATTCTGATCTTTAATCAAATCTGGTGGAAACAGGAGGTGGGGCAAACATGATGTCATTTAATGTGGGCTAAACCTTTGCTGTAATCCTTTAATCTTGCAGTGGCTGGTTTAAATTAATTCACTTGAAGTTTGGAAATTGCAGAATATGTTTAAGCATGCAACAGAAAGTAGCCAATTGCACACAATGATTCAATGCCCTCTCTCGCACTTTGAGAGATGAGAGTGGATTAGTAAGGGATTTTAGCAGCTTTCACTGAGATGATATTCTTTTGTTGGTCTCATAATGGAAAAACATTATGTGGAATTCAGTGACATCATGCATGTGTTTTTCTAATCTTATTCACTGCCATTTCCTTTATTTATTTAGTCATTTTATTCACAGGCTTCCTGTCCATTTAACTGGAATTGTTAGGCATGAATATTTGTTGCCTATATTTATCTTTTTTATTGTCCTGTACTTTTATTATAGAAACATCTTCATAAAAGGGAGTCTCAAATGGCGCTAACAACCATTTGGAGTCAGCAAAAAAATTTCAACAACAGTACAGATATTGACATTTTTTAAAAGTGGCTTTGAGGTCGTAAACAGAAACATTTTTCTATCACTAAACCTCCATTACTTTATATTGCTGTTCAATAAATCAGAACTTCTAAATTATAGATTGGGTCACAGACAGAAGCACATTGCAGAGGAAGGATTCAAAAACAAAGTGTAAAAGCATGGTAAACCATTTTGCCTGCATAGTCAGGATAATGTGCAATGTTGCCTGCATAATGCATTATTGTGTTCCAAATTGAGTGAGGCAGATAGATAAAAAATATATAATAAAATTGACCATAAGATTTGCAACATTAAACTCACAATCAGACATTACCCTGCTTATAGCATTCAAAGAGAGTTTATATAATCCTCTGCTTTGCTACAAAAGCTGACTTTATAAGACTGGAGCTTGGCTGAGAGAGAGGAAACTTGTAGCATTAGTTACCAAGCCAAATGTGCACCTTACACCATGATTTCCCTGTCTAAACTCAGACTTAGATGTTGGGATCAGTTAAAACTTTTTGCTGCATTGTTAGTTATACTGGCTCTGACCTCTTGATTTCAAAACAAATAATCATTAATTACTCCAACTAAGAGCTGATGCTTCTTATATTCACTCTTTATAAGTATTCCATTATTATTAAAACACTTTGGAATGTCCTAAGGCTGTGGAAAGGCACTAAAATATAAATCTTCCTCTTTCTCTTAAGGCTTCATAGTTTATAGGATTGGTGGCATTTCCAATATATATATTTTACAAGCAGTCACAGAAAGTAAAGATGGATTCTGGGTAATCCAAGATGGAGGACGGGAAAAACTTCTGGCTGTAAGAGCTGCTCCTTTTTTTTTGAGGTATTTTAGGTGTTGGAGGTGATTTCCTTGAATTCCAGGAGCAGCAATTACTGTTTTATACGCTGTTGCATTGTTTTGGAACTTTGGAAAAAAAGGTCAAAACAACAGCAGTTTTAAAAGGGACAAGAGCAGACAAAGGAGGACAGTACAGGAGAGAGAGAAAGAAAGAAAGGAAGAAAGAAAGAGAGAAAGAAAGAGAGAAAGAAAGAAAAAATGAAAGAGAGAGAGAAAGAAAGAAAGAGAGAAAGAAAGAAAGAAAGAAAGAAAGAGAGAAAGAAAGAAAGAGAAAGAGAAAGAGACAGACAGAAAGAAAGAGAGAGACAGAAAGAAAGAAAGAAAGAAAGAAAGAGAGAGAGAGACAGAGAGAAAGAAAGAAAGAGAGACAGAGAGAAAGAAAGAAAGAGAGACAGAGAGAAAGAAAGAAAGAGACAGAAAGAAAGAGAGAAAGAGAGAAAGAAAGAAAGAGAGAGAAAGAAAGAGAGGGAAAGAAAGAAAGACAGAAAGAAATAGAGAGAAAGAAAGAAAGAAAGAAAGAGAATGAAAGAGAGAGAGAGAGAGACGAAGAAAGAGAGAGAGAAAGAAAGAAAGAAAGAGAGAGAGAAAGAAAGAGAGACAGAGAGAGACAGAAAGAAAGAGAGAAAGAGACAAAGAAAGAGAGAGAGAAAGAAAAAAAGAGAGCGACAGAAAGAAAGAAAGAGAGAAAGAAAGAGAATGAAAGAGAGAGAGAGAGAGAGACAAAGAAAGAAAGAGAGAGAGAAAGAAAGAGAGAGAGAGACAGAAAGAAAGAGAGAGAGAGAGAAAGAAAGAAAGAGAGAGAGACAGAAAGAAAGAGAGAGAGACAGAAAGAAAGCGAGAGACAGAAAGAAAGAAAGAGAGAGAGAGACAGAAAGAAAGAAAGAGAGAGACAGAAAGAAAGAAAGAGAGAGAGAAAGAAAGAAAGAAAGAAAGAGAGAGAGAAAGAAAGAAAGAGAGAAAGAAAGATACAAAGAGAGAGAGAGAGAAAGAAAAAGAGAGAGACAGAAAGAAAGAAAGAGAGAGAGAAAGAGAGAGATAGAAAGAGAGAGAGATAGAAAGAGAGAGAGATAGAAAGAGAGAGAGACAGAAAGAAAGAAAGAGAGAGAGAGACAGAAAGAAAGAAAGAGAGAGAGAGACAGAAAGAAAGAAAGAGAGAGAGACAGAAAGAAAGAGAGAGACAGAAAGAGAGATGGAAAGAAAGAAAGAAAGAGAGAAAGGAAGAAAGTAAGAGAATGAAAGAGAAAGAGAGAGAGACAAAGAAAGAAAGAGAGAGAGAAAGAAAGAAAGAAAGACAGAAAGAAAGAGATAGAGAAAGAAAGAAAGAAAGAGAGAAAGAAAGAAAGGAAGAAAGAGACAAAGAGAGAGAGACAAAGAAAGAAAGAGAGAGAGAGAAAGAAAGAAAGAGAGAGAGACAGAAAGAAAGAAAGAGAGAGAGAGAGAAAGAGAGACAGAAAGAAAGAAAGAGAGAGAGAGAGAAAGAGAGACAGAAAGAAAGAGAGAGAGACAGAAAGAAAGAAAGAAAGAGAGAGAAAGAAAGAAAGAGACAGAAAGAAAGAAGGAAAGAGAGATATAGAAAGAAAGAAAGAGAGAGAGAGAGAAAGAAAGAGAGAGAGAGAGAAAGAAAGAAAGACAGAAAGAAAGAGAGAGAAAGAAAGAAATAGAGAGAAAGAGAAAGAAAGAAAGAAAGAGAATAAAAGAGAGAGAGAGAGACAAAGAAAGAGAGAAAGAAAGAAAGAGAGAAAAAGAAAGAAAGAAAGAGAGAGAAAGAAAGAGAGAGAGAGACAGAAAGAAAGAAAGAGAGAAAGAGACAGAAAGAAAGAGAGAGAGAAAGAAAAAAGAGAGCGACAGA